>NC_081841.1:100475034-100784868 GCF_963259705.1 Myotis daubentonii | reverse complement strand
AGAAAGAAATACCATCCCTCTACTCCCTAAAAGGAAAGTTGTTTACTTATTAAAAGAAATCTATACTTTCAGCTTCTGTTTCCACATCAACTGAGTTTTAGTCTCCACAACCAAACTCCAACCAGGACAGTATTGAAACCATTCTCTCTGACAGGCTTCTCCCCACCTAATCATCAGATTTAATGACCATTATAAGTCCTCATTATCCCTCACCTCTTTGCAGAATAAGTAATGACCTTTCAAATTCAACTCTCTTTTGGCTGCTGTGATGTGATATGACACTTGTACTCCTCCAATTTTTAGTGTCACTCCTTTTTCATCCTTGCCATTTCCTGTTGTGAGCCAGGCCCTTATATGGGAAGACCAGGAGACTCAGTGCTGGGCCTTCACGTCTTCCCTTTCATCATTCCTCTACCAGGAGCTCATCTACTCCTGAAGCCCAGAAAGTCTCTTTATATAGATGACTTTCAAATTGCATTTATAATGCCGACCTGCTTTTACTCACTGGCTACTGCCCATCTTCATCTTTGTGTATCACTGCAATATTTAAAAATAATGAATAGACTTTATGTTTTAGAACAGTTTTAAGTCTACAGGAAAATGAGCAGAAAGCACAGAGTTCCCATCACCATACATACAAAGCCAAAGAGTTTCTCCTAGTAACAACTTATATTAGTGTGGTACACTTGTTACAATTGATGATTATTAATTAAATGCCATAGTTTAGACCAGGGCTTACTCTTCATGTTGTACAGTTCTCTGAATTTGACAAATTACAGATGTCATGTATCCATAACCCCAGTATCATGCAGAATCATTTCACTGCCCTAAAAAGTCCTTGTGCTTTACCCTTCCTGATGCCTGTCCCTGTAATCACTGTAATTTTAACATATCTAAAACCAACTTGTCAGTTCTGGTTCAAGATAGCAATGTAGGAGGACCCTGAACTTATTTGATTTCACAGATACACCAAATCTACAGTTATATATGGAATAATTTTCACTGGAAAAAACCCCAAACTAGCTGAGCAACTCCTACACATCGGGCCAATGAGAAAAAACCCACATTGAAGCAGGTACAAGAGGCTAAGACACAATTTCACCATGAACTCCCCCACCCAGAGCAATCCATAATTGGGAGGGAACTCACAAACCCGAGCTTCTCCATGAGGAGCAAGGATTCTTACCTTTCATCTAGCACCTGATATTTTAAGACCTGCCCCAGAGAAATAAGTTCCCAAAACACCTATCTTTGACAGCCAATGGGGCTTGCATCCAGGGGACTCAAAAGGCTACAGTGCACTGAGAAACAGTTTTTAAAGGGTTCACATGTGGACTAACCCACCCCAGGACCCAGTGCAGAGGCAGCCAACTGAAAAGTGCCCAGACTTTCTGTGAAAGAGGCTTATTTGCTTATATTAAAGTATTAATCAGAGGGGCAGGAATTTACTTTAACACACATTGAGGGTCTTAGTGAAATACCTTCCAGGGACAGAGTCTGATAGGCATTGTCTTTGCATCCTCCCTCTGCCATGTTGCAGAGCACATGGAATCTCCTGGCATGGAACTTGTCCACCTGTCTGGTGCCCTGGTTTTTATATATAGTGCCTTGGTTTTTGTGGCTGCCGCATAGGGGACACTCCTTGATCAACTGGCCCTGATAGCCGGCGGTGCTTGTGTTCATGAGTTTAGTGGGATGGTAGCAAAGAAAGAAACATTTGGGAAGTGGCAATCAACCCAGGGCTCAGTGAACAGGAAGCATACAGAAACACCTATCCCCTAGTCTTCCCTTGAAAGAGGTATATTTGTGTACTTTAAAAGCTGCTGCCTGAATGTGTGGCTTCCAATCAGCTGAATCTAGGTACTGCGATCTTCCCCTTTGGGACACTGACAAGTCTTGGCATACCTTCAGCTACCAGGGACCACTAAGAATAAAGTAGGCTGCTTGGCTAAATATAAAGGCTTGAGAGACAGCCAAAAGCTAGGGTAGGGTGAATGATAAGGTTCATTTCCTGCATGAGGCCAATTCTTCAAGACTGGGAGAGGTGGCTGGTTTATCTAATGCATAGAAACCAACACAGACAGTCAAGGACAATAAAGAAACAGGAATCTGTTTCAAATGGAAGAAAAAAAAACTCAGAAAAAGACTTGAATGAAATGGAAATAAGTGACTTACCCGATAAAGAGTTTAAAATACCGGTCATAAAGATACTCACTGAGCTTGGGAGAAGAATGAATGAACACAGTGAGAACTTTAACAAAGAGACAAAAAATATCAGAAAGTACCAAACAAAAGTCATGAAGCTGAAGAATACAATAACTGCACTGAAAACCCCAACAGAAAGGTGCCGGGGTCCAACCCCAGCAGGTCCAGGGGTTCCCAAAGGCATAGACGGAGTCGGCGAAGAAGGAAGGACAGGGAGACAGTGTTCTGTTGATCAGCAGCCTAGACAGGATCTCCAGCCAAGATCTCCAGCCAAGTTCTGGTCTGGATCTCCAGAGAGGTTCTGCTTAGGATCTCCAGCCAGGTTCTGTGTACATGTTCCCTCGCTAGGTTCTCCAGCCAGGTTCTGTCCAGGTTCTCCAGCCAGGTTCAGTCACCAGGTTCTAGTCAGGTTCTCTTGCCAATTTCTGTAGTCAGGCTCAGTCCAGGATCTTTTGCCATGTTCTCTCCAGCGAAGTTCTTCTGTCTGTAGGTTCTGTGTAGGTTCTGTCTTCTTGGTTCTCTTCTAAGTTCTGTCTCCTGAGTTCTGTGTTCTAAGTTCTGTGTTCTAAGTTCTGTGTGTTGCTGTCTTGTTACATCTGTATTTATACCAGTTGATTCAATCCTATCAATCTCTATTACAAAGGTTAGGGTGTTTCTTATCTCCATTCCAGGGAGTAAAGATTATGTAGCTTAAGCATGATTGTTCATAGTTAAAGTGATTAATTACCCGCTTGGCACTTAGTTGAGGGGTTTTATTCCCTCCCTAACTTCAGGGGAAAATCCCTACCTGGGGATTCAACCTTTCTCGGAGAGGTGACCTTGGTTAAAACACAGCGCCAAGAAGGTGAGCAAACATATTAAGAACCGTATGCCATATATGCTAGGTCCCTTGAAACAGCAAGGATGGACCGGCTCCTGGCAGAAAGGGTCAACAACAGATTAGATGAGAAAAAAAGATCAGTGAACATGAAGATAGGGCAACGGACCACACCCAAGCAGAGGAGTAAAATCAACATGTCACTTTTCATCCAACCAGATTTCTCTCGCTATGCCCCCATTTGAAGTCTTAAAATCTTGAGTTTAAGATTTCTTTTCTCTTTCTGTCACTCCCTTATCATTCATTCCCTTTGTGGTATCTTTTTTTTTTTCATCTCTGACTTCACTTTTGTTTTTCTGTTCTACTATAAACTGTGCGATTCAGTTCAACCAGGGAATTTGCTGTACATATGTTTGTAGAGCAAGTAGCTCTAGAGTTAAAATGAACTCTGTCTTTAACAAATGAATAATGTCCTCATATCCTATCACTAGGAGGCTGATCTTTCGAACTGTAGTCTAAAGTAGCAAATGCTATATTACAGTAAGTGCATGTTATTACAGTTTTGAGTTTAGAGCCTTTGCAATTTTTCACTTTCTTATAAGTATTAAGATATACCTACAGTAAATAAAGCAGTTCAGAAAAAAACAGACAGCTATACTGGTAATCATTGAATACCTATGAATGTCTTCAAATCAATGTAAGAAGTTAATATTCTAAGAGCTGCAGCCTTCATCAAGACAGTAACTTAACTATTTCCACAGTTTCCATATTACATGCCATGATGTGGCATTTTATAAACACTCTTTGTACTTAATTTCTGAAATGTCAGCATGGTTTTCAGTATGGAATATGTGTAGAGTCTATATCTATATGCATAGCTTTTGATTTCAAGTACACAGAGAGTTACAGAGCAATCTTTAATTTTGAATAAATTATTCTTATTACAGTTTATTTTCTGACGAAATGAAAGATATATTACCTCATTATCTTTAAATAAGGGTAAATAAGAAAAAGTAAGCTAACTCTTAAGTATCTATTCCTACAGTAAAGTCAGAATTTTCAGGAAATGAAAATAAGTATTTTTTAAAAATCCTTAGCCAAACATCTAAAATACATGAACTGGCCCTACCTAACTAGTTTGGCTCAGTGGATAAAGCATCGGCCTGCGGACTCAAGGGTCCTGGGTTTGATTCCAGTCAAGGGCATGTACCTTGGTTGTGGGCATATACCCAGTAGGGAGTGTGCAGGAGGCAGCGGATCGATGCTTCTCTCTCATCGATGTTTCTAACTCTCTATCCCTCTCCCTTCCCCTCTGTAAAAAATCAATAAAATATATATTTAAAATACATGAACTGAAAATTAACAATCAACAAAACAAAAGCTGGTAATTGACTGTTTAATGTCAGTGAGTCAGAGAACTTACATTCTGGGCCTAAGAACTGTATTCATCATTGCTAAAATTCTGATGGCAGTGTCTAACTGTTTAACACCCCATATTTCTCCTAAACAAACCTCTTAAAACTCAGCTAACTTTTGCCTTTTCTTTATGCTAGACATCTCTTGAACAGGGCTATGGTTTTAAGTTCGCACAATCCATTTCTCTACACACCGAGTGAAGAAGTCATTTAGCAGGGCCATCAAATCCAGACTGTGGCAGCTGAGTAGCGAGGCCACATTAGGCTCTGAGCCTCTCTCCAGGAGGAACCCTTTCATAGTGAAGCAAAATGCCTAACTGAAACTGTCTCAAAAGCAAAAGAGAAAGATTTCATATTTAAAGACATTTTTAGACCTGGAATGCGTTTACAAAAAAGCTCTTGACAGTTTGTGTGACCCAATAATAATGAAGAAACTAACCTCTAGTCTTATAAATGTAGACATATTAATTTTCTCTATTTAATTATTAGATCAATAGAATAACAAAGCTATAAAACTCACATAAAATTGTTCAACATCATAGAAAATTAAACTCTAAAACACATGGAGATTATTATAGTTAAGAGTTAAAATTAGCTTTCTCATCACTTGTGAGAGCAGAGAGGCTTCGAAACTTTATAGCTTTTCAAGTAGGCACCACTTATTTCTATCTTCACACTTTTAAAAAATATGTTTTTACTGTTTTGAGAGAGAGAGGGAGAGGGAGAGATAGAAGCATTGATGAGAGAGAAAGATCAACATCAATCAGCTGCCTCCTGCATGCCCCTAACTGGGGATTGAGCCCACAACCTGGGCATGTGCCCTGACTGAGAATCAAATCAATGACCTCCTGGTGCATAGGTTGATGTTCAACCACTGAGCTACACTGGCTGGGCACCTACATTCACACTTTTAAAAAATATATATATTTTATTGATTTTTTTACAGAGAGGAAAGGAGAGGGATAGAGAGTTAGAAACATCGATCAGCTACCTCCTGCACACCCCCCACTGGGGATGTGCCTGCAACCAAGGTACATGCCCTTGACTGGAATTGAACCTGGGACCCTTCAGTCCACAGGCTGACGCTCTATCCACTGAGCCAAACCGGTTAGGGCTACATTCACACTTTTAATATAAATTATAATATTTATTGACACTTCTTCCCAACCAAGAATCCTCTCTATATTAATATCATTAAAACTACCATTCCTCAAACTCTCAGAAAATAATTATAAATTAAGACAGGCATTTTCAAATGCCCTAACAAAAACTAAAAGGGCCTCTAAGTTTAAACACAATGTTTTGCCAAAGCATACAATGCACTATATGCACCAGCAGTCACTTCACCAGCAGAACATTACTAATGTGCTCCTTTCTCAAAAAATGGATGTTTGTGCTTGCTGTGTACAATCATTTGTTATTTCTCCTGATACATAAATGGAAGTTTCAGCTGCTTTTCACATTATTTTAGCAAGTGCTCTCTTAAATAAGTTAGGCAAAAAGCACAGTACCGGGACTAACTCTAAGGCAAAAAGCAGGTATAATTCAATGTATTATTAACAAACAAGTTTTGTGAGTCCACCACAGTTTCACATGAAGAACCGAGGATACCCTTTGAGTAAAAATAATATTGGAGATAGTTTTGGAAGGATGGGCAGAATTTCAATACTAAGGTATGGGGAAGAAGCAAGTGGCAAGTTAAGTTTAGATGCTGATATAAGCAAGAGAGCATGGCAGCATATCATATATCACCTGTGTGATAACTATTTATTAAATAACTGGAGCGAAAATAAAATTATAGTATCTCTGAAATTGACACCACAAACCACTATTAAATGACTTGTGTTATCCCAGACACTGGATTATAATTTTGATATTCAGTTTCAATTATATTATTATACTCATTTTAGCATCCGGTTACAATCCTGTCATCTGATTTAGTCAATACCTGCAATAAATCAGTTAATTAAAAAAGCAGTCAAACCTGACCATAAATATTTTAACTTAGAATATATATATGTAAATTTATTCATCAAAACTTGATTCTGTAGTCAAGCACTGCTCTCTTGCCAGAAGTTTCATTTTGCCATCATACAGAGAAATCACAATATACTGATACTATTAAGTTACAAAAGTCCAGTTTCAAGTGTTTAATTTTTTAAGTCATGAGAAAACTTGCGAGACAATTTGGATGCAAATCCTTCATGAATTTTTTTAATCCACCAGTTTTTCAGTTGTCTTATTCATATCTAATTAGCTTTTTTTAAAAAAACCTCACCTTTGAGTCTTTCCAAAGTATACAAATTAGTTTTCATTAAAACAACACACTCCTTTACTTTCTGCACATGTATTTCATCACTTCATGTAAGAGTTTACACTATGTGGTTATAATAACTTACACTACCAGTAAGGAAGGAACTGCTGAAGGGGCCCATGGAATAAAAGGGAAATCAAACTTTATTTTTCTCCCTCACAACTGGTGGCAACAAAATTTCAGTGTGGAAGGTTAGAGGTTTACTTTTATGATGAAGTTTTTAAAAAGTCAATTTCAGATTTATCTATTGCTAAAGTAACACTTAGCATAAACCTATTTTATAAATAAAATCAGAACCGGCATGCACACTGATAGCAGAATTCCAGTGGTTACAATTTCTATTGCTTCCCAATCACCCATGTCCAATGCAACTTGAGAAAAACTCAAGTTAGATTAATATTTATTACCTCCCTATATTTTGCATAGGAAAAGAACTCATTTGGACTTGTTATTTTTTTTCTAATTAAAATATTCAATTCATATTTCATAATACTAGGGTCAATTTGTTTTATTTTTTAAAGTTTGCAAGCATATACCAGAGGTTAGTTATTCTGTGATTCACCATTTTTGCCTATGCCCAGGAAATATACTGGAGAACATAGCTACTGGTCTTCAAGGTCTCAATGAAGTCGCCACTATAAAAACTGTGCCTCAATTATTGAATCTGGATCAATTGTTTCATTGCAATTATTCATTGTCCATATTTATAAAGACAAGTTCTAAAATGTATGCTTATTGTTATTATATTTTTTATTAATCCTCACGCAAAGACATTTTTTTCCATTGTGTTTTTGTTTGTTTGTTTGTTTGTTTGTTTTAGAGAGAGAGTGGAAGGAAGGTAGGGAGGGTGAAGAAAAGGGAGAGGGAGAGAGAGATGTGAGACACATCAATAGGTTGCCTCCCGCATGCACCCTGATTGGGGCTGGGGATCAAACCTGCAACCTAGATACATGCCCTTGACTGGGAATCAAACCCGAGACCCTTCAGTGTGCAGGCTGACGCTGACCCCTGAGCTACACCAGGGTTGTTATGCTTATTATTAAAACAATAGGAAGTGTCTCTAATGTAAGGCAAACATTTTGTAGTTCTAGCATTCAAATAATGAATCTCTAATTAATGTAGGTTACCATGTAGATCACATTTTTTATATTTAAATCATCAAATAACATTTAAATAGCATTTAAATCATCAAACTTCAGTTTCAAAGTATATTTGGAAGTCTCCCAATAGCCAATGAAGTGCTCTGGCAATGGAGCGGAAGAAAGTCAGAACTGCTCTCTGATCATGCTGCAAGTCCTAGCCCTGAGTCCAGTCCTGAGTGCACCGCCCACACACAGGGATGTGGGAGGCAGATTTGTAAAACAGCGGCACTGGGTAAAGTTTACCCATATGAGTTTCCAAAACAGTTATGTGTTTGGCCAGTGGGTTGGAGCGATGGAGTCATACAGAAGCCTTGGAGAATTTGGCTTGAAGCTGAGAAACAAGGGGATTTTTATTCGGGTCAGAACACTAACCCATTCCAGGTGAGCATGTTTGGACAGCCTGCCAGACATGGAGAACACCTGAGAGAGAAGCTCGGGCTCCACAGCCATCCCAGAAGAGGGAGCACAGATTCCAAGTGAACCTATAAATGTAGGCCTTGCACGGAGGTGGAGCACCCAGAGATGCATAAACCCCACCCAGCACATTTCAATTCTCTCTTTTTTTTTTAATTTTTTTTATTGCTTAAAGTATTACAAAGGGTATTACATATGTGTCCTTCCCCCCCCCCCCCGCCCTTGACAGTCCCCTAGCCTCCCCTACCCCCCAGTGTCTTATGTCCATTGGTTATGCTTATATGCATGCATACAAGTCATTAGGTTGATCTCTTACCCCCCTCCCTCCTGCCCCCCAACCCTCCCCGGCCTTCCCGCTGCAGTTTGACAATCTGTTTGAGGCAGCTCTGCCTCTGTATCTATTATTGTTCAAAAGTTTATAATGGTCTCTATTATCCATGAATGAGTGATATCATGTGGTATTTTTCCTTCATTGACTGGCTTATTTCACTTAGCATAATGCTCTTCAGTTCCATCCATGCTGTTGCAAATGGTAAGAGTTCCTTCTTTTTTACAGCAGCATAGTATTCCATCGTGTAGATGTACCACCGTTTTCTAATCCATTCATCTACAGATGGGCACTTAGGCTGTTTCCAGATCTTAGCTATGGTGAATTGTGCTGCTATGAACATAGGGGTGCATATATCCTTTCTGATTGGTGTTTCTGGTTTCTTGGGCTATATTCCTAGAAGTGGGATCACAGGGTCAAATGGGAGTTCCATTTTCAGTTTTTTGAGGAAACTCCATACTGTCTTCCATAGTGGCTGCACCAGTCTGCATTCCCACCAGCAGTGCACAAGTGTTCCTTTTTCTCCACATCCTCTCCAGCACTTGTCGTTTGTTAATTTGTTGATGATAGCCAGTCTGACAGGTGTGAGATGGTACCTCACTGTTGTTTTGATTTGCATCTCTCGGATGATAGTGACTTTGAGCATGTTTTCATATGCCTCTTGGCTTTCTGAATGTCCTCTTTTGAAAGGTGTCTATTTAGATCCTTTGCCCATTTTTTGATTGGATTGTTTATCTTCCTTTTGTTAAGTTGTATGAGTTCCCTATACATTTTGGAGATTAGGCCCTTATCAGATATGACATTGGCAAATATGTTTTCCCACGCAGTGGGTTTTCTCGTTGTTTTGTTGATGGTTTCTTTTGCTGTGCAGAAGCTTTTTATTTTGATGTAGTCCCATTTGTTCATTTTCTCTTTGGTTTCAAGTGCCCTAGGAGCTGTATCAGTGAAGAAATTGCTTCGGCATATGTCTGAGATTTTGTTGCCTTTGGATTCTTCTAGAATTTTTATGGTTTCCTGTCATACATTTAAGTCCTTTATCCATTTTGAGTTTATTTTTGTGTATGGTGTAAGTTTGTGGTCTAGTTTCATTTTCTTGCATATATCTGTCCAATTTTCCCAACACCATTTATTGAAGAGACTATCTTGGCTCCATTGTATGTTCTTGCCTCCTTTGTCAAATATTAATTGAGCATATTGGTTCGGGCCGATTTCTGGGCTTTCTATTCTATTCCATTGATCTATATGTCTGTTCTTGTGCCAGTACCAGGCAGTTTTGAGAACAGTGGCTTTGTAATACATCTTGATATCTGGTATTGAGATCCCACCTACTTTGTTCTTTTTCAGGATTGCTGCAGCTATTCGGGGTCTTTTTTTATTCCAGATGAATTTTTGGGGAGTTTGTTCTAGATCTGTGAAGTATGCTGTTGGTATTTTAATGGGAAGTGGGTTGAATTTATAGATTGCTTTGGGTAGTATGGACATTTTAATGATGTTGATTCTACCAATCCATGAACACGGTATGTTCTTCCATCTGTTTATGTCTTCCTCTATATCTTTTTTCAACGTCCTGTAGTTTTCTGAGTAGAGGTCTTTTACCTCTTTAGTTAAGTTTATTCCTAGGTAGCTTAATTTTTTTTGGTGTAATGGTAAATGGGATTGTTTTTATAATCTCTCTTTCTGAAAGTTCACTATTGGTGTATAGAAATGCCTCAGATTTCTTGGGGTTAATTTTGTATCTTGCTACATTGCCAAATTCATGTATTAAGTCTAGTAGCTTTTTGATGGAGTCTCTAGGGTTTTATATGTATAATATCATGTCGTCTGCAAATAAGGACAGTTTTACTTCCTCTTTTCCAATTTGGATGCCTTTTATTTCTTCTTCTTGCCTAATTGCAATGGCTAACACTTCCAGTACTATGTTGAACAGGAGTGGTGAGAGTGGGCATCCCTGTCTTGTTCCTGTTCTTAGGGGAAATGGTGTTAGTTTTTGTCCATTGAGTATGATGTTGGCTGTGGGCCTGTCATATATGGCTTTTGTTATGTTGAGGTATGATCCTTCTACTCCCGCCTTACTGAGAGTTTTATCAAAAATGGGTGTTGAATTTTGTCAAATGCTTTTTCTGCATCAATTGATATGACCATGTGGTTTTTTTCTTTCAATTTGTTTTTGTGATGTATCACGTTTATTGATTTGCGGATATTGTACCATCCTTGCATCCCTGGGATAAATCCTACTTGGTCATGGTGTATGATCTTTCTGATGTACTGCTGGATGCGATTTGCTAAGATTTTGTTGAGGATTTTGGCATCTGTGTTCATGAGGGATATTGGCCTGTAATTCTCTTTCATTGTGTTGTCTTTACCTGGTTTTGGTATTAGGGTGATGCTGGCTTCATAGAATGAGCTTGGAAGTGTTCCTTCCTCTTGAATTTTTTGTAGTAGTCTGAAGAGGATAGGTTTTAGTTCTTCCTTGAATGTTTGGTAAAACTCCCCTGTGAAGCTCTCTGGTCCTGGGCTTTTGTTTGATGGAAGCTTTTTGATGACTGCTTCAATTTCTTCCATAGTTATTGGCCTGTTGAGATTTTTAGATTCTTCCTGATTGAGTTTTGGAATGTTGTATTTTTCTAGGAATTTGTCCATTTCCTCCAGGTTGTCTAGTTTTGTTGGAGTAGAGCTGTCAATAGTATTTTTTAACAATCATTTGTATTTCTGTGGGGTCTGTTGTTATTTCGCCTCTATCATTTCTGATTTTGTTGATTTGGGTCCTTTCTCTTTGCTTCTTGGTGAGTCTGGCTAGAGGTTTGTCAATCTTGTTTATCCTTTCAAAGAACCAGCTCTTAGTTTCATTGGTTTTCTGTATTGTTTTTTTGGTCTCTATGTCATTTATTTCTGCTCTAATCTTTATTATCTCCTTCCTTCTGCTCACTCTGGGGTTTTCTTGTTGCTCTCTTTCTAATTATTTGAGTTGTAGAGTTAGATGATTTACTACCATTTTTTCTTGTTTGTTGAGATAGGCCTGTAGAGCTATAAACTTCCCTCTCAGGACTGCTTTCAATGTGTCCCATAGGTTTTGGATTGTTGTGTTTTCATTGTCATTAGTTTCCAGGATGTTTTTAATTTCTTCTTTGATCTCATTGGTAACCCAATCAATATTTAATAATATGCTATTCAGCTTCCAGGTGTTTGAGTATTTTGGGTTGTTTTTATTGCAGTTTATTTCTAATATTATGCCATCGTGGTCTGAGAAGATGCTTTTTATGATTTCAATCTTCCTGAATTTGGGGATACTTTGCTTGTGACCCAATATGTGGTCTATTTTTGAATATGTCTTATGAGCACTTGAGTAGAATGTATATTCTGCGGCTTTGGGGTGAAGTGTTCTGAAGATGTCTATTAAGTCCGTCTGATCTAGTGAGTCATTTAGGATTGCTGTTTCTTTGCTGATTGTTTGTCTAGAGGACTTATCCAGTGCTGTCAGTGGTGTATTAAAGTCCCCTACTATGATTGTATTGTTGTCGATCTCTCCTTTGATATCTTCCAGGAGTTTTTTTATGAATTTGGGTGCTCCTTCATTGGGTGCATATATGTTTACCAGGGTTATATCATCTTGTTGTATTGATCCCTTTAGTATTATGAAGTGGCCTTCCTTATCTCTTGTTATGGCCTTCACTTTGAGGTCTATTTTGTCCGATACAAATATTGCTACCCCAGCTTTCTTTTCCTTTCCATTTGCCTGAAAGATATTTTTCCATCCTTTCACTTTCAGTCTGTGTGAGTCCCTTCTAATGGGGTGGGTCTCTTGTAGACAGGAGATGTATGGGTCATGTTTTTTTATCCATTCAGCCACTCGATGTCTTTTGGTTGGAGCATTTAGTCCGTTTACGTTTAAAGTTATTATTGAAAGGTACTTGTTTGTAGCCATTTCTTTTTGTGTGTGTGTGTGGCTGTTTTCTTTCTGAGCTTTTTATTTCTTCTTTTTATACCAGTCCCTTTAGCATTCCTTGCATTGCTGGCTTGGTGGTGATAAACTCCCTTATCCTTTTTTTGTCTGTGAAGCTTCTTATTTCCCCTTCAAGTTTGAATGATAGCCTTGCTGGATAGAGTATTCTTGGATTCAGTCCTTTGCTTTGCATCACTTTGTAAATTTCTGTCCATTCTTTTCTGGCCTGATGTGTTTCTGTTGAGAAATCATTTGATAATCTAATGGGAGATCCCTTGTATGTAACTTTCCGCCTCTCTCTTGCAGCCTGTAAGATTCTCTCTTTGTCCTGAACATTTGCCATGGTAATTATGATGTATCTTGGTGTGGATCTTTTCGGGTTCACCTTGTTTGGGACTCTCTGGGCTTGTGTGACTTTTTTCTGCCCCACCTCAGGGAAGTTTTCTGATATTTCTTCAAATAGGTTTTCTAATCCTTGTTCATCATTCTGTTGTTCTGGCACCCCTATTATTCGTATGTTGTTTCGTTTCATGTTGTCCCAAAGCTCCCTTAGGCTCTCCTCCTGTCTTTTAATTTTTTTCTCCAATTGCAGTACATTATAGGTGTGTTTTGCTTCCTTGTCTTCTAATTCACTAATTCGGTCCTTCTCTTCTCCTAGTCTACTGTTGATACTTTCAATGGTGTTTTTTATTGCAGCTATATCACTCTTCATTTCTTCTTGGGTTTTACTTAAGTTGTTGATTTTTTCATCTGTTTCTTCTAGCTTCTTCCATATGTTATTGATTTTTTCATCTGTTTCTTCTTGCTTCTTGCATAGGTAGTTGACTTTTTCATCTGTTTCTTCTTGCTTCTTTCAGAAGTTGTTGATTTTTTCCTCCATCCGGTTTATGCACTCTAGGACCCTTATTCTGAATTCTTTTTCTGTCATGTGGCATGCCTCTGTATTACTTAGCTGCTTTTCTGGAGAGTCCTCCTTCTCTTTCCTTTGGGGTTTTCTTTGTCTACCCATGTTTGATCTCACTGACATATCTAGACGTTGAGTCATTCAGTGGCAGCTCCCTGGGTGTCAGTGGCT
Source organism: Myotis daubentonii (assembly GCF_963259705.1). Classification (NCBI taxonomy): domain Eukaryota; kingdom Metazoa; phylum Chordata; class Mammalia; order Chiroptera; family Vespertilionidae; genus Myotis; species Myotis daubentonii. The sequence continues at coordinate 100,771,218 of NC_081841.1, read as the reverse complement.
CCTTGGGCTGTGGTTGCTCCTCGGGCGGTTGTGGTAGCAGCTGCTCCTCAGTTGGCAGCAGCTCCTCTGTTGGGTGCTGTTCACAGCTGTGGTGGCTCTTCTGGCTGGTGGGGCGAGGTTTCACGTACAGCTGCTGTTCCTCAGACAGAGGGTGTGGTGCTCAGGAGGCTGCTGTTGCTTGGATCTGCTGCGTTGATTTAAAGGCACAAAATACAACACAACAAGGCACCACATACCAGGCACTAAACACAAATATATTCACAATATTAATAACCCCAAATAAAGGTGACCACCCGAGTTAAGAGAATTAGGGGATAAGGAAGAAAGAAGAGAAAATGCCGGGAGCCGGTCCATCCTTGCTGTTTCAAGGGACCTGGCATATATGGCATACGGTTCTTAAGATGTTTGCTCACCTTCTTGGTGCTGTGTTTTAACCAAGGTCACCTCTCCGAGAAAGGTTGAATCCCCAGGTAGGGATTTTCCCCTGAAGTTAGGGAGGGAATAAAACCCCTCAACTAAGTGCCAGGCGGGTAATTAATCACTTTAACTATGAACAATCATGCTTAAGCTACATAATCATTACTCCCTGGAATGGAGATAAGAAACGCCCTAACCTTTGTAATAGAGATTGATAGGATTGAATCAACTGGTATAAATACAGATGTAACTAGACAGCAAGACACAGAACTCAGGAGACAGGACTTAGAAGAGAGAACCTACAGACAGAACCTACACAGAACCTACAGACAGAAGAACTTCGCTGGAGAGAACATGGCAAAAGATCCTGGACTGAACCTGACTACAGAAATTGGCAAGAGAACCTGACTAGAACCTGGTGACTGAACCTGGATGGAGAACCTGGACACAGAACCTGGCTGGAGATCCTAACCAGAACTTCACTGGAGATCCTAAGCAGAACCTCTCTGGAGATCCAGACCAGAACTTGGCTGGATATCCTGGCTGGAGATCCTGGCTAGGCTGCTGATCAACTGAACGCTGTCTCCGTGTCATTCCTTCTTCGCCGACTCCGTCTACACCTTTGGGGACCCCTGGACCTGCTGGGGTTGGACCCCGGCAAGAAAAAGATAAAAGAGAAAAAAGAAAAGAAAAGAAAAGTAGGGAAGAAAAAAATGGAGTGCAAAAATGAAATTGGGAAAAAGGAGGGGGAAAGAAAAGAGAAAAAAAAAAGAGCAAAAAGAGAGAATGAAGTAGAAGAGGGGAAGAGACTATGTATATGAGGAGAAAACTCCTATAGAACCACCACTGATCCCAACAAATTCCAGCAACAGCTCCCTGGAAATGAATGCAAACTAGATACAACCAATAATATCAAGAGAGCCAAGGGAAAACAGAAGCACAAAAATAACTGGGGGGAGGGGGGGTGGGGGGGATAGAGGGAGGGGAAAACCAGCAGAAAAAAAGCAAAAGCAAAAGCAAAACAGCCTCACAACCAGTCCTACAAAAACACACACACACATAGACACAAAAAAACCAAACAACAATAACAACAAAAAAAGACACAATATACTCAACAATCAAGCAAACAGCAACAAAACAATAGAAAGATAAAAGAAGAAAAAAAAATTTGGATAGTGAAGAAACATAAGGGATATGTGTATAAGGATTTAGAGCAGTGGATTGGAAATAGGATATATAAGTAGGGTGAAATTTGACAGGAGGTAAACAGAAGGAATAGGGAAAATCTAAAGCAGGAATAGGGTAAGAGAAACAGGACAACAAAGGGGGAAAAGTGAGGGAGAGGGTTTTAGCATAGGGGTAAAATTGAGGTAGGGAAAATTGATGCTAAAGGAATGATGAAAATAGAATGGAGAACACTAATCCCAAAATAAAATAAAGAGAAAATAAAATGGCACTTTAAAAAATGGTAAAATGATAGCAGTAATAATACTGGTTAAAAATAAAAATGTAGTAATTAAAAGGGTAAAATCAGGTGATAGAAAAAGAAGAAAAGAAAACTGGTTTCTTAGTTAAAAGGTGAAAAAAGAAAAAAGAAGAAAAAAAATTTGCAGTAGTGGAGGTCCTTCAGTTCTTCTACTCATCAGTCTGGCTCACCTTAGTCCTGTCAGGTATTCAGGAGAGTGTTGAATTTCCCTGCAATACACTGTTCCTCCGTGTTGTAAACCACAGTCCTGATTTTAAAGCAGGCCGTATTTGTGTCCCTGACTGTCTTAATTTGTATTTAGCTAAGAGTCAGTTTGTGGCTCAGCCTCTGGGTGGCAGTGTTTTTGGGTTGGCCTCTGAGGCTATAGGGCCTCTCTGTCCAGTAGCTTGGGTTTATCGTCTCTATTGCACTTAAAACTGGTTTGGGGAAGTCCACTGCCCAGAGCTGGTTCCTTAATAGTTACCAGCTCTGTGTTGTTGCTGGGATTGAAAATCCCTCTATAGGCCAGACCCTGTTAACTCCCAGGGACTGGTCAGATTATTTTAATCCTTGATCTCGTTCAGGGTGGAATCTGGGTGTGGCTGTGCTTCTTGCCTGGGGGCTAGGTGGAGGAGTCCCACCCTCCGGAGAGAATGGCTGCCCCAGTCCTGGGCCCAGTGGTGTCTCAGCACTCAATTCACTGCCACCTCTTTCGGCCCCCCCTCTCTCCCTAGCCTCTCCCCAGATTCCACTTGTCAGCACCTTCTCCCTCTCTTCAGCACAGGTGAGTGTCTGTATCTGAAATGTCTTATGAACAGGATTCAGTGAAAACAAACAAACAAACAAACGCCGGCCGCGGAAATGGGGAAGGCTTAGTTTCTGTAAGCTCTTCTATTACCAGCACTGCATGCTCTGGTCAGCTCTTCAGGCTGCCTCCTTTAGGCTCAGTCCTCCGTGATCACAGAGCCAAGATCTCAAATCCCCTGGCGCCAGGAATCCCGTGGATCTCCTTTTCCCAGTTAGGGGCTGTGCCTGTCCCAAGGGACGCGGCTGTCTGCCACGCGGTCTCCCTCCGACCCTCTGGGCTCAGAGGTCTGGCAAACTTTCCTGCCCAAATCCCTGTTTTTTTTTTTTTTTTTTACCTTTCCAGGGGAGTTCTGCCCTTCCCAGCTGCAAACCGTCTCACCAGCTGAGTAATTTCGCCAATTTGGGGTGGGTGTTATTAGTTTCAGCTGCTCACTCCATTTGCTCTGGGACACGACCTGGGACGCGTCTGCCTATATCGCCGCCATCTTCAGACCTCTTAATACTCTTTCCATAAGGCAGATCTCTTTTCTGGCTGTAACTGTATGTAGCTTATTCAGACAATAGCCCGATGTGCTCCTCTACACAGACTTCAGAAAGCCAAGCAAGATTAGGGCTCAGATTTGGGTTGCATGGCTGACTGGAAGTATATACAGTGGGGCCTTGACTTACGAGTTTAATTCGTTCCGTGACGGAGCTCGTAACTCAAATTACTCGTATGTCAAATCAACACTGAACAAGTGAGGCACGTGATGCTGGACTGATGTGGCGTTCACTGTGACGTTCGCTGCACCAACTAGCGGTGGGGTATCTGAAGCTGGCTCATAACCCGAATTTTAGCTCGCAACTCAAAGCAAAAAATCGGCCGAGAGATGGCTCGTATCTCGAAAAACTCGTTAGTCAGGACACTCGTAAGTCAAGGCCCCACTGTAGTTTTGCTGAGGGTCAAAATGGCAGTAATTCTTAACTCTGAAAGATGCTTTCTGCAGCTTCTGCCCGAGATTAATACAGAGTTGGGCAACTGACAGATTTTAAGGAAGATCTTAGACTCACAATCTCCTTTTGGCTGCTGAAACCATGCCCTAATAACACCCTAAGGTTATTTTTGCTGAGAATTTTATAAAGGTTACATTTGCCAAGCATGGAGGCAGGCCGAGACAGGGCCTGGAGATGAAAAAGCTCATTACAGCTGTGATAGCTGGAGTCCAATTTCTTAGCATTGAAATACATTCTTTGTGATATGCTTCGTTTTTCAATTCAGCAATCTCCTCCCCAGGGACAGTTTTTTTAGGAAAAAATCCATATAGTGCCCCCAGGTGTTCAGGAACCCATCATACAACTCCTTTAAATTTCAATAAGTAGCTGCACCTTGTCATATGGAAGATTTTTGAAAATCACTGGAGAGAGGATTATATTAGGCATCTGGGCCTGATTCAAGATCCTGTGTGATAATTTCTGATGTGAGCATCTTTTACTTGACTTCTTAGGATGGACCTGTTATCCCATTTAATATTGTAGAATGAGGTACCTGTGTTTGTTAACTGTGCTTATTACTCTCCCCTTTAGTAAACAAATGACCTCAGCTTTGCTCTGACCAGATCCGCACAGATGCTGGTGCTCATCCCCACTGTTCTCAGAGATACTTGGTATAATGGCGATACAGGCAGTTAGTGCTCTAGAATCAGAACATCTGGTTTACAGTGGTGGCTTGGCCACTGTTTGACCACGTGACTTAAACTGTATGTGCCTTAGCTTCCTCACATACAATGCAGATAATGGTAGTGAATATCTAATAGGGGTTGGTGGGCATTAAATACGTATGAAAAGCACATACAACAGTGGATGGTACATATGGTTCCATAAATGTTAGCTACTATTTTGATTTTTTTTGTAAATACATTATTTTCTTTCATTTTTTCCATCACCATTTATCCCCCCTATACCCTGTTCCTTATTGTAGGATATATTGAGTCATCAGAAAATATTCCACCTTTTTAATTTCCTTTGGAAAATGTCTTAAATGTTCCTGGAGATCTGGATGCTCCATTGGAAATGTCCACATCTTATTTTCATAAAGAAGAGTCACTATTTGCTCTCATGGGTCAAAGGAGAAAAGTGTTAATTTGTTGCTTAAGAACATTCCTGTGTCCTAAAATGGCTTCATCTGCCACGAGTAAGAGCAGCTGAAATCCTTGAATCCAAAAGCTCCTTCAAGAAGAGCTCTTAAAAATACATGCAGAGAACAAGTTCCTTGTTCATCTGAATAGAGTTGTTGGAAGCAAGTCTTCCATGGACTCCCCTCTCCAGGCTCCTGTTCAATCATGTCTGCCCTCCAATGAGGCAGACTTGTTTGTTTTCAAATGATGAATTTCTGCCTTGCCCAATATAATCATCCACCAAAATGACTCTCTGTTCAGGAAGGGAGTGCATTCAGATGTTTAGACTCTGGCTGGAGATCACATGTTCATACCAGTTAGCTGCCACCACTACCCAAAGAGGTCAGTTAAGTCCCATTTTATAATTAGGATACTGACATGCAGAAAGATCATGCAACTAAAGCTTGAATCAAAAGTCATACTTCTCAGTCTCTTCCTTCTAAAGATGGGCCTTCCCTTTAAGTACTGTCTTAATACACTGCAATTTATTATTTTCTTACTAAGAATTTAAAACTGTTTGAAATAGTCGTTCCCATTGAGTATTGGACACCCAGTTATTTAAAAAAGCTATTTATAAAAAGAGAAATCTGTACCTTCAATAGGCCAGGTGGACAAAAGAGTTACATCAAAGTACATGACTTCCTAATGGTTGTGTGCACCAAATTAGCAGGTGTGGATACCTCCCACTGTGTCTGTGCCTCACCCCACAACACACACAGAAAGCTGAGCACTGGTGACATTAGAATCACTACTGTTTCTTACGATAACAAACATGGTTTGATATTAGTCTGAAAGCTCATTATATGACACACCTAAGGCCCGGTGCACAAATTCGTGCACCAGTGGGGTCCCTTGGCCTAGCCTGTGGAGATTGGGCCAAAACCAGCTCTCCAACTTCCTCTGAGAAGTCCCTGATTATGAGAGGGTGCAGGCCAGGCCGAGGGACCCCATGATTGGGGCCAGGGAGGGACACAGGAGGTTGACCAGCTGTGGAGGGACCGCAGGAGGGCTCCAGGGCATGTCGGGCCCATCTCGCTCAGTCTGGATCATCTGGACTCCAGCAGCAAGCTAACCTACTGGTTAGAGTGTCTGCCCCCTGGTGGTCAGTGCACATCATAGCCACTGGTCAACCGGTCAACTGTCTACCCCCTGGTGGTCAGTGCATGTCATAGCGAGTGGTTAAGCAGCCTTAACATATCATTAGCATATTATGCTTTGATTGGTTGAATGTACAACCAGACAACCGGACACTTAGCATATTAGGCTTTTATTATATAAAACTAGAGGCCTGGTGCACAAAAATTTGTGCACTTGCGGGGGAGGGGAGGTCCCTCAGCCCAGCCTGTGACCTCTCGCAGTCTGGGACCCCTTGGGAGATAACAACCTGTTGGCTTAGGCCTGCTCCTGGGTGGCAGAGGGCAGGCCCAATCCCTAGGTGCAGCCCTGGTGGGGCTCAGAGCAGGGCCGATTGGGGAGTTGGGGCGCCACCCCCCATCATGCACAGAGCAGGGCAGATCAGGAGGTTGCGATGCCCCACTCAGTCACGCTCAGGGTAGGGCCGACTGGGGGGTTCGGGCACCGCCCCCTGTCACACTCAAGTCAGGGTCGATGGGGAGGTTGCGGCACCACCCCCCGTCACACACAGAGCAGGACCCGTGGAGGGGGGGTTGGGGCGCCGCCCTCTATCACCCATAGAGCAGGGCTGATCAGGGGGTTGGGGCGCTGCCACTCTCATACTCAGGGCAGGGCCGATGGGGAGGTTATGGCTCTACCCCGTCATACACAGAGCAGGGCCCGTGGGGGGGGGGGGGGTTGGGGCACCGCACCCTGTCACACACAGAGCAGGGCCGATCAGGGGGTTGGGGTGCTGCACCCTGTCACACACAGAGCCACAGGGTGATCAGCGGGTTGGGGAGCTCCCCCCATCAGGCACAGAGCAAGGCTGATCAGGGGGTTGGGGCGCCTTCCCCTGTCACGAACAGAGCAGGGCAGATAGGGAGGTTGTGGCCCCTGTCACACATGGAGCCGCAGGGCAATCAGCAGGTTTGGGCGCTGCCCCCTGTCACACTGATCCCGGTTCCAGGAGGCCTCTCAGCTCCGCTGATCCCAGTGCTGGGAGGCATATTACCCTTTGAATATATAGGATAGAGGCCTGGTGCATGGGTGGGGCTGGCTGGTTTGCCCTGAAGGGTGTCCTGGATCAGGGTGGGGGTCCCCACTGGGTGCCTGGCCAGTCTGGGTGAGGGGCTGAGGGCTGTTTTCAGGCTGGCGGGTGACTGAAGCTCCCAACTGCTCCTTTTTTCTTTTCTTTTTTTTAATTCTGGGCCAGCTTTAGCTCTGGCTCCAGCTCTGAGGCCTCTGCTGCTGAAAGCAGGTATCTGGTTTGTTTGGGTTCTATAATCGAAACACTGTATCAACTCCCGCTCTAAGATCCCGGCGGGCTGAAACCTGGTTTCTGGGGTTTTGTTTAGCTTCTATATTTGTAACAATGTTTCAAACTGCAAGCTCAGAGGCTGGCAAGGCAGGTGGGGAATGTTGATTTCCTCTGTCACTGACGCAAGCAAGCCTCATGTTCGCTTTAAGCTGCCTGGCTGCCGGCCGCCATATTGGCTGGCAGTTAATTTGCATATCTCGCTGATTAGCCAATGGGAAGGGTAGCGGATGTATGCTAATTACCATGTTTCTCTTTTATTAGATAGGATAGTGGCCATTAGTAATATACATCAATTGGACATCTCAAGGGCAAAAGAACATTGCACTGAGGGCATCAGAGCCTTGAAAATTAAACAGGGAAAATAACACAATATTAAGGAATTCTTGAAATAGAATTAATTGTGGAACCAAAAAGGGATTTGTTACTATTGTATATAGATCCAATTTTCATAAATTATCTAAGCATCTATGACATTTACCTCTTAATAGCTCCTATTTACCAAGGTCCCCTTCCCCGGATAACCATTCATATTTTAACAGAGTCCATCCATAAATGGTACATTGTTTCTCCCTTTTGATTATAATTAAGTATCAAGGCCTTAAATTTATCATGCATTCAGCATGGAATGTTTAACAAAACGTTAACAAGCCCAAAGTGTGCCATTATGAGCAGCACTGACACTGCTAATTGGCCTTTGGAGATCCCTCCCATAAGCAGTCAATGCCATCAAATAAAACCAGTGTCGGCCTCCAAAACTTACAGATACAGTAGGAAGTAGAGCATAAATTGAGTGAAACTTATATTAAGACAAGCTATACATCAAATTCCTAAATAAATGTGCATATGTGCTTGATATAAGAATAATCTATATAGTTGCAGATAAAATGGATTTCCTTCAAGCAGTTAACGCAAAACTTTATTTGCATTAAAGTTTCTCTTAAGCAACAATTACTATGACCAACTACCATTTAAGTACAAAATTTTAAAAACAAAACACATTTTTAAACCAAAAAAGAACGAATTAACATAGAAGAACTCAATAAAATACGACTCATCTGACTGCAACGGAGACTAAACTGTTTTTGGGTACAATGTCCCTATTTAATGAGCACTGTACCTGAAATCCAAAAACTGAAATAAAAGCAGTGGCTAAAATAGGTTTTACAACAGAGCTGTTTTGTTTACCTTTCATCACAATAAGTTTTTCTTATTATTTTGGTGTGTTCAGAATTCAACTATGTAAAGGTATAAACTACCTAATGTCCACTAGAGACTCTTGAAAAGAGAGTTCATGAAACCCTAAAGTGAGTGACTTTTTGAGAAACTACTTAATAGTATTTATCTTTCAGGGGAAACCATTTGTAAATAATGTATGAGTATTACTGACAGCAAAAGGTATTGTACTATTGTAAGTTCCCCTAAGTCAGTGGTCGGTAAACCGCAGCTCGCGAGCCACATGCGGCTCTTTGGCACCTTGAGTGTGGCTCTTCCACAAAATACCACGTGTGGGCGCACACGTACAGTGCGATTAAAACTTCGTGGCCCATGCGCAGAAGTCGGTATTTTGTGGAGCAGCAGTTTGCCGAGCTGCAGTTTGCCGGCCACTGACCTAAGTGATACTTTTCCCATAAGATCCTAATTTTTATTGCAATGGCCTACTTTTGCTTCTGAGTTTTTTTGGTGATTTTGTTTTTAAAATGCACGTCAGCTATAACTCTGGTTGTCTTTCTCCTAACCCTCTTTATTATAGCATCAATTCACACATGTATAAATTAAAATAACATTTTATGCATATAAAATCAACATACCATTTTAGAACATTTAAAAAATCTATAAAATACATAGAGAAAAAAATCACCTATACATTTATTAACTCAAATATAACTATGTGACTATATTGGTTTTTATCCTTCTAGTCATTTGTATATGCACATATATTTGTATATCTGAGTTTATATGGTATAAAAATTGTCATTATTTACCTTAAGAAGGCTTTCTCCTGGTCATTAAAAATGCTCAGTAATCATATTTTTAAATTCAAGTTTAAGTGGCCTGGTAACTACAAATAAAGTTTCAAAACGCTTCCCACCCACATTATTCTTTACCCTAAAAAGTAGGATTTTTGCACAGGCTAAGACTAAGGGAGCAACTTGGCTAAGGAGTACAGTTTTGGGCTAAGAAGTGAAGCTGTAAATGGCACTTGTTCCTGCATGTTTTAGCAGTTTTATTTTTGCATTCTTTTGGGGTTTATTATTATCAACATTATCTTATACTAGGGGCCCAGAGCATGAATTTATGCACCCTGAAAGGAAATGTGGGCCGCGAGGCTGCAGAGAGCACAGGGGTGGGTCTCAGCCCATCCTCCACGCCCCTGCCCAGACTCTCCGGTCACGGCCCCAGTCCCCTGTTGGCTGGCAGCCCAGCTTGGTGCTGGTCCTGCTCGCACCCACTGATGGCATGGAGTGATTGGTGTCGGCACCAGCAGCGGGTGCGAGCAGGGCTGGGGTCATCAGCGGGTGCAAACAGTAGCTGCTGCCCCTGATTGCCCCTCAGTAGTAGGGGGAGGTGGAGAAGACCTCAGGGGCAATCAGGGCCAGCAGCTGCCACTCGCACCCACTGATGGTGCCAAGTAATAGGGACTGGCACTGGGCACTGGCAGCAGGCCGGCTGCAGGTGTGAGCAGGGCCAGCGCCAGCAGTGGATGTGAGTGCTGGGTGGGACCATGGCACGCGGGAGAAAAGAATTTTCAGTAACCACCAGACGCTCGCCCCAATGACAGCGACCGGAGCCCCACCTTGGTCTGGCGCCCCCTCTCTCACCTGCTCCACCATCTCGCCGCGACTGATGCCCACCATGTTCCATGCTCTGCCACCTGCTGCCCCGCCCACCATATTCCACACGCGCCCCCCTGGTGGTCAGTGCATGTCATAGCAACTGGTTGTTCAGTTGTTTGGTTGTTCCACTGTGCGGTCTATTTGCATATTAGCCTTTTATTATATAGGATGACCAGTTTAGGCTTCTTTTATTCCTGGGACTGGTGTGGTAAGAATGCCCAGGCCTCCTTCCTTAGGAGTTGGGAAAAGCCTCCTGTTTGGCAGCCAGGTGAGGATCAGGATGGTGGGGCAGGTAAATGGAAACCTGAAATCTCCTATGTGCAGATGAGCCACCCAGGGCTAGAGTTTAGACCAGGGGTGGGCAAACTTTTTGACTCGAAGGCCACAGTGGGTTCTTAAACTGGACCAGAGGGCCGGAACAAAAGCATGGATGGAGTGTTTGTGTGAACTAATATAAATTCAAAGTAAACATCATTACATAAAAGGGTACGGTCTTTTTTTTCAATAGTTTTATTCATTTCAAACGGGCCGGATCCAGCCCGCGGGCCGTAGTTTGCCCACGGCTGGTTTAGACAGTGAGATCCACATTCCTACAGGAATTTGTGGATTTGCTTGAAAAAGCCCCACTAATGACCACACCAAGGAACCTATGCTGTTTTAGTCAGTTGTGGAAGGTCTCTGACTGCTCTTAATTATTTTCCGGAGAAAAATTAAAGCTGCTTTCTCCTCTAGATAAAATTTACCCTCCTCAATTTTATAGTGTTTTTTTCCTCCCTGGGTCCATGTCGTTAAAGATCTCTCTTTGATATTTTACCAATTTAAAAGGAATCAAGTTAAAGCTAGTGGTGCTGTTGTGTAGCACATGGCCATTTCGAAAGAGTATGAAGAAACACATCCCTATGGGCCAATGCTGAAGATTTAAGATGGTCCCTTAGGAAGCCAGGCCTGTTCTCTCCAGTTTGGGAATAGCTCTACTCTGTCCTGTCCTTGCCAACTTTTATCCTCTGGGAAGCAGCTTGAGCATTCCTTACATTAAAAGAGTTCAACATATGTCCCACTCTCCTTTCCCATCTTCAGTCCTCAGCACTCATACACAGTAAACAGATGGCCCCCAAGTTCAGAGGCAGAAAACAATACATAGCCTTCTTATTGAATGACTAGAGGCCTGATGCATGAAAATTCATGCAAGAGTAGACCTTTCTTCCCCCGGCTGCCTACTAGCCCTGGCTTTCTTCCGGCACCTGGGACCCAGTCTTCCCTCCTCTGGCCGGCTGCAGGCAACCGGGGCCGCAGGTACCCGGGACCCTGGGTGGCTTCGCCCGTGCAGGCCGCAGGCACCCAGGACCCTGGGCGGCTTCCCCCAGGCCCCAGTTTTGTCAGGAAGGACATCCAGAAGGACGTCCAGAAGACATATAGTCTATCTGGTCTAATTAGCATATTACCCTTTTATTTGTATAAACTTCCAGTATCTCCAGGTAGTAACTAGGTCATAACCATACAATTTAGCCCTTAATCCTAATTATGTGTCCTTCATAAGAAACCAGGATCACAAAAAGTAATCACAGTTCTGAAAATAGATATGTTTGGGAAATATTGTCCTATGAACTCCAGATTTGAGAGATTTGAGTTCAATTTCATAAATAAATGTAAAGAAATGCCAGCTATCAGGTTTTGATCATTCCTCCTTTCTAAACATTATCTAAGTAATAAAATACAATAAAAGACCAGAAACAATTCTAAACTATTTTAAATTATTTTTTCTCTATCTTGAGCCAAGAAGATAGAGATAATTTTTTTTACTATTTATCAACAGGTCTATTCTAGTGAATGTTAGAATGTTTTTCATCAAACTCCAATTTCCTTCTTCTTTTGTAAAATATTTGTGAAGTTACTAATTAGGTTGACCCTAATCCCAAAAGGAAAAAAATGTTCTATAAGTTTGATACATGGGATAACAATTCTTCTCCCTATTATTATATTTCTGGAAAAAAAGCTCACTTAAAAAATCACTTATTCTCACTAAAAATATACATAAAAAATAATGTATGTCAATGTGCTGACAACCTGTCATTGTAAATAAATTTCTTCAGCTGTTATTGAGTGGATATGGAAAAGAAATTGACTAAATATGATAACAGGCAAAAGAGGTGTTTTAACTTTTGAATTGTGGTTTATGATTTACTACAATATTCATATTTGAAGGTTAAGGAAATTTATAGAAACATGAACATTTTAACTATCTTCTTACAATTCAAAAATAATTAGGAACATGAAGCTTTGACAGCCCATTGGTATGTAAGTAAATTCCTTCCCCAACATCTTTGAGCCATCTAAACTCTCAGGAATGAGAAAACAGAATGGAGGACAATTCCTTGGTACTATTCACACATGCATATATACAGTACATGTATAACTTTTCCAGGCTTACGTTGTCTTGAAAGACACTAAGTTCAGGTCTGTCAAATGTCCCCCAGTTTTGTAAGGAACAGAACCAATATTTTGATCACAGTTTTATTGCTGAATCAAAACATGGACATGAATGTATGAATCACTCTTAGCAGGCCTAAACATAAAAAAAGATTATAAGAAAGTGTGTGGGATTGTGGGATCGTGAGAGAGAGAGGGAGAGAGAGAGAGAAGGGAGAGAAAGAAGAGGGGAGGGGAGAGGGAAGAGGGGAGAGGGAAGAAGAGAAGGAGAAGGGAAGGAAATTTAATATTAATGAAAGACCTTTCTGTTAGATGTGGCACCTGATTCAAATATCAAGAAGCAATTACTAGAATATCTCTCCACTTATTTTTATTTATTTTTAGATATACTCTTCATACAATAAAATGCAACATTTTCAGAGTACAGTTCTGTACATTTTGACAACCACATACGCTTGTGTGGCAACAGGAAAATCTGATACTTTTCTGTCATTTGGAAACTGATTGTTTTAGTGTCACGGTCAGATCCAGGTAAATGGACAGACACCAGGGTAGAGACCAGATTGTCCTGAAGGGCAGTTTTTCTGATTCCTGGTCAATAAACCTCATGGTGACAAGGCCCTTGTAACTAGGTCTCTTTTCAGCGAATGTATTATTTGTACAAAATAACCTCCTATATCCCCCAAAGTGACTGGCTTAAAGGAACACAAACCAAACTTGTTGGCCTGATGAAACATTAATTACTTGCTTAAAATAAAAATCAGTATACTAGTAGCTATTTGTTTTAGTGACTGTGGTTACTTAACAAGTTACCCCCAACACTTAGTGGCTCAAAATAATGACGACATTAAGTTTGCTCACAGATCTGTAACTGGGCAGCACTCAGCACAGATCACACATCTCTGCTTCACTGGCTGGGGGCCGGAGTCCTCGGAAGTTCACTCGCTCATGTGGCTGGCAGCTGAGACCTAAGAGAAGCTGTGGTCTTCCTACAACAGGACAGTTGGGTTCCCAGGAAGCATGTCCCTTTTATGCCCTATCCTTGGAAGTCACTTGGTGGGTATTGCTAGAGGCTGATACAAAGGTCCACCCAACTCAAAGCAAGGGGGCACAGGCCCAATGCTCAGTAGAGGAAGCACTTCGTATGAAGAACATGGGACTTAAAAGACATATTAGTGTAGCCACCTTTGGAACATATAACCTGCTGCTCTGTTGTTATGAGCTGCCAAGATGAAGAGCTGCCAGAATGATCTTTCAGAAGTAGAAATCTCATCACATCACTACTACTGTGCTTAATATGCCATGACTCACACATATCTAAGGCTGAACTGATATCCCAGTTTTCTCTCCCCCTGCATATCTAGACCCTTCTCTCATACCCAGCCTTCAGCCATTCAGAGCTACTTGCAATTTCACAAAGTCATAATTTCCTAGGGTAACCTTCCTTCCAGGCTTTTCTTTAGGAATCACTTCTGAGCCATGGCCTCCTCTGGGATGCTCTCCTTGGAAGAAATAGTTGTGCTATTCCAAGAACAGGAACCTGTGTTCTCAACCTGGCATTGGCCCCTGGCCAACTGTCCATTCACTACTGAGCCTCCAATTCTTCATGCTTCCCTTCCCTCCCATGGACAGATGTTGACCTCAAGGGTACTCCTTAACAAATATTCCTCATGGAGACTCCATCTCACAGCCTCCTTCCTCAGGGAGCCCAACCTGCCATGAACAGCATAGAAAGATTCCAAACTTTTACTACAATGAAAAATAAAATGCTTGCAATTCATGCCACTGACAATGGTTAATATCCCCAATATATAAAGAACTCCTAGAAATGAAAAAGAAAAGGAGGGAAATGGCAGTATTTATCAAAATTATTAATGGATTTACTCTTTGACATGGAAGTTCCACTTCTGGGAATTTATCCAACACTGCTGTATATTTGTTAAAGGAAAATGTTGAGGTTGGAAAAAACCCAAGTGTCCATCAATAGGGCACTGGTTAAGTAAACTATTTACCTAATTGAACACTCTGCAGTGGGAAAGGAATGAGGAGGACCTTTAGTATGGATGTGGAAAGATTCCTGAGACATATTGTTATGTCACAAAAGTGAGGTGCAGGAGGCACCTCAGGTTGATAGAATGCAACCTTTTGTGTAAAAAAAGGCACAATGATGAACAATCATGATTAAATTGGTGTCTGCATAAACAAATGCTGAAAGGACTATTAAGGACACTTCCAGGGGCAGGAGCCAGTGAAGTGGACAGAGAGGAGGAGATTTTATTACATTTAACTACAGAGGGGGTTTAAAGTTTAGAACCATGTGAATGCATTATCTTTACACAACATGAAGTTTTTGTGTGTTTTTTTTAAACAAACCTCAGATCCATTAGGAATTAATGTTGGTGAAAAAAGTAAAGTAGGGATTATGAATTCAATATAATATTTTCTCCAAATGGCCCCCTGTTGCCCATCACCATTCATGAAAGCTATCTCTTACTCACTCATTTCAAATACCATTTTCATGCTAAGCCAAAGAGCCAGCTGCATATGGATCTGTCCATGCACCATCGCAACCTGCTTTTATCACTATACCTTTACACCATGTTTAACATCTGGTATGATATAGCCCTCTTAACATTTTTATGTTTAAAATTTCCAGGCTATTTCTCATATTTACATTTTATATGTTCTTCAGCATGTTCTTGTTTAAATACTTATTTTGATACTTTTTATGTATGTATATATGTGCATGTATATGTATATGTGTGTGTGCATATTTCTTCCTATCCAAGAGTGAGATAGGTCTTTCTATTTATTCACATTGATTTTAATAGTGGCACTTTCTTACTATGCTTTAGTATCATTAAGTTCATTTTAAATATTATATCTTTTTTATATCTAAATTAAATCTTTTTTCTAACTCATTGTTTGTAAGTATAAAAGTTGATTATAAAAATTATTCTAACTTTAATCTTTAGAATTAATTCTATCAATTTAATTAGCAACAATAAAGACTTAATTGCTTTAAGTAGAATTTAGGTTTTTTTCTATTTATGCTTATTGCTTAGAAATCATTGGTTAGCATTTCTTGATAAGGGAAGATATCACTTGTGGCATTCATGTTGTGACAGATGCTACAGAAGCAGGAAGAGAAAGGGGAACAGCAGAATTATCACTCGTGATGCCTATCTGTGCAGACTCCAGCTAAAGGCAGGCGAGCCAGTTACGGGAAGAGCAATGCTGAAGAGGCCTCCTTTCCACCACAGACAGGTCTCTATCCAGCCACACAAACAGAAAGAGGAAAGAAAAACCAGACTCGTGTGTATTATACATGGTTCTTGTAAGTGAAAGGCAGTGCTTAGTCCAGGAAGGACTTTTAGAAGGATGGGCCTGGGAGAGCAGTGTAAAAGCAATGGCTATCTGCTTGATGTCATTCAGGTGGGAAGAAAAATCCAGTTTCTATATAACTTCCCTATAGTGAAATTCCATCAACCTTTTCTGATACATTTGAGGTTAAACTAACAAGACGCTGGGAATACCTAATGTGAACTTTTAACATTTTCAGCAAGAATTAATAATTCAAATGCATATTTTGCATAAGCTAATGATACTAGGAACAGATAAAAAAAAAGAGTGGAAGAAGTCAGAAAGAAGATCATAAACTGTACAATTCCACTCATGACATTCAAAGAAAGGCAAAACTATAGGGTCAGAAAACAGACTACCATTGCTAGGAACTGCATGTGGTTGACTACCCAGGGGGGCTGGGGAGATTTACGGGTAAATTTCTTGGGCTAGGTCCCTACTACCCCCACCCCTGCAAAAGTCATCATATACAAAACACACTCAGCTTTTATAGATTTAAAATGTATTCAGAAATAACAGCAGTAAGAAAGAAACCAGGAAAATGTATTTTCCATTTTCATATTGACAGATACTAATGGCAGGATATATCTCATTGGTGTTTGTTCTTATGGTGGAGTGTCCCAAAGCAGGTGAATTTCATAGTACTCTGAAGGCAGGTGGTGTAAGTACTCTGAAGGCAGGTGGTATAACTGATAAAACTTCTGGGTACTTTAAGGCTACAGTTGGTCCAGGTGGAAAATACCCAAGATCAACATAGCACCTTACCCACCTGCAAGCATTGACATTATCTTTGTTGACAGCACGATTCCTATTCCTTTGCACACAGGGAGAGGGGAGTTGTGTTTTCCGTAGGCATAGAGAGGCAGTGCTCTTATTGGCCTCGGAAGCAGGCAGACTTCTTGATCCAATGCAGCCTGGAAAACGAGTTTGTCAACATGAGGTGGTTTGGCCTTGAAAGAAACCAGTGAAACTCATGTTCTGGGAACAGAGGAACCGCTCTCACTTGGATTCCTTCCAGCGATTCCAGCAGAGTGGACGCTTCAAGGCCTGGAGTTTTAAGGGACAAGTACACCAGTTTTAATGTCAAGTGTGTGAGCACCAAGGGTTCTAGGCTAATTAATGAAATGTGTAAATGCCACTCTGGGTCAGGAGAGGAGATCAGGCCATAGATGATGTTAGAAGAATTATTTCTCAGTTATGAACAGGTGACCACATTACTAGAATACAATTATTTATTAGCACCTTAATTATTAGCCCAGATGGAAGGAAGCACATCTCAAGTTAATCTAACAGATTTAATCCTGGTAATTCTGCTCTATGGTGATTACAAGTAGCGGCAGTGTCCAATAAGAGCTATGTCTGAGGAAAAACTGTCTGATGATGTAGAAAGGAAAGACTCACTTCCTCCCCAGAAGGTTTCCAGCAAAAGGCGGACTAGACGGCTACCCTGCTGTTGTGGGCAGATTCCCATTCTGGGAGGAGGCAGAGATTAGAAGAGACTAAGCCCAAAACATCACTATAGTCCTAAGGTTCATCAAATATTAAATACCTTAAGATAATATTAAAGGCTAATCTGAATGCTGAGTGGTTGGCACTATTCTAAAAGGCTTTCCTATATGATTTCACTTAATCCTCAGAAAGGATGTGTGTACTTTAGTATCCTCATAATACAGAGAACGAAGGACCCTGAGGCTGGCAGTGGTCAGGAGGCATTGCCCAAACCTTCATGGTTTGGGCTGGAAGCAAAGGCCCCAGGTGGTCTGATTGCACCCTTCCCATGCTGTCCCCGCTAGTGGCAGTCACCAGTGAGACAGTGCAAGGAGGAGTGGTTCTAGAAAGACAATGCTCAGGGCTCCTCAACTTTCTTCTCCCCACGAAGGGTTAGCATGAGGTGTCCACCTAGCCAACTCCCTCCTCCCCCACCATCATCTTGTTTTATTATGGTCAGTGTTATTCTAGTTACATTTTACTCAAGTTCTTCCCTAAACTATGATATTACCTGGAGTCCAGTGATATTCTGGTCCCTGATTCACAAGCCCCTGGGATACGTCACCCAGAACTCCACAACCATGGGAAACCCTATTCCTACAATGGAATGCTGCTCAGCAATTAAAAAGAAGAAACTATTGATACAACAACATGGCGGAGCCTCACACGCATTATGCAGAAAGAAGACCATAAACTCATTCCACTCACGACATTTGTAGAAAGGCAAAACCACAGTGTCAGAAAGCAGACGGCCATTGCTGGGGACTAGATGTGGTGGTAACTGTTGGCTACGAATGTGGCTGGGGAGATTTCTGGAGATGACCCTGTTCTACATCTGAGTGTAGCGGCGATGACACTGCTCTGTGTATTTATGACTCACGGAACTGGATGCTAAAACAGGTACATTTTACTGTATGTAAATTATCCTATATAATAAAAGGCTAATATACAAATAGACTGAACTGTGGAACAACCGGAACAACCAAACAACCAGTCGCTATGATGTGCGCTGACCACCAGGGGGTGTGCACGGAACATGGCATTAGTCACGGTGGGAGGGTGGAGTAGGTGAGCAGGGGTGCCAGACCAAGGCAGAACACCAGTTGCTGTAATCAGGGCGCGCCTCTGGTGGTTACTGAAAATTCTTTGCTTCCTTGCACCATGGTCCTGCCTGGCGCTCGCTCCTGTGCCGGTGCCGGCTCTGCTTGCACCCACTGCTGGCACCAGAGCTGCCACTCCCACCTGCTGCTGGTGCCCGGCGCTGGTCCTGATTGCTCAATGCCATCAGCAGGTGCGAGCAGCGGCTGCTGGCCCTGATCACTGCTGAGGGCTTCTCCACCTCCCCCAGCTCCTGAGGGGTGATCAGGGCAGTAGCCACCACTCACAGCAGCCACCACTCACACCTGCTGATGGTGCTGGCCCCTCTCATACCAGCTGCTGGCACCAGCCCCAATCACTTCACGCCGTCAGCCAGCAGATAGGGAACTGGGGGTCATGGCGGGAAGGCCCGGGCGTGGGCACGGAGGATGGGCTGAGACCCACCCCTGTGCCCACTGGAGCCTCGCGGCCCACAGTTCCTTTCAGGGTGCACGAATATAAGGCACTGGGCCCCTAGTACCTTATAAGAAAAAAAGAGGTATACCATATTAATAAACACCTTCAAAGAAATAAAGAAAATTAATAAGGTGAGGCTAACAAGAAGGTAAAGCTTCTAGTTAATAGCTAATTTTATAAAAAAAAGCAATTTTCAAGTTGACAGAGACTGACAAAGAGACTATCAAAATAATATAGCTTAAAGAAGTAATACTAAACTTTATCTGATGTCCCCAGATAAAAGAGGACAATATTTTAATCAATATTCTTTTACTGCCATGCTCTGGAGGTACAAGCAGTATTATTAGCACTAATATACTTTGCCTCCCTCAGTTTGAAAGACCAGGCAAGAAAACATATATATATCATATCACTTCTATTCTTGAAGCTTCTTTAAATAGTCCACTTGATCTGCCAGAACCTTGGGTCTAAGAACTCTGAATTCTCAGGACATCTGTTGGAAAACCAATAGAGTGGCTCAAATGAGTTGTCAGAATGCAACAAGGATTATTTGCCACTTAAAAGTACAGGCATTTACTAGAGGAGAGATGAGCTTCCTTATGTGATACTTATTAACTAACGGTCAAAGCCAAAACACTCCTAAGTCCAAGAAAAAGAAAAGTGAAATGTATTAACATAATAATTTCATTTTACCTGACTACAAAAAGGTATTTTAAAACTAAAGGGCCAAAATCTATGTTTCTTTCCCAAGTCAGGCTGACCAGTTTAGAGAAAAGGAGAACAGAGGCACCCTGAACCTGATCCTCTCCAAGCAAATGTAAGGTTGTCAAAGAAAAAGGTGAGACTTTCTTTTGTCTCTTCCTATTATCTGCTCCTTCATCTGCTACAAGAAGGTGTTTTTCCTGTTGTCACTTTATTTGGGGATGGGCAGGAGGAGGAAAAGGACAGGAAGAAATATAAAATATAAAGTGCAAAAAATCTAATTGGTAAAATCAACTTCAAGAGATAAAATATATTTGAGAGTTTTAGCCAAAATAAAAGGTAGTTTAAGGTGTTTTTAAAGAATGCAATCAAAATTATCCTTTATTTTTACAAAAGATGAGGTTAAACAAATTGTAAAATGAGTTAATCTTCTAATACGTCAAGGGTATACTTCTCTGTATGAAAATTTCATTGGAAAGATTTGTTATATATTTTTTAAAAAGGCAAATAATATAATGTTCTACTTAAGTAGTCTTCTCTGACATTCTTAAAAAATGAAAACGGCCCAATAGATTCTTCCATGCCGGCCTCTACTGAAGTGTGTTTGATGGAGGGATGATCTGTCCATGAGCATTGTGTACTTTGTCCTGTCTGGGGGCAAAGTCAGAAACAGCCCCTGCTGAGGAAGCCAGAGCCAATTTGGTAAATAGAAATAACATCCCGCTCAATAGGCATCCAGCCCGACAGGCACCCAGCACTAAACTATGTAGGTGCTGTCACTGCTTGCAGTGGGACTTTAAGGAAGGAGAGAAAGCTGGAAAGGGTGAGCACTGACACAAGAGGTGATGAGTCGGGCCTTTGGCTGGGGGTTGACTCCTCAGCACCAGATGGAGAAGAAGAGTGGGCACCCCAGAACAAAGCCCAGCCCCAACACATGGCAGACCTCTCAAAGTTCACGTCGGCCTTTCATTTGATTTTGTTTTTTGGACTCGAGCCTTTTTTTAATTCCAGGGAGGTTTACACATTTTATGGTGTTAAGAGACTCAATTTTTAAAACATCAATGTCTGAAATTTAGTTGGTTTTTTTTTTTAGAATGTTGGATCTTTATAATGATCCTTTTAGGTAAAGTAGCTGCAAAAACATAAAAAGAGCACATACTGTCACATGTCAAAGGCAGTAAGAATCTATTTTTATAACGTTCAAAGTGATTGTGTATCTTGTAGGAATCTTTCCAGACTGCTAGTATTTCTCTGTCTTTGTAACTACCCCCTCCCACTATGCTAATAAACTCCCAGCTCTATAAACTGCAGCAAGGAATTAGGCTTGGCGAGGACATTCTTAAGCCCATGCTAACTATTTCTGCGGCCACCTTCCTTCTGAAACATGAGGCCCCGGAAAGTACACATCTTCTCTGTTGTTTACTGAGGGCTCTGCTGACTGCTGACATTTATCACGGAGCTGGAATAAACAGAGAAGGGGAAATGGGAAAGACAGGTGCAGCCTTACTTTAGCATCCTGACCTAATCCTCTCCTCCAGCCCCTTCACCTGATCAGCTCCTACTCATCCTTCAGGTCCTTACTCATTTCATCCAGGCTGTGACACCACCACTTCTCAGTTCTCATTACAGGCTGCCTTTCTCTAAGCCAGCACCCAAGTGCCCTTCCGTAATTGCAGGACCACCTCCAGCGGTCGGCAAACTCATTAGTCAACAGAGCCAAATATCAACAGTACTTCAGAATAGACTCGCCCAGGCTGAAAACCGACTTCTGCGCATGGGTCACGAAGTTTCAATTGCACTGTACGTGCGCCCACACGTGGTATTTTGTGGAAGAGCCACACTCAAGGGGTCAAAGAGCCGCAGGTGGCTCGCGAGCCGCAGTTTGCCGACCATGGCCCTACTCAATTCCAAGAGCAAGGGCTGTGTCTTGTTCATCCCCATCCCACAACTTAAGAGAGCGGGGCTTGGAGAATGAGGATACATGAGGCAAGGAAAGTACTATTAAGAATGTTTCTGCCTTGGCCGGGTGGCTCAGTTGGTTGGAGCATCGTCCTGTGTTCAATTCTGGGTCAGGGCACATATCCAGATTTTGGGTTCGATCCCCAGTCAGGGCAAGTACAGGAAGCAACAGATCAATGTTTCTCTCATATATCAATGTCTCTCTCATATATTAATGTCTCTCTCTCTCTCTCTCTCTCTCTCTCTCTCTCTCTCTCTCTCTCTCTCTCTCTCTCTCTCTCATCAATGAAAACATATCCCTGGGTGAGGATTAAAAAAACAAAAAGAATGTTTCTATTTCTAGTTAACTTCCATTTCTATGTGCAAGGGGAAGTCTTTCTCAAAATAGCTTTCCTTCCAACATATTAAAATTGTAATCAATGCTCAACAACTATCCACACACAATAGGAACCACCCAGGCAATCATGGACTCGACAGCTGGGATGTTCCTTGAGTGACTGTGAATACAGCCCGACAACCATGGGAGCTCCTCCCAAGCTGTACACACCACCACCACCACCCTCCATGACATGAGGGACTTTGTGGAGCTGGTCCCGGGGCCCCTGGTCTTAGCATTCTGCATGCCATGGACTCAGTGCTCAACACCTGATTAAAGCTTTGAATAGAAAAATTGATGGTTTCATATCTGATAAAGCACAGCCTTTACAGAAAGGTACATATGTTGACTGAGCTTTTCAATCATGTTTACTTATTAACAGGCTAGCATTAAGCTCATGACAGCAAATATAGCCTTTCAAACAGTGAATCTAGATTAGGAAACAAAACATCACCCCTGATGAGGCACAGGCCAGAGGAGGAAAGTTTAGCTATCAGGGATTTTGTCTTTTGCCATAAAGGCATTTCTTGTGTCATAAATAAAATGCATTTTTTTCAAAGTATATTTAAGCCATGCATTATAGCCCAAAGAGGGAAAAGTTACTGGATAAAATTGTGATTATGGTTTCCAACATCTATTCTCTATTGACTTTAATATTTAAAGCAAAATCTGCCTAAGTCAGTACTTTTTTACACCATTTACAATGCAGTCTGGGATACTGTCAGGAAATAGACACCAGTTTGGAATATTCTGATCAAATCCACAGTATCTCTGTATATTAACATGTTTAATCAAGGCTCCCCAAACAGAAAGCCAACCAGACAGTACATGAAAGAGGGGGCTGCCTACAAGCAATTTAGATATAATATTTTCAAATAATGATGGCCTGAAAAATGGAGGAAAAAAAACAAAACTTCTCAGAGGTCCAATAGAAAAAAGGAAGGTTGTAAAACAACCAAAGAGAATATGAATATGTTTTCAGAAAAATAAATTCAAAGTGCTCCACTAGCATTTTTTAGATTAAATGGCAGTTTATACATGAACCATAGTTCATTTTACTGCTTTAGTTTGAAGACACAAAAACATTATGTTGGTAAGGCTTTTCTCATGTCCCATCGTATTCCAGAGTTCAGGCTTTTTGTTTGCTTGGTTATTTTAGATTTGTCAGATATTGATAAGTCTTAAATGACTTTCAACTAAATTTTGTCATTAGGCCTCAAAATTCCTATGGTTTAAATCTTTATTTCCCATTCAGTGATATTTCCAGACCTCCATGAGAAATATGCATCCTGTTTTCTGGCCTGTATCCATACCAGTTTAATGACCCCCCAAAATCCATTAAAACTCCTTACATATGTTGCCAAAATAAGCAGACCCTCTAAATGGTATAAAATTCCCATTTTATTCACATCAATATCTATATGTTATGGTTTTTCTCAGTATGAGGAACCACCCACTCCATAATCACCAGCATAATTGCAAAGTCTCATCTCTATTTCAAAGTTAACTGGATATATTATCTTTATGTTTACCCAAGTTCATAGGACACCTATATCCTAATTTTTTTAATACAGGTTAAATTTAAGTACTTATCTATTTGAATTTTATTATCACTAAAATATATATTTTTAAATTTAAATTATTTATTGTTTAAAGTATTACATGAGTCTCCTTTTCCCCCCATTGACATCTTCCTGGCTGCTCCCACCTCCCAGCACATGCTGTCTTTGTCCATTGGTTATGCTCACATGCATGCATACAAGTCATTAGGTTGATCTCTTACTCCCTCACCCCCTGCCTTCTCTCATAGGTTCGACAGTTTATTGGATGGTTCTATGTCTCTGGTTCTATTTTAGTTCATCCATTTATGTTGTTTACTATATTCCACAAATGAGTGAGATTATGTGATATTTATCTTTCTCTGACTGGCTTATTTTGCATAGCATAATGCTCTCCCGTTTCATCCATGCTGTTGCAAATGTAAGAATTCCTTCTTTTTTACAGCAGCGAAGTATTCCATTGTGTAGATATACCACAGTTTTCTAATCCACTCATCTGCTGATCGGCACTTAGGCTGTTTCCAAATCTTAGCTATCGTAAATTGTGCTGCTATAAACATAGGAGTGCATATATCCTTTCTGATTGGTATTTCTAGTTTCTTGGGATATATTCCTAGAAGTGGGATCATTGGGTCAAATGGAAGTTCCCTTTTAATTCTTTGAGGAAACTCCATACTGTTTTTCACCGTGGCTGCACCAGTTTGCATTTCCACCAGTGGTGAACAAGGTAGGGTTCCTTTTTCTCCACATCCGCGCCAGCACTTGTCATTTGTTGATTTGTTGATGATAGCCATTCTGACAGGTGTGAGATGGTATCTCACTGTCATTTTGATTTGCATCTCTCGGATGACAAACCTACAGCCACCATCCTACTCAATGGGCAAAAGCTAAAACCATTTTCCCTAAGAACAGGAACAATACAGGCCCACTTTCATCACTCCTGTTTGACATAGTACTGGAAGTGCTAGCCATAGTGATCAGACAAGAATAAGAAATAAAAGGCATCCAAATTGGAAAAGAAGAAGTAAAATTATCATTATTTGCTGATGACATGATATTGTACATAGAAAACCTTAAAGACTCCATCAAAAAACTACTAGACTTAATAAATGTAGCAGAATACAAAATTAAAACCCAGAAATCTATGGCTCTTTTATACACCAACTAGAGGCCTGGTGCACAAAATTCGTGCACTGGGGCAGGGACAAGGGTGTCCCTCAGCCCAGCCTGCACCTTCTCTAACCTGGGACATCCCTCTCACAATCCAGGACTGCTGGCTCCTAACCACTCACCTGCCTGCCTGCCTGATTGCCCCTAACCACTCCCCTGCCAGCCTGACTAACACCTAACTGCTCCCCTGCTGGCCCGATCGCCCCCAATTGCCCTCTCCTGCTGGCCATCTTGTAATGATGTGGTGGCAGCCATCTTGTGACAACATGGGTGTGGCCATCTTGTGATGATGCGAGGGCGTGACAGTCACCTAGGCTTTTATTAGTATAGATCAGGGGTCCTCAAACTTTTTAAAGAGGGGGCCAGTTCACTGTCCCTCAGACTGTTGGAGGGCCGGACTATAGTTAAAAAAACAACAACTATGAACAAATTCCTATGCACACTGCACATATCTTATTTTGAAGTAAAAATACAAAACGGGAACAAATACAATATTTGTATTTGCATGTGGCCCGTGGGCTGTAGTTTGAGGACCCCTGGTATAGATAATGAACTCACAGAAATGGAAACTAAAAAAAAACAAAAAAAAACCTCATTTACCACTGCAACAAAAAAATTAAGATACCTGGGAATAAACTTAACCAAGGAGGTAAAGAACCTGTACTCAGAAAACAGGATGCTGAAAAAAGAGATAGAGGAAGATATAAACAAATGGAAGAATATACTGTGTTCATGGATTGGTAGAATCAACATTATTAAAATGTCCATACTATCCAAAGCAATCTAAAGATTCAATGCAACCCCCATTAAAATACCAACAGCATATTTCAAAGACCTAGAAAAAACTCTCCAAAAATTCATCTAGAATAAAAAAAGACCCTGAATAGCTGCAGCAATCTAGAGAAAGAAGAACAAAGTTGGAGAGATCACAGTACCAGATATCAAGCTATATTGTACAGCCACTGTTTTCAAAACTGCCTGGTACTAGCACAAGAAAAGACATATAGACCAATAGGACAGAACAGAGAAAGCAGAAATCGACCCAAGCCATTATTCTCAATTAATATTTGACAAAGGAGGCAAGAGCCTACAATGGAGTCAAGACAGTCTCTTCAATAAATGGTGTTAGGAAAAGTGGATAGATACATGCAAAAAAAATGAAACTAGACCACCAACTTGCACCATACACAATAATAAACTCAAAATGGATAAAGGACTTAAAAGTAAGACAGGAAACCATAACAATCTTAGAAGAATCCATAGGCAGCAAAATAGCAGACATATGTCGTAGCAATATCTTTACCGATACAGCTCCAGCAATAGAAATTAAGGAAAAAAATAAACAAATGGAACTTCATCAAAATAAAGAGCTCCTGCACAGCAAAAGAAACCATCAACAAAACAACAAGAAAGCCCACTGCATGGGAGGACATATTTGCCAATGTTATCGCCAATAAGGATTTAACCATTTGTACACCATAAGTGTCTATAGACGCAAACAGTGGACCTTTTTTAATTAAATTCTAAATATTGTGGCAGTGAACTGGTTAATCTCCAAAATTTATAGGGAAATCATACAACTTAATAAAAGGAAGATAAATAATACAATAAAAAAATGGGTGAATGACCTAAATAGACACTCTTCGAAAGAAGACATACAGAAGGCCAAGAGACATATGAAAACATGCTCAAAATCACTAAAATATTTTATTTGTTCCAAATAACCTTTCCTGGGCATTCAGAAAGACCATACAAAAATGTATACTTAGTAAATGCTTAAAGTGCTGACCCTGCTATGCCTTGAAAATGTACTCTATTGGGGGATTTCTGAAAAACAAACTCCTAGTTGTTAAATAGTGTAAGGACTTTAAAGAATTTAATTGACCCTTCTCTTAGGAATTACCAAGTGGTCACATCAGGACTTCAAAGTTTATGGGAATCCTTCCCTAACCTCCCTACCCCCAATCTTTGTGCTTAAAAGAAAATTCCTCCCATTGTTAAAATCAAAGAGTTTTTAAAAATTAGTCTTTCTACCCTAGCCAGTTTGGCTCAGTGGATAGCGTGTCACCCTGTGGACCAAAGTGTCCTGGGTTCGATTCTGGTCAAGGGCATGCACCTTGGTTGCAGGCTCCTCATCAGCTCTGGGGGCCTTGGTTGGAGCTTGTGCAGGAGGCAACCAATCAATGTGTTTCTCTCACATCGATGTTTCTCTCTGTCTTTCCCTCTTCCACTCTCCCTAAAAATCAGTGGAAATAAATATCCTCAGGTGAGGATTAAAAATCAGTCTTTCCTTTCTGCTTTTAAATTACATTGAGAAACAGTTACATAATGGTTATGATTTATGCCCCAGGTCTCTGCTTACCATCTGCCCTATATATTGACAAATTTTCTGAAATCTCTTTTCCTATGTAACTTGCCTATTCTAGAATGAAAAAGGAATACCAGCTTCCAGTAGTGATCTGGTTATTCAGATCCCCTTCCTTGGCCATTCTTCTATCCCATCCAGCCCTATCTTCTAGCCTTTGCTAATGCATTCGTTTTCCTGGCCCTCTACAAAGACAGACACACCAGGAGCTGGCTGATGGGAATCCTACCTGCCTGGCAAGGCTATTAAGTTCTGCTCCATCTCGGCCACAACAGAATTTTACCTTCTGAGAAATATGGTCCATCAGCTCACAGCCGCAAAACTTAGCACTTAATTGGTTTAATACAAAACAAAACTACATGTAAAGTTTTTTTTCAAGCTTTGAATGAGCTCCCCAAGGCATCTGATCTGTCTAGACGTTTCTGTTTTCCTCATAGTGGCTACAGTAACAAAGAGCTTGTGAATCCCTTTGAAACTTTTTAGCATTTTTTTTTTATTTTGGCAAAATATACATAATATAAAGTTTATCATCTTAATGATTTTTAGGTGTAAAAGTCACTGGCATTAAGTACTGCTGTGCAACCATCACTACCTGGCTCCAGAACTCTTTGGGACACTATTGTCACTGTCTACAGGAGGCAGGCAGAAAATTTCCAGTTAGTTCCTAATGATAAAAACCTAGTTTTAATTCACTGAACTGTATGCCTAAAAAAGTGTATATTACTGTGTATTAATTATACTTCAACATTACCAATTAAAAGCAATTAAGGAGGGATGCAGTGGGGTGGGCTGGGGACAATGGGGACCCAGGCCACAAGGGGTAGAGGCACAGCAGCAGAGATGGGGATTTAATCAGAAGACGTAGGGACCCTTGAAGAGGCTGAAGAGAGTCGTGGCATTTATCCACTCACTCATGCCCAACATCTTTGGGCAGCTATGTTCTAAACACTGTGCCGGGCCACTAGAATTGATCAGACATGTTCCACAAAGTTCATCCTGACTGCATTATAGATGATTGAGGGACAAAGCTAGTGGTGGTGTCATCATTCAAGTAACAAATACTACATTAAGGCAGTAGCAAAGGCAGGAGAGAGCAAAAGTTGTATGTATTTTTTGTTTTACCTATTAACAGGGCCACCATGAAATCCCTATTCCATCATTTTGTTCCTATTTTTAGTCACTCCAAGGTTACTTTAGCTTGTTATGTAGTACACCAGATAAGCATTATGGTATACCAAGTGAGTAGACTGTATTATATCAGGGGTTCATACTTCTTCCATACAACCTTTATTTATCATTTAAATCATATAATATCCTCATAATAACGGCTAAGACTATATAAATGTGTATGTACATGTGCATGTGTGAATCTTTTTAATTTGCCAAATTATTTTTAGACTTTTTAAAAATGCCTGATTTTATGTATATCAGAGGACATTTGAGATAGGAACATACTGGCTATGGCAAAGGGTTTCTCCTTGTGTTACAAAAATACCACTTAAGAGAAATATGCAATATATTTAATTTATTCTCACTTAATTACAAAACCCTCAGAACACAAAACTAATCATTGCAAATGAGCTAATCAAATTACAACAGTCTTTGACATTTTAGTTCAAAACACATTAAAATAGCATGCAAAACGTACTTTCCTATTTTTAAAATTATATTTGCCTGTTGATGCCACAGAGGTCATTTGGAAATAACAGACACTGTCTGAGACAATGCTCTGACTCGCGGCTCAGCCACGGATTTTGTTCTCTTGGTTTTCAAATTAATATCTCTGGGGAATACTTACTAAAAATAGAGCAGAAAGTAACAAAGACTTTTTATTTATTTACTTTGAATTTTGTAAAGAATGCTTTTAAAGGCATTAGCAACTGTTGCCCAGCTACAAATGAAAAATTAATTTAAGGAACTCACACAGCATTTTCAGGGCCTCATTCCAAATAGAATTTCTCAGACAGACTAAAATTGTACTCTTCTCATCTTCAGCCCACTTGAAGTTAAAAAAAAAAGAGGCAAGATAGTAGGTGTAAATGACTAAGAAGGGCCCCAGAGGATGCTCTGGAAGCTGAAGGGTTAGGAGCTTCATGTAGTATGTCTTGATAAGATTTCTAGACTATCTGTAATTTGCTGATTGTGAGGAAAACCAGATTATTAAGAGACCTTGTGAAGCCAACAGCTACAAGATCTTAAAATGCATGTGAAATTTGGGATGACGCGTGGGAACAGGGACTCTAATACTCTATGACCCCAAGTGCCATTTAGGAGTGACTCCTATCACAAATGCAAAAAATGCCACAGGAACAGGGGACAGACATCTTTAAAGCGTCAAAAAAGAATTGTAAAAATGTGACTAGGAAGAAGATAGAAACTACAAAGTCCATTATGCAACATCTGAAAGTTTTTACTTGGAGTGGGCTGAGTTGAATATTACAGCACAAGACAAGCAGATAAGGCAAGTAGGCTGCCCTTTGTATAAATTAGGAAAACACATGCCTTTTTTCAGGTTTCCCTATGTTTCAGCCCCATTTATTCCACCAACTGGGCAGCCTTGTGCAGTGAACAATCTGTGCAATCAGGAAAATTACTCGTTAGTAGTTTACTTACAGAGTGAGTGATGCAAACCTATATGTTTGACCTGAATATTCAAAGGAAAGAGTAGACAATGTGGTAAACAAGTGGTTAGTCACAGAAAACCACTTGTTAAATTATCTGAGCTGAGTATTTTAAGGGATCACATCAGAAAGAGTTGATCTATGCCTAGGTTCTTATTTCTACCAAGAGTTGAGAAATCAGACACAAAATAACCCATAATAGAATGAGATATTTACACCATTCACAATCAACATTGCTTTTCTATTTCATTTTGGAGAATGAGGCCCGAAATCAGGATTTTAAAAAGATTCCCAGGTGATTCTAATGTGCAGCCAAGGTTGAGAACCACTGCCTTAGAGCAGTGGTCGGCAAACTCATTAGTCAACAGAGCCAAATATCAACAGTACAACGATTGAAATTTCTTTTGAGAGCCAAATTTTTTAAACTTAAACTATATAGGTAGGTAGATTGTTATTAACTTAATTAGGGTACTCCTAAGGCTTAGGAAGAGCCACACTCAAGGGGCCAAAGAGCCACACTCAAGGGGCCAAAGAGCCACATGTGGCTCGCGAGCAGCAGTTTGCCAACCACGGCCTTAGAGGAACTGCCTGCTTCCTCTTCTCTAAACACATTTGGAAATCTATTAGTCACGATGGTCTCAAAGCCACACCTCTATAGCAGAGCGGTTCTTATAGGAGGAGTGAGGTGGCTGGTACTCCCACTGAGAGCAAAGTGCCTTTTCCACTTTTCCCTAGCTCACCCCTCTCCCCATCTAGTTCCTCCAGCAAGCACATTTAATTTACTTAAAACCGAATCTGCGTCACGAAAAACAGTGTGAAAACTCCATGAGTTCACTGAGAGATTTTTAGTTACCTTGTTGGTTTACTATCCACTCACCTCCACACCCACCCCATTTAAGTAGTAGTGCCCAAATACCCCAGAGCAATAAAAAATGCTCAGGAAACTTGAGGATTCCATGAGAACTACAGCAAGAAATCAGGCCCTTTCATTCTAGTTAAGAAAAACTGACTGGGTTGCCTCGATAGGTCTCAGAAAGATGTGAACACAGCTGCCCAGGCTCTGGTCACCCTGGGAGGAATGACAGCAACATCTGCTCAGGCTAAGACGAGCCCTGGAGGGAGAGGGCCTTCCTCCACCTGGTAGGGACTGCGGGGTGGCATGGTGCTACTGACTCTGGCTTTGGTTACTCAGCATGGGGACCTACATCTAGAAGGTGTCCCTAGTTTCAAGGAGGTCATGTGTGTCACAGACTTCAACAGGTCACAGCAGCACCATTTCTTTAACTTCACATTAATAAAATCCTTCCTTAAGTTACTTGAAATACTGAAGATGCCCTCTGAAAAAGGCCTTGCCAGTCAAGGAAAAAGTCCATGCTGCTCACCTCAATAATGTAGAGAACCACGTTCTTGTAGAAGCAGTACAATATGCACTTGGTCACCCGGTTGTAGCTCCAGGCACCATGAACCAACAGGAGCTTCTCTAAGTAGGAAAACTGCAAAAAGAAAATAAAGTTCAGAGAAGCCCATCATTCTTTATAATAAAAGCCTAATATGCTAAGTGTCTGGTCGACCAGCCAGCTGTTCAACCAATCAAAGCGTAATCTATATATATATAAGCCTAAACAACTGGACCACTGGGTGGTAGCTATGCTGTGCACTGACCACCAGGGGACAGATGCTCAACACAGGAACTGCCCCCTGGTGGTCAGTGCATTCCCACAGTGGGAGCACTGCTCAGCTTCCAGACGCTGGGCTCATGGCTGGCAATTGCAGCTGTGGTGGCACAAGCCTCTCCCAGGAACACTCCCTCCGCACGCCCAAGCAGTGGCAGGGCAGACACAGCATGCCTGGGATGAGTGGGAGCAGCACAGCACCCAGCCCGGGCTCAGGCTCCTCCCTGGTGGCCTACTGCTTCACGCACTATTTTGTGCTGTGTGGGATCTATAACAGTGGGCTGGAGTCTGATGAGCTGGTAAGTAAGGCAGGGCTGTGGTGGCACAGAGTTCTACTGATCCCCACAGGCCAGGCTGAGGGACCCCACTGGTGCACAAATCCATGCACTGGGCCTCTAGTATGCTAATAATATTCGAAGGCTGCTCAACCACTTGCTATGACATGCACTGACCACCAGGGGACAGACTGTCAACTGGTTGACCAGTTGCTATGATGTGCAATGATCCCAGGGGGCAGATGCTCCGACTGGTAGGTTAGCTTGCTGCTGGGGTCCAGCCAGATGAGCCAGATAGGCCAGATGAGCCAGACAGGCCAGCTGAGCGAGACTGGCCAGACACACTCTGGAGCCCCCCTGACATCTCTCCCTGGCTGGCCAACCTCCTGGTCTCTCCCCAGCCCCAATCTTGCACCAGTGGGGTCCCTCAGCCTGACCTGTGCTCTCTCGCAATCCAGGACCACTTGGGGGTTGTCGGAGATCCAGTTTCGGCCCAATCCCTCAGGGGGAGCGCTGCTCACAGCTGGTGAGTGCAACAGCGGTGGCGGGAGCCTCTCCCATCCCCATGGCAGCGCTAAGGATGTCTGACTGCCGGCTTAGGCCTGCTCCCCCCAGAGGGTGCAGGCCAGGCTGAGGGACCTCCCCTCCCCCACGAGTGCATGAATTTCATGCACCAGGCCTCTAGTTTAGGAATAAAAGTAATTAAATGTCCTTTGGAGGAAATGACAGGTAAGGTAATAGCAGAAACCATTCATGTAAAAAAAACTAAAGGCCAAGCTTCAGACCCAGTGAGAAGAGCTAAAATATCTCAAACCTACATAATTATAATTTCCCCCAAATATGCAGCTGGACATCTAATTGTTATTCTTGTGAAATTCTACTTATGTAAATGCTTTTTAGAGGATCTTAATTATTAAAAGAAGATGACCACCTGAACTGAAATGAACGTACAGTATGAGTCAGACACCTCAGTCACAGATTTTATGATGACAACAGGAGCCAGGGATAACATCACTGGTGCAACAGCAGCCTTTTGAAAAGGGACACACATATATACCTGACCTGTTTCCACTGTCAGCCTGCAGGTTACAAACAGGTACAAACACACAGAGGCTCACAGACACACACATGGACACACAGGCACATGGACACACACAGACACACAGTAACATACAGATACACAAACAGAGACACACAGAGACACCCATACCCTCTGCCTCCACTTCTACATCCATTTTGTTCTCCTTTTTTCTAACTAGTACAGAGCACCACTTGCTAGAGTACAGTGCAGTCAGGAAAAATAGAAACCAGCAAGCAGCTACACACTAAGTTGAGAATAATGTAATGGCTCTCTCAGTTTCAAATATTCAGCAATATCCTAATGTTTTAACAAAATACTTGAATGCTCTTTGGGGCATAGGTCTTTGAGTACCACTCAGGCTCATGTATACTCAGTCTCCCCTTAGCCTGACTTGGCCTTCTGTGTCCTATTTCATAAAGGTCCCCCAAAATGTAAAAACTGAGCTGGAAGGATGAAAATGAACTTTTTAAAAAATGTATCTTTATTGTTGAAAGTATTACAGATGTCCGCTTTGTTTTTGTTCCCCTCATTGACCCCCTCCTCATAAACCTTTGCCACACCATTGTCTGTGCCCATGGGCTATGCATATCCTATATAATAGAGGTAATATGCAAATTGACCATCATGCTCTCACACAAGATGATCACCCCCATGTGGTCACAAGATGGCTACCACAAGATGGCTGGCAGGGGAGGGCAGTTGTGGGCGATCAGGCCTGCAGGAGAGGGCAGTTAGGGATGATCAGGCCTGCAGGAGAGGGCAGTTGTGGGTGATCAGGCCTGCAGGGGAGGGCAGTTGGGGGCAACCAGGCCGGCAGGGGAGGGCAGTTGGGGTAATCAGGCCAGCAGGGGAGCAGTCAGGCGTCGATCAGGCTGGCAGAGGAGTGGTTAGGGGGTGATGAGCCTGGCAGGCAGAAGTGGTTAGGGACAATCAGGCAGGCGAGCGATTGGGAGCCAGCAGTCCCAGATTGTGAGATGGATGTCTGACTGCCGAGGGGTCCCAGATTGGAGAGGGTGCAGGCTGGGCTGAGGGATATCCTCCCCAACCAGTGCACGAATTTCATGCGCTGGGCCTCTAGTATGAAAAGTTCCCTGGTTAATTTGTCCCCCTCCCAACCCCTGGAATTCATCAGTCCATTCATGGTTCTATGTCTCTGGATCTATTTTGTTCATCAATTTATTTTGTTCCTTAGATTCCACATATGAGATCATGTGATACCTATGTTTCTGTGACTGACTTATTTTGCTTAGAATAATACTCTCCAGGTCCATCCATGCTGTTGCAAATGGTAAAAGTTCCTTTTCCTTTTAACATTGGCATATTTGCCAATGATACATCTGATAAGGGGTTAATATCCAAAATATAAAGGAATTCATACAACTTAACAAAAGAAAGATAAACAATCCAATTACACATTCCATTGTGTAAATGTACCACTGTGTTTTTTTTTATCCACCCACTTGCTTATGGGCACTCAGGCTGTTTCCAAATCCCAGCTTTTGTAAATTGCACTGCTATGAACATAGGGGTGCATATATTCTTTCTGACTGGTGTTTCAGGTATGTTAGGATATATTCCTAGAAGTGGGATCACTGGGTGAAATGAAAGTTCCATTTTTAAGGTTTTGAGGAAACTCCATACTGTTTTCCACAGTGGCTACACCAAGTCTGCATTTCCACTAGCAGCGTATGAGGGTTCCCTTTTCTCCATATCCTTGCCAACAAACTTGTCCTTTATTGATTTGTTGAGGATAGCCATTCTGACAGGTGTTTTAATTCGCATCTCTTGGTTGATTAGTGACTTTGAGCATTATTTCATGTATCTTGGCCTTCTGTATGCTCACTTTGGAGAAGTGTCTATTTAGGTCCTTTGCCCATTTTTTAATTGGATTGTTTATCTTTCTTTTGTTAAGTTGTATGAATTCCTTTATATTTTGGATATTAACCCCTTATCAGATGTATCATTGGCAAATATGCTCTCCCACGCAGTGGGCTCTTTTTTCACTTTGTTGATGGTTTCTTTTGCTGTGCAGAAGCTTTTTATTTTAATGTAGTCCCATTTGTTTATTTTGTCCTTACTTTCCTTTGCCCTAGGAAATATATCGGTAAACATATTATTATGAGAGATACCTGAGGTTTCCTGCCAAAGGTTTCTTCTAAGAGATTTTATGGTTTCATGGCTTAAATTTAAATCTTTTATCCATTTTAAGTTTATTCTTGTGTATGGTGTAAGTTGGTGTTCTAGTTTCATTATTTTGTCTCACCAACACCATTTATTTATGGTATTGCCTCCTTTGTCAAATATTAATTGAGCATGATGCCTTGGGTCAATTCTGGGGTCTCTGTTCTATTCTATTGATCTATATGTCTTTGTAGTATTGCTTGATATCTGGTATTGTGATCCCTCCAACTTTGTTCTTCTTTCTCAAGATTGCTGTGGTTATTCAGCGTCTTTTTTAGTTCCATATGAATTTTTGGAGTGTTTGTTCTAAATCTATGAAATATGCCATTGGTATTTTAATAGTGATTGCATTGAATCTGTAGATTGGTCTGGGTAGTATGGACATTTTAATGATGTTGACTTTACCAATCCATGAACATGGTATATTCTTCCACTTGTTTATTTCTTCCTCTATTTTTTTCAATGTCCTGTAGTTTTCTTAGTACAAATCTTTTACCTCATTGGTTAAGTTTATTCCTAAGTATCTTAATTTTTTTGTTGTAATGGTAAATAGGATTTTTTTTTTTTTTTTTAGTTTTTCTTTCTGAAAGTTCATTATTGGTGTATAACAATAGCATCCATTTCTGGGTGTTTATTTTATATTGTGTTACGTTACCAAATTCATTTATTTGGTGGAGTCTTTAAGGT
Organism: Myotis daubentonii; assembly: GCF_963259705.1. NCBI lineage: Eukaryota > Metazoa > Chordata > Mammalia > Chiroptera > Vespertilionidae > Myotis > Myotis daubentonii. The sequence continues at coordinate 100,735,627 of NC_081841.1, read as the reverse complement.
TTTCTATGTACAATATCATGTCATCTGCGAATAATGACAGTTTTACCTCCCCTCCTCCTTTCCAATTTGGATGCCTTTTACGTTTTTTCTTGTCTGATCACTGCAGCTAGTACTTCTATTACTATTTTGAATAACAGTGGTGAAAGCAGCCATCCCTCTCTTGTTCCTGTTCTTAAGGAAAATGGTTTTAGTTTTTGCTCACTGAGTATGATGTTGACTGTAGGCTTGTCTTATATGGCCCTTATTATGTTCAGGTATGATCCCTCTATTCCCACTTTGCTGAGAGTTTTTATCAAAATGGGTGTTGGATTTTGTTGGATGCTTTTTATGTATCAATTGATATGATCATGTTGTTTTTGTCTTTCAATTTGTTTATGTAATGTATCACATTTATTGATTTGCTAATATTATACCAGCCTTGCACCCCTGGAATAAATCCTACTTGGTCATGGTGTACAATCTTTTTAATGTATTTCTAGATCTGATTTGCTAATATTCTGTTGAGAATTTTAGCATCTATGTTCATCAAGGATACTGGCCTGTAATTCTCTTTCTTTTTAGTGTCTTTATCTGGTTTTTGAATTAGGATAATGGTAGCCTTGTAAAAATAGCTTAGAAGTGTTCCTTCCTCTTGAATTTTTGTTTTTTTGGAATAGTTTGAAGAGGATAGGTATTAGTGGTTCTTTGAATATTTGATAAAACTCCCACGTGAAGCCATCCAGACTAAGGCTTTTGTTTGCTGGGAGGTTTTTTTTTTTTTTTTTTTTTTTTTTATTACTGCTTCAATTTCATCAGTATTTATTGTCTATTCAAGTTTCTGATTCTTCCTGATTTTTGGAAGATTGTATTTTTCTAGGAATATGTCCATTTCATTCCAATTGTCCAGCTTATTGGAATATAGTTGTTCATAATATTTGTTTAGGATCCTTTGTATTTCTATGGGGTCAGTTGTTACTTTGTCTCGTTTGTTTCTGATTTTGTCTATTTGGGTCCTCTCTCTTTTGCTGGATGAGTCTAGCTAAAGGTTCATCAATCTTGTTTATCTTTTCAAAGAACTAGCTTTGTTGATCTTTTGTATTGTTTTTTTAAGTCTCTGTCATTTATTTCTTCTCTGATCTTTACTATTCCTTCCTTCTATTTACTCTGGGCTTTTCTTGTTGTTCTCTTTCTAATTCTGTAAGTTTTATGGTTAGTTTATTAGAAGATTTTATTTTTTTGAAGTATGCCTGTAATGCTATGAACTTATCTCTCAGGACTGCTTTCACTGTGTCCCATAGATTTGTTGTGTGTTCATTTTAATTTGTTTCCAGGAAGTTGTTGAGTTCTTTCTTGATCTCCTTGGTAAACCATTCATTGTTTAATAACACACTATTTAGGTTAAATGTTTTTTAATGTTTCTGAATGTTTTTATTATAGTTGATTTCTAATTTCATGCCATTGTGATCTGAGAAGATGCTTGATATGATTTTAATCTTCTTGAACTTGCAGAGACTTAGTTTATGTTTTAGCATGTGGTCTATCTTTGAAAATGTACCATGTGCACTTGAGAAGAATGTATATTCTGTAGCTTTGAAATTTCCAAAAATGTCAATTAATTTCATCTGATCTAGTATATCATTTAGTATCGCTGTTTTCTTGTTGATTTTTTTTTGTCTAGAAGATCTATTCAGTGATGTCAGTGGGGTGTTGAAGTCCCCCACTATGACTGTATTGCTGTCAATCTCTCCTTTAAAATCCTCTGGAAGTTTTTTATATATTTAGATGCTCTTATATTGAGTACACATATGTTTACCAGAGTTATATCCTCTTGTTGTATTGATCCCTTTAGTATTATCAAGTGGCCTTCATTGTCTGTTGTTATTGCCTTCTTTTTGAAGTTTGTCTTGTCAGATATGAGTATTTTACCCCAGCTTTTTTTCATTTTTCATTTGCCTGAAAATTTTTTTCCATCCCTTTACTTTCATTCCATGTGAGTCTTTTGTTCTGAGGTGAGTCTCCTGTAGACGGTATATATATGGGTCATGTTTTCTTATACATTGAGCTACTCTATGCCTTTTGCTTGGATCATTTAAGTCATTTACATTTAAGGTTATTATTGATAGGTACTTATTTGTTGCCATTCTTACTCTTTATGCCTGTGTTCTTATCTTTCTCTATATCTTCTTCTTACACCAATTCCTTTAGCATTTCTTGAAGTGCTAATTTGGTGAGAATAAATTCTTTTTTTTTTTTTTTTTTTTTTTTTTACTGTGAAGATCTTTATTTCACCTTTGATTTTGAATGATAACCTTGCTGGAAAGAGTAGTCTTGGGTTCAGTCCCTTGGTTTTCTTTACTTTGTATACTTTATGACACTCTCTTCTGGCCTGAAGTACTTCTATTGAGAAATCAGTTAATCATCTAAAGGGAACTCCCTTGTAGGCAACTTTCTGTCTCTCTCTTACAGCATTTACGATTCTGTTTTTAATGTTGCCATTTTAATTATTATATGCCTAGGTGTGAGTCTTTTGGGGTTCATCTTGGCTGGGACTCTGTGTTTCCTGAATGTGAGTGACATTTCCCTTCACCAGGTTAGGGAAATTTTCTGCCATTATTTCTCCAAACAGGTATTCTATTCCTTGCTTGGATTCTTTTCCTTCTGGTACCCCTATGATGTGAATGTTGTTACATTTCATGTGGTCCCAAAGCTTCCTTAAACTCTCTTCCTGCTTTTTATTTTATTTTTTTTCCATTTGCTGCTCTGAATGGTTTTTTTTTTTCCTACCTTGTCTTCTAATTCACTGATTTGGTCCTCAGCTTCTTCTAACCTACTGTTAAATCCTTCCAGGTTGTCCTTTATTTCAGCTATGTCATTCCTCATTTCCAATAGATTCTTATTTATTCTTTCAACCTCTCTTTTCATGTTGGTGTAGCTCTCATTGTCTCTTATTGTTCTCATTAAGCTCCTTATAATTCTCGTTAAGTTGCTTGTATTTATCCCTGAATTGTTTGACTACCCTTATTACCATTACTCTGAATTCTTTATCTGACAAAGTGCTTGCCTCCATTTCATTTAGTTCCTTTTCTGGTGATTACTCCTTTTCTTTCATTTGGGTGTTGCTTCTTTGTTTCCCTATTTTTACTGTTTCTTTGTATTTGTTTCTATGTATTAGATCAAACTGCTATGCTTCCCAGGCTTTGTGGGGTGGTCTTATGTGGAAGGTGTTTTGTGGGACACAGTGGTGTAGTTTAGATCTCCTGAACTGGGTGCTCTAGGAAAGTCTCTAGCTTGAGTTATTTGGGTTCTCCTGTTGTAGTTGTGTCTTGAATGTTATTGTCTCATTTGTGGATGGAATTTCCTCTCAGACTGGCTGACTATGTGGCTCATCCCCAACCACTTCAAGCAAGCTTTGTGGAGGTGCTATCAGAACAGAAAAAAAATTCAACACAACGAAATGCAAAATAAAAGAAACAAAACTAAAACATACACAACAATATCAACTGCCAGAGAATAGAGAATTAGGAAAGAGAAAAGAAAGCAAGAATGATAGAAGAATATGAGGAGGAAAATAACAAAACCAACCAACCAAAAATCCCCACACAAACAAAAAACAGAACAAAAAATGCAGGGGGGGGGAATAGAGAAGTAAAAGGAATATGTAGGTGCAGAGCTAAAATAAAGAAATTAAGAATAAATAATTAGGGGAATAGGGGAAGGAAAATGGTTTAAAATAAAGAAAGAAGAAAAGAAAAGTAAGAAAGATTTATTGAAAAGGAAAATAGAGGAGAAAGCAGATAGACCCAAAATAAGCAAAGTAGAAAAGATGAGATATGAGGGTAAAAGGAAAAGAGAGAGAGAAAAAAAAAAAAGATTGTGTAGGAAAAAGGAAGATGAAAATTAGATACATGAATGAAACAAGAGAGACTAGAGCAATAACAAATCAATAAAGCAGATAGATAAAGAAGATGAGGGGAAAAGAAAGGAAAGAGAAGAAATTAAAAAAAGAAAAAGAAAAAATAGAATAAAAAAGGAGGAAAAAAAGGTGAAGTGGCATTCATTTCAGCCAAGTTTAGTGCCCCATAGGAGCTTCGTTTCGATCCTACTCTTCTGATGACTGTGGCTGACTGTTTTGTCTGCCAATTCTGGTCTTTCCCTGAGATATTTTAGGTGCTAACCCCTATCAGAAACTGTCCTCCTTTGGCTTTCAGCAACCTGCTAGAAGCTCCAAGTGAGCCACAGTTTGTGTCTGTCTCCACAGGACTTGGCTGCAAGCAGGAGGGCACAATCTGCCTTCTAAAGCTGGTTTGTTAGCGTGTGGAGCCCGGGGCTGGGTCAGCAAACTGCCTCTGGTTCCCTGGGTTCCACCTCTGTCCGCCTTTGCCTGCTAGCCAGCTGTCAATCTTAATCACTCAGAAGTCTGTCTCTGAAAGGGCTTTAGGCAGGGAAGGTGCTGCTCAGATTTCAGGGAATGTGGTTAGTGTGCTTCCCTGTCCCAGGGATACTCCTCTGCAAATGGCCCAAAATATTACTCTGCCCTCGGCTGGGCAGAGATCCTTGTATGCAATCCAGTGGGATCGACTGCAAACCTGGACTTTCTATCAGCTCTCCCATGAGGGGAAAATACCAGACTAGACTGGTGCCCAGGATAGTGGGGCAGACAAGCCTTCCCCCATCCACTCAATGAGGGCTCCTGAGACTGTTCAAACCCATAGGCTTGGACTCTGCTTTTGTTTCCTCTGAAAAGGTCAGAATTCAGGGTGTGGTATTCAGGTTTCTTGAGAGTGGAGCAGGCTATATTACCTAGGGCAGGGTTGGTTTTTTTTCTTTACCTGCCCTGTGGCTGCTGGAAGTGGCTAGCTCCTCTCAGGAAAAATGGCCCTTTCAGTTTGGACACTTATGAACGACCAAAGGCAGGATTCCTGGCATTTCCAGATCTCCCTGCATTGCTCCCCACCCTAGCCACTCTTTAGGCACCTCAAATCCATGCCTCCCTCCCTGCACCAAAGCCTCAGGTGAGTAGTTGCAAATAAAAACTCCTGTGCTCTGGGTTTAGAAAAAAACACAAACTGTGGTTTTCTCTCCCACTGGCTCTGGTTTGCAGGCTCCAGACTCTGCTGCTGCTGATAGCAGCCCTGCCGCCTTTCACAGCCGGATGTTATGTGGGCCGTGGGTCTGGGCTCTGGTGCTCCAGGCTGTGGAGCCAAGCCTGGGCTCTGGGCCTCTATCTTTTGAGGGCACAGAGCCTCCAATAGCCCAGCACTCCCTCCTCTCTCGGCCCTCCAGCCTGCTGCCCCTGAGAGCTGGGGCAGCTCCTCTCACGACCTCGCCTTTCCTACCAGTCTCCAGGTGTTTTCTGTCCTTCCTCCTCCTCAACTGGACTTCGTTGGTAATTCCAGGTGAATTTTCTCCAATTTAATTGTGTTTCTAGTTTGGCCCTGGGGTGAGGTGCATGACAGATCTGCCTATTTGGTCACCATTTTCCCCTCTCATTCTGTTGTTGTTGTTTTTTTGTGTGTGTTTTGGTTTTGTGGATTGTTGTGCTCAGGCATGAATGGACTGTTAGGAATGATCCTGTTTAAATTATGGTTTCTATACATTTAATGAGCCTCACAGCAACGTTGGGTTTTCCCTTGGTTGCCTTGAACTAAAACCTTAGTTCCCTGTTCTGAGTCACTGGGCAGACCACAGGCTCAACTCCATGACTCTCCTAAAAGAAACAATCAGGTGTATTGAGCATGTCCACAAACATTAGAAATTCTTAAGATATTATTTTCAAGAGGGAGCCACATAATAATTTCCGTTAGCACTGAAGAAGGGGACTCAATCTGATATGACGTAGCCTTTCAATGAGTTCCTCCAGATCAGGGTGAGGCAGATCCCCAACTGCACACTCCAAAAGCAAAATGACAACTTCAAAATGGCAGGAGTAGGTACATATGGAAAAATAAAACTTCCCATAAATGCTCATTAAGGATTCCCAGGAGGAATGAGGAATCATAAAGTAACTAGCTACCCAAATAAAAAGGAAGTTTGTATTTGACCCAGACCCCCTGATGTTACACTTCAATGGGCACAGAGAACATCTGCTGGACTCATCCCAAATGTCTCAACTTTAGCACTGCAATGATTTATTTTCAGAAAAAAATAATATCCTAAATCAAAATGCTGTTTTCATGAGGTCGTTCAGAAAACATTAAGAAGGTAGCGGGCAGGATTGATTCTCTCCTGAGGAGAACAGACCACTGAGAGTTCCAGGTGCAGGCACAGGCTGCCCATGGACGAGGCACCAAATCAGGGATGGTTGTCAGTCCTGGGAGCTGCCCCGTGGATAAAAGCACAGGCAGGCTAGAAAGAAGTAGATCCAGAGCTTTGCCTACTTCTTAATTTTTCCAAGGACAATTCTTTAAGCTACACTTTCTTCTTCTGTATATAACCCTTTGGTATACTTTCAAAAAAAAAAAAAAACAATCAAAGTTGATCATCCACATTAAAATGAACAGATAAACAAGCTGTTAACTTTAAGACATTTCTCATTTTACTAAGCAAAGGAATTCATAAAATTGTGGTCTTTCCCACTCAGTAACTATAGAGGAAGCACTGTTGGGGCTGTAGGGTGAAGAGGAATGTTGCCCTAAAATAATGGGACCTCTGCCTAATTATGAACAGGACCACAAGCAGGAGAAGTGAAGACCCACAGACATGGGGACCATTCATCAGTTGCTTTGGCAGGGTGACTATTATGCTGAAGGGGCAAGAAAACCCCTAAATGGAGTTAGAAAGCCCTGCTCCCTTCTCTACCCTTCTTTGATGCTTTTAATTTGAAGAGAGCAATTGCTCCAGATTCCACATCCTATTAGTATGCAGTTTCAATAAGGCAGGTCATGGAATCGCCCTTCCCTAGACATTTTAAAGAAAAAGACAGACAAATATTTGCCTGGAACTCCTAGGAAACCTTTAAAGATCCCTTCCAGCCATATGATGCTATAACTCAAGTATTTAATAATGCTGGGGTGTGTAACATCTACACTTACTGACAGACTACAGGAAGCGCGAGTCCCCCAGGCCTTGGAGCAGTTGACACAAGAAAGTAAATGGGCAGGTGTGCGGGACTGGTCCCCAAGGTCACACACAGGTCTGGTGTTCTTGGACCCTGGATGCTCCAACCTGAGGCAGGTCACCTGAAAGAGCCCCAGTGTTCCCACCTGTAAAATCAGAATTCCTTCTACCTACTTTGAGCAATTATCTTGAGGATTTATTTGAAATCAACAAAGGAACAAGACTGATTTCCTGCACTTTTCAGAGCCATGAGGATTTTGTAATTCCTCTCTGGGTTGGAGAACCATGATCTGTGAGGGAATCTGAGAGGTGATCTAGTACAGAGCCCTCCTTCGGGGAGATGAAGCCCCAAAGCTGCAGAGGACCAGCCTGCAGCCCTGGGGGGACTGGAAGCCCTTGCCTGTTTTATATGCAGCCCCTGGTTTCATTGCTTGTGTTCATGGAATTATGGTTACCACATTCTTCAAAAGACTAAACAAGGGATAAACAGGAGGGAGGCCTCACTAACCCGCAAACAATTGGCATTTAATAAAAACATACTGCAATCAGGAGACAGGAGGAAATGCTGTTTTCATTGTCCTGACTAGATTTTCTGTATAATCAAGCAGGCCAAATGGGGTCAGGTGGTTGGCTGACCCTTCACTTTTTGTCCATCATTAAGGAGCAGACATGTTTTCTATCCTCCAGCCACCTGTACAGTAACTACAGTGTATCAGGGGCCGCTGCATGGGATGTTCCATCCAGAGAGGAATGGGATGAACTTGGCCTAAGTGCAGGAGGCTGTTTGCTACTTGCTGTGGGGTAGTTATGGCCCAAACCCAGCTTTCAGCAATGCCCTTCACAGCAGTGGTCCCAGGCAGTGCCCTGGTCACAGCTACAGAGAAAATGGCAGCTGCAAATCATTGCTTTTCCCTGATCTCAAATGCCTGAGAGAACGTTCCAGCATCTCTGAAACAGGGGCGATGCCACCATGGGAATTGTAGAGAGCAGATGTGATGAACACAGCCGTTCTGTGGCGGAGGACGGCAGAAGGAAAAGCATGTGCAGCAGATGCCTGAGTTGAAGGTAGGAGGTTATTAGTAGGACCAGAGACCTATCAGTCAGGGATGTTATCTTGCCTGAATGACAGAAAGCTTGGCCAACCCCCAGCTGGCCAAAAGAAAACTGACTGGCAGGTCAGGGCCTCCAAACTGTACACGATTAATACTACAAAGTTCAAACACACTGGTGGTTTCACCTAGATGGCAACCTCCAAGGGGCTGGCAGTGTTTAGGGCTGGACTGACAGGCTCAAACATCCAACAGGCCTTCATGCCCAGCTGACATCTCTGTCCACGGGAAAGGACAGCTGGTCAACCATGCCTCTGACCTGTGCAATGGCATAATCCGAGTTGTTGGTCGCCTGCATGCCTTCATTCCCACTGATTCCCACACCCACATGGGCTGTCTGGATCATCCCGACATCATTGGCACCGTCCCCGATGGCGAGGGTGATGGCCTTTACCCGCTTCTTAACCACGTCTACTATCTCAGACTTCTGCAGAGGAGACACTCTGTAAGAGAAGAAAGAGAAATTATGACTGTATTGATCTTTCCAGAGGAAACAGCTGTAATCTACATTTAGCTGCATTAAAAGGGCAGTCATCGGACAATTTCCAAATTCAATACATACGTTTTATGTTCATGTGCAAAAGAGCTTTCAGAAAACAGTAGCTTGTGGCTTTCAAGTATTTGCCAACTTCACAGATGAAATACACAACAAAAAACTAACTTAAAACACAGCCCATCTGTAATCACCCTGTTCAGTGGGAGCCCCATGTGCAAACACCCCAGGGGCACATGTGCCCTCCCGAAAGATACAGGCAGTGGAGCTGGTTACAGAGGCTTTGGGAAATGTCTTCCCAGCAAGTCAGAAAACTAGCACAGACTCCATTTTTGCTTTGGTGAACATCATTCACAACCTAGGGCTGGCAAAAGAATTTTCCATAAAATCTGCTTTCACAGGAGGGAAAGTAAGTTGGCAGAGCTTGAGAAGTGCAGAAAGAGGACGCAAGGAAGAAGAAAGAAGAAAGACTTCTCCAACTCCACCCCAGAGACAGAGACAGCATTTGAAGGGCAGCCAAGGCCGAGGATTTCAGAAGGGGACTCCTGGCGGGTAGATGGTCTACTGAGGCTGAACTGCAGCAGCAGAGCCCAAAGGGTGGACAGAGCAGCCTCTGCCTAAGAGGAGCTGTTTCCACAAGGAATCAGGCAGGTGGGCTTTTGTTCATAAGCCCTCAAGTCCTCTGGGAAGGAAACCTAATATAAATTTATGGTGTCTAAAGCACAGCAACATTGATTATATGAAGTGTTTGTTCCTAGTATAAGATCAGACAACGAGGACCTCAGGACTGACTTATTTTTTATTTTAAATTCTGAATTGGTAAGCTGATTTGAGAAATTTACTGAATCATTACACCCTTCCCCCTCCCCCCCTCCCCGCCCCCCAACACACACACATGAGTAAAAGACCTGTCTGGGTTTCCCAAAAGTACCAGCTGTGGCCACATACGGACTGGACTTAAAAACCAGAATAGACACTCACAGACCTTCCCAGTAGAACTATGAGTTCTCATATGGCCAACCCACAAAAATGCTTGTTTCCAAAAGAAAACTTAACTTTTACCAACTCTGGAAAGAAATGTGTTTGGTGAGACAGCAAGCTGAATTTAAAGCACAGGTACTTTGAAGCCATTGCTCAGTTACAAAGAAATAAAAATTAGCAAGTTAGAAAAAGGGCGTTAGAAGCCAGGTTGTATGACCTAGTACCTCTTTTGTGATTTTCACAGGGACTTTCAATAATAGGACTTCACAGCCTCCTGGGGTAGTTGCAACCACGAAAAATTATTATTACTTTTTTGTTGTTGATAAGCATTAATAAGTACTAATTCTACCCTCTGGGCCAGAGTAGAACAAACATAACATTTTTTTTTCAAATATTAGGGAGGTTGAAATATAAAGATACCTATCACATATTTCCTCCCACAGTTCAGTTTCTGCTGGCTAACCAATCTCAGGTCCTTTAACCCTATTTAATAGGCATGCTTCAGAACTTAAAAAAATAGCTTCCAACTGTGAGCTTCTAGAGAGCTGAGAGCAGAACAGAGCAGTCACCAGCTCCCTGATAGCAAATGCTAGATTGACCTTAATGTAGCTTAAAGTGAAATGAAAGCTTTACTATTGTTATCATTGAGCTTCCTGTCAACTAAACTTAAGCAATTTCAACACACAGGGATATAAGCTGTATATATTCCCTCCAAGTTTGAGCAACTGCCACTTGGAGCCAACATCTGGTCTTCACATACCTCTTTTCCATTAAATTTCTGATTGGCAGGATGGCAGGCACATCTCACAATTAGAATTTGCTATGCAAATGTGATTTCTCATTTTATTTTTGAACTCAATAGAAACAGAGATCAAATATAGTATAGAGAAAATGACCTAAGATTCAAAGTGGAAGAACTGTGCATGACCTTTTCCTGTGCCCCATATGAACTATGTCATCAGGGAAAACCATTTTTATCAGTCCTTGTCTTTTCATCAATGAAATGGAAAAAATGAGAACCATCCACTTCATGAGATGGTTGTGGTGTATTTATGTGAAACCATTCCGTTTCCGCCGAAACTGGTTTGGCTCAGTGGATAGAGCATCGGCCTGCAGACTGAAAGGTCCCGGGTTCGATTCCGGTCAAGGGCATGTACCTGGGTTGCGGGCACATCCCCAGTGGGAGATGTATAGGAGGCAGCTGATTGATGTTTCTCTCTCATCGATGTTTCTGACTCTCTATCTCTCTCCCTTTCTCTCTGTAAAAAATCAATAAAATATATTTAAAAAAAACAACAAAAAAAAAACCATTCCGTTTCCTAACAAGTGCAAAGCAAATGTTATGTCCTACCCCATCTGTAAAACCTAAGTTGTTTGTGTTGGGGCGGGGGAACACATCTGAGAAGCGCATGCCATCTGGCTCATGGTTACCAAACCATGTGTGTAGGTGTCCTAGGGCACTATAGGGGGAAATTATACATTTTCAAGGTAAATACAGTAACATCTCTCAGGTAGTGGTAGAAAATATAGCTCTAAGTAGCCCATAGTCTCGACATTAAATTATGCTACATTGCTCTGCATGATATATCTTTGTGAAGCTGAGTTTTCATGGTTGCTATGATAAAGAGCAAATACACTGTGGAAAAAAAAAATCAATGTACAACAGGAAATGAGGGAGGCAGCGTCCACTTCTACTCCAAGGTTTGAGCAGTTGTACAGTGCTCAGCAGGTGCACCCTACCACATGATTGGTAAGTGATTATGATTGTTTGAGAATAAAAGAAAAAGAAGTATTATTCTTTCATTTATGTGCATTATTGTTTCAAATGTCTGCTAAATCTTTAGGACATAAATACTCCTTGAATTGTTTGACCTTGCCTGCTTAATAGATAGATGCTGTTCAGTTTCACTTTTGGCCTAGGGGCTTTGCAGAGTAATTATTGAGACATCGAGGCACTGTTAACCCAGAGAATCTGGGAACCTCTGCATTAACACTTGTCTCCATGGTTACACTAATCACGCATCAAGTACAGTTATGCATCTACTGAAGTGGAGCTTCACCCAAAGGTGCCATCACTTAAGTCTTCAACTCTTCTTCTGCATTCATGAAGATATCACAAGAGACCATGGAACAGAACCTTTAACAGCACTGGGAGGCCTGAGTCTGTGACTCCTTGAGATTTCATATGCTTCCCAAGTAATCAAGCAAATTGGCCTCTTTATCATCAAACCTGATAAAGTGGTCTGGAAAGAAAGGGAACCTGGGCAGGAAGCTCAGCCACATGGACACTGTGCTGCGGGAGGTTCAAAGGTTTGTGGTGGTGGAAGAGGGAAGGTGCTAAACAAATTCAAGGTTTTCTTTGAAGTTAAAGTTATTGCTTTTATGTTAGTAGGTTTTTCAATAAGCCAACCAACACAAGATAAATAGCAAGTCAAATATACTCACTATATTTTCCACTTTGGAATTTGGAGCTCAAGAAAGTTGAGGCAAGTCATGACTCTGATTACTTAAAGTAAAATCTTTGAGAGTCCAACAGCTGCTTTTCCCCAAAAAGCAAAAAATAAAGAAAAAACCTGACTGGGTATATAAACTAAGCCATATCCTCATGTTTTAGAAGCATGAGATTCTCATCAAGGATTTATTATGCCCCTAACTGCAATGCCTTGAGAAAACATAATTCTAGCACACACTAGGGGTTCATAACAGATGTCAAACAGCTAATTTCTACAGAACTGGATAGGCACCATTACGCTTCAGCCACACATACTATTTTAGTATGCCAAGTTACCACAAAGCACAAACTAGCTCTTCTAAAATCTTAGTTTGTGACATGGAATCACATGCCACACTTAATACGTATTCCCAGCATATAATACGTCCAACACATAAAATAAGGATTCCCATCCACATCTGGTATAGGACACTTCTATACTATATTTTGGTGAATTACACATAGAAATATAAATTCAAAGATCTTCAATAACTAGAGAGGTATTCTACCCACTTTTCTTTTGGCTAACACATTAGATTCTAAAATAAAAGTTTTCCTTTTGAGACTTTCAAACAAAAATTCAGTATTCTGGAGTATCTCATTTATGGAATGTGTATTCCTGAAATTTTAAAACTCATTTTCTAAAGGTATTTCAAACATAACACTGAAAGATAACCATTGGCAGCTGCCTTTATAAGATTAATGATCATGCATTAATTTCTCTGATCTACAAAAGCCCTGGTCTCAGAGTGAGTTTTTAAATTCTGATCTTGCAATATCATTTGAACAAATTTAAGTCCTTTCTCTTCTCAGAGCTCAGCTGCCCCATTTGTCAAAAAGGGGCTGAACCTCCAGTATTGATAGATGTAAACTGAGCTCACCTGAGCCAGAGGAATTGAAGGAACTCCACTCAGGGGCATCCAAGAGAACTTCAACCACAGCCACAACTCTTACTAGTTAACCAGATTCACCACATACTTTCATTAATTGAACTTCAAAACGTCTTTATTCAAAAAAAAAACAAAAACTGTCTTCATGAATAAAAAAGAGATTTGAAAACCACTGGCCTAGATCACTGAGTCTCAAATTCTAAGTGAGCATCAGAACCTTCTAGACCAGTGGTTCTCAACCTTGGCTGCACATTAGAATCACCTGGGAATCTTTTTAAAATCCTGATTTCTGGGCCTCATCCTCGGGAAATTCTGTTTCTTTGTTATGGGGTGGGGCCACAACATTAGTAACAAAGAAACAGAATTTCCGGAGGATGAGGCCCAGAAATCAGGATTTTAAAAAGATTCCCAGGTGATTCTCATGTGCAGCCAAGGTTGAGAACCACTGTTCTAGAGAGCTCATAGAACTACAGATTCTGATTCAGGAAGGCCAGGTGAGTCCAGAGAATGCATATTTTAACAAGTTCTGAGTGATGTCGTGTTGCTCGTCATGGACCACTAACGTAGCCAGCAATGGCCTGAACAAGAAGGCAAGTTCTCTCTTGTTGAAACATTTTAATTGGCTAAGCTTACATTCCTATAACACAGGATACATGAAAAATTTTCACAGGGTGACATTTACGATTAATTAGCAGAAACACTGAATTTTGTTCCCTCTTTCAAGCTTTGCATATGTAGGTACTTCTTTGCTTTTAAACCAAAACTAGCAAGTACAAATTTAGGTCGGTATTTCATTTAAGACAGTCTTCCAATCTGAGTATCTCACATAAGAGAGTGAGAGGGGAAAATACTAAGCAGAATAAGATATACAAGCATCCATATGTGTGTGTTTTTAATGATGCAGAAACCAGCATACATGATTTCATTTGTGAAAGTATCAATCTTCTGGCTTACTGAAAGATAGTATCCTTATGAAAGAGATTTCCTTTGATTAAAAAAACATTGATATAATATATTATACCTTATTTCTTATAGCAGTCAGTGATCCACAATGTTTGACAATTGGAGGATCTTAGAAAAATCTCATATAGAGTGTGTAGATATATAAACACCTAACATATGCATCTAAAACCTAAAAACAATTAAACTATCCTATGTACCTGTCTAATGAGTGTGCCACTGGCCAACCGACACCTACATGTTCTTTCTTTTGATGTGCTGAGTGCTCTGGCACAGGCCAGTGGGCCACACCTTCTGGCAGTTACCCGCTCTGGAACAGCCCACACCTGTGCTCTGACCCAAAATGTGTGACTCTCAAATTTCATCTATAGCTCAGTTTTTGGTACATCTCACTGCAGCCCCAAGCTCCAAAAGCAGATAATTTTGGCAGCTTGAGGTAGTCCCTAGAGCATGGTCACAGATGTGAGACCAAGGGGAGGGGGGAGGGGTGGCAGGAGGAAGGAGGGTGAATCTAGGTGAACCCAACAAGGTAGCTTACGTATAGGCACAAAGCAGTGATACTTAGACTCAATCACTCAACAGTTCTAAAGCAGACTTAGGTGCTCCCTCATTACGAAAACTTACACACAGAGAGGAGTTATATTATACATGAGGAAGCCACTGACACGGTGCCTCAGAAAGATGCACAACTACAGAAGCTGTTCAGGTTTTATTTCAAGGGCTACAGGGCCTGACCAGGAGGCAGCCTCACAAAGGTTGGGGCTTGAGTAGAACACATTCAAAAATGCAGAATGAATGCTTGCAGAAAAAGTATAACCCATGAGATGATGGGCATGAGAGTGAAGCCACATATACCTGGTTGTCACATGAACAACATGCACACACGTTCAGGGATGAGTGTTTCTAGCTTTGGTTGCTTTGGCACTGAAGGGTTCTATCCACCCCAGCATTTCCTCTAAAGATTAAGCTGTTATGCAGACCCTCCTGTTCTCCCACTTCACTCAATCCTTAAAAATTTCAAAACTGAACTTGATTGGTTTCTTACAAAGTTGCTATTCTTTCCCTAGTATCACCAACGACCCTCAAAAGAGAGCAGACAGGATGACAGACCACAAGGGGACAACATGAACTACCTACATCTCAGGAATTAATCCCAAAATTATTTAATGGATTTATTTATTTCTATATAGTCTATTTATGCACTGTGATTTATTATATCCCTTATGTGGGATTGTCTCTCTAACCTTCATTTTCTATTCAGTTCTTATCTATCCATTACTTTATCCTACTCTAAATGGTTTTCCAGTGGACAGTCAATCAATGGTGACTAACTACCAAAATCATAAACCTAAGACTAAATTACATCTCGAAGCATAGATATAAATAATAGGAAAAAATACAGTTCCACTTAAACAAAAATACATGAACTTCCATATAAATAACAGACCTGGAAACGTGCTATCAGTGTGTAATTGTGAAAGACTACTTGTACTCATAGATGGAGAGAAGGAAGTCAATACAAATATGACTGAACACCTCTATGAGATCTAAATTTATTATCCGTAGAAAGTAATTAAGCCCAGCTGGCATGGCTCAGTGGTTGAGCGACGACCTATGAACAGGTTAATTCCCAGTCAGGGCACACACCCGGGGTTGCAGGCTTGATCCCCAGTGGGAGGCATGTGGGAAGCAGCCGATCAATGATTCTCTTTCATCATTGGTGTTTCTATCTCTCTTCTTTTCCCTTCCTCTATGAAATCAATAAAAATATTTTTAAAAGTAGTTAAAAACACCCTATTTTCTGTGATTTAGGGATGGACACTGCAAATTTTCTTGATCAAATATTCCAGTGGTTTTGACTCTTCTACTAATATGCTTTAAAATGTTATAGGCTTACTACAGGCTTTTTGTGAGAGAGCTTAGTGGTGCAGAGCTGGCAACAATCTTTGGCTTCACATAGGGCTTTCCTGGAAAAAGCTAACATATAAGCCTGGTCTTTTCATTTCCCCTGGCTCTTCTGATCATAATGCTTTGACTATTATAAGCCAAAAGCTAGCTCTTGCGTATCATTTTGCATAAGCACTTTGAGGGCTCAACAGACACCAGCTTACCAAGTCTTTACAAAGGGTCTCAGGGATGTCAAGTGATGCAAATTATCTAACCAAGTCTTTATATTTAAGTACCTCACCATGTACTTGCTCTTTGCACAGTTATTTAAGTGTAAAATCACATCTTTCATAAACTCAAATACCTTGGTACCTTTGTACTATTAATGACTGTTCAACACAGTGCTTAGTAGAATAAGCATTTAATGTGCTGATTAAATAAAATGATGAACCTATATCTCATTTTCAGTGATAAGAATTTGTAAGGAATAACCATGAACCCTCATGTGACCTTATGAAATACAGGTCAATATGCCACAGAATTTCTTGAGCAACTAATGTAAGAGCCCAGATGGACCAACAGTATTATTTATTTTGGTAAGATGAAACATACATGCTTTGATAACATTCCCTGTATTTTACCTGTATCAGCCATAAGGTTGCCTCCCTATGATTACACTGAAGGTTGGATGCATGCTACTGACACAAAGTGATAAAGCTTGACTGTGCCAGGTGAGTCAAGAAGCATGCAGCTGCACTATCATCTTGCTTTATATTTTGATGGTGCAATTCTATGATCACTTTATAAAATTAACATATATATATTAAATTTTTATATATGTTTTATATGTATATATAATTCAAACTGCAGAAATCCATGGCATCCTATTAGTATGAAGATTATTTTTAACATGGTATAGGTATTCATTTTTCAAAAATACTAAGGTTAAATGTTTCCACATTCCAGATACACTCTTTCTGAATGAATGAACTTTCAAAAACAGGAGCTGAGCTCTCCTTTACACTCTACCAAAAAGGAGGTGGGGAGAGCGAGAAAGGAGGAGGGAGGAGGGGAGAGGGAGGAGGGAGGAGGGAGAGGAGAAGAGGGCAGGCTATAATCAGGAGAGAACATGAGAGCTTTTAAAAATACTACTTATAGAAGTGTGCTGCTTTAATAATTTCTTACAATTACTACTAATGATTTTCTTGTTGTTTAAAAGGTTCATTTAACCCATTCTATATTTAATCATAATATAAATCTTAGTGTCACACACACACAGCACAACATGGAGTCCTGATTCTCCTTTTAGTATTGACCTTGTGAAAGGGCGAGTCGTCTGGGGGCCTGACCACGCTGCTGGCGGCCTCGGGCACCGACTCCCCAGCCCACGGCGGAGCCCGGCGCAGGCTGCCACCCGCCCGCCGCCCCCGGACCGGACCAGCAGCGGCGGCGGGGCGGGGCGCGTGCCCTCGCCCGAGGAGATGGAGGAGGAGGCGATCGCGACGCCCCCGGGAACGAGACGGAGGACGTGGACTTCCTGCCTGGGCTGGAACTGGTCGATCTACTGGACCCCCAGCAACCGGACTGGCCCCTGGAGCCCGGGCTCAGCTCGCCCTGGGCGGGGCTAGGACTGCACCCTCCATCTTGCCCTGGGTCCTCCATTTTGGGGGCGGCCGCCATGTGCTCAGGAGAGTGCCTTCTTCCCGGAAGCCCAGGCCCCTGCTGGCCACGCCCAGGCCAATCAGCGGGGCCCACAGTCCCCTCTCCTGCCCTCACTCCACCCCCCTTTAAAACCCCCTGTCCCATCAGGCCTCTCTCTCTCGGCCACTGGAGCTTACCGTTGCATCGGTGAGTGTGGCAGGGGAGCCAAACCCGGGTTTGAAATTGATGACTCTTTGCTTTTGCATCGGACTGACTGGCTCCCTGGGGGTCTTGGGAACTTTGAAATCTGGGCACAACACCTTGAAAAATAATCTTGCTAGTGTCTTAATAAGTATTCTGTATTTTCACCTTTTGTACTACCCAGAGCTTAAATATAAATAACTCTAAGACAGATATTCTTAAAATCTGAAGTTACTCTTATATGGTCTCTAAATCTTGATTTCAAACTCGAAAAATTTCCTCAGCGATCAAGAATTTTAAAGGAAAGGAGCCCTAACAACTAATTTGGGACAAGGCATATTTATCACCGTCTAATCTGATGACTGCCTTCACTGTCCTACAGTCACTCTCTTCTATCCAACCACCGTGCAATTGTGAGTCAAGAGGGAACTTGATATTCTTTATTAACCGAACAAAAACCTTATAACCTGATCCTGCGCTGTGGCTGTAAATGCTGCCTGTGCAGCTGAGGTTTTGAGGGTCGCTCTCAGAAAAAGGGAGGACACCCTGTCTACTCAAGATCGATTTACTCCACAGCCCAGAAAGGGCCCACTATGAAATCAGTATACCCTGCTTGGGTGTTCAGAATTTATGCATCCCCACTTGTGTCCATGACAATTTTATCACATGTCCAGGAAACAGAGCAATCAAAGTGGCACTAAGACAGGAGTATAGCTTCTGAAAACCTAACATCTCCACTAAATGATGTAGAATAGATTAAGATCTGGACAACCACATTTAGTGTCTAAATTTTAATAGGTTGTATGTTATGAATTACATAGTTTTATATTCTCTGAAATCCACTGGTTAGAATCTGTTTCTTTCTGTATGAGGCTGAGAAGAATGGAGCAGTCTATGAAGGCTGGGATTTAAATAAAAGATATTAGATCCTTCTGTCCCCAGGCTAAAACAGGGATTAGAATAACACATTTAAATACCTTAATGTTTTTAGCACAAAAAGCATTAATTTGATACTCTGTTTCCTTGAAATGCTTTATTAAGGTCACCAAGTCCCTCTCAGGAGTGTCTGCCTTCCTTGAAGTTAACGTACATTTATTGTTCTCCCCTGCAAATTTCACTAGTATTTCAGAACAGCTGCCTGGCCTCTGCTGCGGGGAAGGTGGGAATAGGAAACAGAACCAAGAGGAAAGCTGAGAAGTGTTTGAGTTTTGACATTTCAGAGCAAGCTTATGGCTCCTTCAGGACCAGGCATCATGAGCTCATGCACCACTGAAAATTGATGACTACCAACATGCTTAATAGAATGATTTTAATTAGACCTGCCCTTCATCTGTCACCTGTGCCTGGAACAAAGACCATCTGGCTACAATCCAATAAATAAGCCACTGTAACTACTTGTCCTCTGAAAAAAATGGGGCAGTCTGTGCACCTCCACCTTCAGCCCAGTCCTGACCCTAACAGCCAAGAGCCCTATGAGCCACGGGAACGGCAGTGGCCAGCACCATGTGCACTCAAACCTGAGGAGTTAGTTCACATATAAATGCAGCTCCCCCCCCCTTTTTTTTTTGAGCGTGGAATTTGCTGGGAGGGAATGGAGGAAAATTAGACAAAGCTATTTCTTCCAAGTAGCATATACCCCTTTTTAAACCTAGTGCCTGTATTTAATAAGCCATAAGTCTCGATCTCAAAGGCAGAAAATGATAATGCTTTTTTAATTCCATGTATGTAAAGTGGTTTAAACAAAGAGGTGCATTTATATAAACCCACAGAATGCACAGCTCTGAGAGTGAGCCCTTACGTAAACTATGGGCTCTGGGTGATAATGATGTGTCAACGTAGGTTCACCAATGGCAGCCACTGAATCCTCTGGTGAAGGATGTTGATAATGGGGGAAGCTCTGAGTGTGTGTGGACGGACAGGGATAGTGGTGTAAGTGGGTGTACCTTCCCCTCAGTTTTGCTGTGAATCTAAAACTGTTATAAAAATTAGTTCATTTTGGGGGAAAAGAAGCAGCAGCATTCTACCATTCTCAAAATACTAGCAAAACCTGAAAATGACACCTAATGATTGTATATATCTGCTAAAATCCTGGAGAGTGACAGAGAAAGCTAGGCAGACATGAGGCAAAAGGGGCAGGAGGTCCTGGTGGTGGCGGGATGAGTATGGGCATATTGATCAACCACATGAGAGTCTGCATAAAGACACCACATGAGCCCCAAGACATTGTACACCCACAGATCAAATAAACTGTAACAGCAAGTTATAATGGTAGTCAATCTACTGCAAAGTTGAATTTGTAACTTGCTCTTCTAATTGATTAAGACCATCATAATGGCACTTCTTTGCATAAAGACTGGTCTGAAATGTAGTTAGCTGTGTACTCTATCTCCATAACTAGACTGTGAGCTATCTGGTGTTAGGGGTTTGTTTTACTCATCTTTAAATCCCATAGCACCAAACATAATAGCTAACAAACATTTGTTGAATTACCTGTTTTTTAATGACAAATTACACAACTTTTTTGATGTTAAACACAACTCTCTTTCTCCTTCTTAATTATAATTATTTCCATCTCAGGTTCAAGAACACACTTAGATCCTATACGAATAATGATCTTCTTGCTATTTGATCAAAGAAAGTGAGAGAATAAGAGTTTTTATTCATTACAATGCCTGTTCAGAGAAGCCCTCTTCTGAACAGGCATTGTAATGAACCTTTGAGTTCACCTGGTAGCTATACTTTTCAGAGTAATTAATACATGGACAGACATGTGTATCAGGTTACCACCTATTCTAAGTATCAATGACCTAAAAATCAAGTTTGCCCTTTATGGGGTTCAATAGGCGGGGTCGACACTGTTAACACCTGCCATGTTTACCTTGGCCGGCAGCTGCAGCGAACCAGTGCATGAGACCCTGCAGCCCTCAGGACAGAGAGCTTAACATGCCTGGAAAGGAGATCAAGATCAGAGCTAGCGAGATGCACAACCTCTTGCTGGGGGGGCTAGTACAAGAGGGCAGTTAGAATGAATAAAGTTTCAGCCAAGAAACTTGAGAAATAGAGGGAAGGTGCTCAGGAGCACATACAGTAGGGACTCCTAGCTTTATGCAGAGACTTTTACTTCTCATCCTGTAAAGGTCTTGAAATACAATGGGGAAGGCAAGAAATGCCCATGCAGTTAGTCCCTTGTAATTCTATCTAGCCCATGGCTGTAGATGGGAGTCATCAACCAAACTGAGGGTCAACTAAGGGAATGTGACAGGGGAGGCGAAAGCACTGTCATAGGAAGCAAAGTTTCAGAGGATAGCCTCTCGTTCACTCACAAACACATGCGTAAGTGAGCATACATAGTATCTCATTAAATGGAATTGGTCCACACTACAGATGGAATCTAAAGAAGCAACACCTTTGGTGTTGTATATATTTTCAAGCCATGCAACAAAAATGACCTATCATCCACTTAGACCCAGTTTCCAAGGCAAAGTGACAAGTACATGTCAAACCTTCATTTTGGCTCCATGGTGACAATAACTGACATGTGGAGAAAGCCTTCATAATCCTATTGGCTGCTAAGAAAATTCCATTCTTTCTCCAACATATCCCCCCATCCTTTCCAAAGTCCACTCGCTCCCCTCTAGGATTTTTAGTGTGCCCGCTGTGAAAGCTGTGAACAAGGGGCAAAATGACGCATGTGTGAACATGAACAAGGAGGAACGGCGGGGATTGCTTCAAGGAGAGGAACCAAAAGATACAGTATAAATGGGATCCTTGCCTCTATTTATCCAGATGTACTACCTCCCTGGTTCTGTTTTTTCTCCTCTGTGACCAACAATGAGAATTCCAGTGTTCTTTACGCCTAAGCGCTACAGTGCTTTAAAAAACATGAAACACTTCACAAATTTGCATGTCATCCTTGAGCAGGTGCTATGCTAATCTTCTCAGCCTTGCTCCAGTTTTAGTATATGTGTTGCCCAAGTGAGCATTAAAACCTATACTTTAAAGTCAAAGGCAAGAAGATGAGACAATACTAATAATAATATAGGAACAGCAGCAAGTGCTGATTTAGTACATGCTATTTCTTCATCGGTAACTGGGTTAAGTGCCTCCCATGCACTGGCTGGCTTGCTTATTTATTTATTTATTTATTTATTTATTTATAAATTGATTTTTGAGAGAGAGAGAAAGAGAGAGAGAGCGAGAGAGAGAGAGAGAGAGAGAGAGAGAGAGAGAGAGATTGATTGTTTCACTATTTGTGCATTCATTGGTTGATTCTTGTATTTGCCCTGATAGGTGTTTGAACCCACAACCTTGGCATATCGGGACAATGCTCTAACCAACTGAAATACTCAGCCAGGGCTGCACTGGCTAATTTAATCCTCACTGCAACTCTGAGAAATAGGTATTATTCCGACCACTTTATGGATGAAAAAACTAAGCTCAGAATCCTAACAAGTGGCAAGACAGGACCTAAACACATTTGTGTCAGTCCAGGATCTGCATGCCAACCACCTGCTACACTCGGCTATTGTGGAAAAACCATTTGGATGCTCTGTGAGCAGTCAGGCCAGGCTGGGCTGGGGGACAGCACACTGGCTACAGATCTTCTATCTCCAATACTGCAGGAACACAACAAGGTCACCTTATCCCCCATTTCTCAGATTTCTGCTTGGAACTTGGGGATGTCACCACAGCCATATGGCTCATTATAAAGATGGATGAGCATTTTAAAAAGGCAGAAAAGAAAAAAACATATTTTAGTTTCTCCCTGACTCTTGGATTAAGTGCCAAGCACCATTCCTCACTTCTCCATAGAAGAGACCATCCCAGCTCTGAGCTGAAAATATTCTTCCCCCCTAAAGTGCTAGCTCTTAGGATCTTTAGGATGAAGATGGGATGAGAACCAGCAGAGAAAAAAAAATTTGGCTGATACGTCCCTGTTTGCATTTATCATCCCTTCTATATTGAATTGTTTCCATGCATAATTTTATATAGACTTGCTTTATATTAGAATCCATTAATATAATATATTCAACACTAATATCCATACACACTGAAAATGAATATATGTAATTTGGACTGCAAGCTCTTACAGGGTAAAGACTATGTCTTCAGTGTTTAATTGCCATACACCTGATAAGTGCTTGCATGTGGGGCTATTGCTAGGTTTACCTGTGTGCATTAATGTGCAGAAATAATGGGAGAAGTTCTGATATACACGAGAGGGAAATGGCAAGCATGCAGATTTAGAGCAGAGAGCAAATGAAATACAAAGAAAGAACTTTGTCACTGACAGCACACCTTTCTTAGTGGCTTTGTCCTTGGGTGAAGTCGGGAGCTAACAGGAGGAAGATCTGCCTCTGACACTGGAAGTGCAATCATATCAGAGATTTTCTCCAGTGATTAGAACTATACAATTAGCCCAATGTGTCCTCACACCCTAAAACAGTGTCCACCATTCACTGGAATAAATTACAAACACATGCAAAACATGCAACCATTACAAGCATGATCTTCATCTCAAGCAACATTAAACCTGGAGGACTAATGTTTTTTCATTCCTCTACTGCAAATGGGCTTTCCTCTTACTCTCATCTCCAAAGTAAAACAGAAAAGCTAATACATGTTTCATTTTTTTTAAAGCAATTGGAGAGAAACTGATATAAAAAAAAAATTTCAGAGTCTGCCTAACTATGTAAAATGATACCAAAGAAGCCAAAATCAGAACTACTCACTGCAAGAGTTAACCATTTTCAGTGAGCCTCAAATCCTAATGAAATTGATAATTATTCTTACACCACAGATAATCTATTGCTATAACAAAATAATATCTAAAAAGTACTTCACCTCTGAAATGATGGGGAAAAATTATGAAGAGGAACAAAATTAAAATTTGAATTATTTTTTATATTTGCTCTGAACAATTTTAAGAGCTAAGACCTCTCTGCCTCCTTCCTGACATCAGGCAATTCTCCAGGACGTTCTTACTTGCACAGGGTTTTATCTGAGTACAAACCTCTAGGTAGAGCTCTTCTAAAATTGAATGCATTAACTTTTAGTCAAAGGAAAAGATTTTCCAACATCAGTGAAAAGACAGTTTTGATTGGTTTCTGAGAAGTTAGTGGCAGTCCATTAAGTCATATTAGTAAAAACTCAAAAAAAAAATCACTTAGGGTTTTTTCCATTCTAAATGTCTAAAAGTTGAAGTTTTTGTGAGAAGCAAACAGAAGGCTATTGCTTCCTGGAAAGATAATGGCTGATGGGTCCAGGCAGTCATCACGGTAATGAGCTCCTTCTGTTTGACTTGCCCACTGACATTCCTGAGCTGCAGAAGCAGCCGCCAGGGCCAGTGAGTTTAATAAGGCACTGATACTCCTTGTCAGTTTTTATTGCACATTTTGGGACTCTTTATCAGCACATTACGTAGTTTAGGTCATTAGTAGAACAAAGAAAAATATATTAAGCAATCCAACTCTGCAGATTGCAGCAAACTAGCCAACCAATATAAATGCGTGGGGTAATTAAGTGAGATGTGGAGCCATGGCCTAATGCTCCCGAGGTGCTGCAGCGATAAGACGCCCCTATCAATCGTGATGGAGTCAAATGGTATCTGCAGCTCTTGGGATAAGTCACACAGACATGGTGCTAAGTGAAAGGGGACCGATTTCTTTTTGAGTCCTAGAATGAATGAAGGAGAGAAAAATGTACACCAATGTTGGCTTAATGCACTTTAATGGCAATTAAGAAATAGCCATTTTCTATATTAACTAAGGAAATAGATTTCTCCTTAACTCTGGGGGCAAATTTTGATCATGTAGGTGGCATTTCTCTTTTGTGTGCACACCCACTCACCAAGCCCCAGGGAGAAGGAGAGATGCTTCATTCCAGAGCACTACCTCACGACTTTCTTGGGCTGCCAGTTCTCATGACCACAGGTCTGTAAGAGAGAACTGGGAGATGACATCATAGACACGGAGAGGCCATCCCTCCCTGCAGAGGGTCATTGTCCCTCTCTGATCCCCCATGAAGGCCAGCACCACAGCCCTTGTTTCACATAACCCCAGTCAGCTCTCACCTCCACACATGGTTGGCACTCAGATAATACTTGTGGACGGACCTACCACACTAGAATGAGAGTCTCCAAACTTACAGCTACACAGGCTCCAGTCTGTAGAGAAGGCAGAGCGTTGTATTCATTACAGGGAAGGGAAGTGAATAACCACACAACCCAGAGCGTCTGGCCAACATTCATGTGAATCAGCACTGAGCTGGACGCTGAATAAGTAGAAATGGTTTTATAAATGTGTGGGGGTCGAGCCTGAGGGACAGCTGTGGGACCACACACCATGAGTGCTATCACTCGGTCTGTGGGCTCCCAGTGTGCATAAGCCAGGTCTGCTTGTGGTTCCATGTCCCAGATTTACCTGCTGTTTTGGCTCATACGACATTCTTGTTCGTGCCGTGGCCAGCCGGACTGGTATTTCTCTGAATAGTGGTGCCACAAGTTCGTTACTTCACCCAGCCTGGTCTGTCTCTCTCTTAAGGCCCAGCATGGTAAAGAGTACCATGGGAGAGTCCCAAGATCCCACGGTGACCCAGACCCTGTCCCTGCCCCAGTTCCCCACTCTCCAATAAGAGAGACACATGTGGTGTATACACCCCTCCAGCCAGGTGGGAAGTGAAGACTGCAGCACATAACAGTTCAGCCAAAGACGCAGTGGAGGATGGGTAGTTCCGAAAGAATGGGCAGAAATAGTGGGCCAGATGGACAAAAGAACAGCTCAGGTGAAGGGAATAGTTTGAACAGATTTGGCAAAGACTAAAATTACAAAATGTCAATGTGTATGTAAACAAGCACCCTAATATACTACCAATGAATATATAACTACACTTAACTTCTGAACAGTCAACTTTACTCCATGAATTTGGGCTAGAAAAGTAAATGGATAAGCAAACAGGGTAACAGGCATTACACTATTGAGAATGCTGTAGCTCTAAAGTGTGCCTACCTGGAATATGGATATATGTTCACCTTGCTGTTGAATAAGGAAAGCAAATTGAAAGACTGCGTGCACTAAATACACACACACACACACACACACACACACACAAACACATGCAGAGATAAAGCTTGGGGAGAAGCATTTTAGAAAGTGGTTATCTCTGCATAGAATGGATTTAGGGGGATTATTCCTTCACTTTGTTCTCTCTGTTTCACATCATTAATCTGTATAACTTTTGTAATGATAAAGCAAATAAGTTCTTAAAAACAAAAGCTGATTAAATATCCAAGGCCTTTTGCTCAATTTCATACTCTTCTTTAAAGCCTTATGACCACCTCTACTGTAGACTGAAGCCATTTGAATCATTCTACACTACATGATATATTTATTGTCATATTGATATGTCTGAGTTTTCCAAATACAAAGTATATAAAAAGTCCTTGAAAACAAGATGCTGACATTTCTTTGCATTGTGCCTCTATGCCTCTCATTATGAGCATAATTTTTATCACTCTTATTTTTTTTAAGCCTCACTGGAGGACATGTTTTAATTGATTTTGAGAGAGAGAGAGAGAGAGAGAGAGAGAGAGAGAGAGAGAGAGAGAGAGAGAAGAGTGAGAGTGAAACCTTGATCAGTTGCCTCCTGCTGGGGATCAAACCCGAAATCTGGGTATGTGCCCTGACCAGGAATCAAACTCATGACTGTTCAGTGTATACGATGAAACTCTACACAACTGAGTCACATCGGCCAGGGCTGGGCATCATTTCTCAGACCCACTAAGCATCTCTGGATGAGGCGAATTCAAAATAAGTCAAGGGTTTGGGAGGTTCACTTAGCTACCTTCAAACTACCACAGAGGAAGTTGGAGGAGAATCAGGAAACCCACCCAATAAATCACATTTACACAATAAGCTAGATTCCACCAGCAAAAGGTGCCATTTGCACCTTGAAAACAGCAGTGTGACTGCCAGTTAAGCGATAATATTTGGTAGGCTAGGTGTATTAATGCATTTTTGACTTCACAGTATTTCGAACTATGATGAGTTTATATGGGTGCAACCCCATCATAAGTTAAGGAGCATCGGTGCACTGTGTTGTAGTAAAAAACACTCACTTCAATTTTAAACCCTAAACAAGTGGAACTGAAAATTCTCAGGCTTTAAAATGGAAAGGTTGCTATTATGTTACTTAACTGATCTACCAATGTAATCCCAAAAAGATTTCTATCTTTCCCCTAAGCAGCTCTTTCAAAATAGAAATTGTACATATACAAATAGAAGCTCTTTACATGGAAATATTTTTAATGTAAACATAATGTCAATTATTAGAAACTAAAGAGATAATATTATAGCTACCTTAAGTAATCAATTGTTCTCAATAGTGACCAGAACATCTTGTTTTAATTTCCTTTTCACTTTTAAAGAAAATCTCCACACACACCATGGGTTTGCTGCCTCCCACTCCTTGGTCTCACTGCAGCTCTGCTCTGTTGACAGGCCAACTGCCCACGGTGCCCTCTTAAATTCCTCAGTGGTCCCCTCCGGGAACAAGCCTAAGCTTAGTAGGTCACCATCTAGGAGGCTTCCTGGTCAAGCTTTCGGAGGTGATGGAGTCTACTACCTTGATTGTGGTGCTGGTTTCCCAGTGTTTAAATATGTCCAAGCTCATCAAATGGCACACACTAAATGTGTGCAGGTTTTGTATATCAATAATAACTTAAAATATATAATAGTCTGTTTTGTTTGTTCATTTCTTTTTAGATTCCACATATAAGTGAAATCACATGGTATTTGTCTTTGTCTGATTTACTTCATTTAGCATTATACCCTCCAAGTCCATCCATGTGGTCACAAATGGTAATATTGCGTTCTTTTTTATGGCTGAGTAATATTCCACTGTAGGTATGTACCACGTCTTCTTTATCCATTTATCTACCAATGAACACTTGGTTTTTGTAAATAATGCTGCAATAACTATGTATGGTGTCAGGTGGGTACTAAACTTAATAAATGATCATTTTGTAAATATCTAATCACTATATTGTACATCTGAAACAAGTATAATATTACTTATCATCTGCAATTGAAAAATAAAATTTTAAAAATATATAAAAGAGCCTGTTTTATTCCACTCACATTTCTGCTGCTCAGCTTTTTTTCCCCTGACAAAATATCCTCCTCCAATCCCCAGCTCCCTGTCGCCCTCAGCTACCATCTACTCCATTTTGAAGACCTGATGTCACCTCCTCCTTAGAGGGGTCTCCTCTGATGCTTCTCCCCACCTCAGGCCCTCCTTCCATGCCACTAGCCTAATTCCCACCAACCCCTAGTAAACCTCACTCAGAATACTCACCCCATCACCCCAAAATAACCAGTTATGTGTCTGTCTTCTCGTGGGACTAATTCCTGGAAGGCAAAGACTATTCTCTTTTGTATCCTCAGTGCTTAGTACAATACTTGGCACAAACAGTGACAATGATAATAAAAGTGTCAACTTTTATCTAATGGAAGAAAAACCAACAAACCAAAGGATCCACAATTTCATGTTAATAAAAACTGATTTATAACGTATATCTCATTTTGTGTTATAATTTCATTGTCCTCTAATGACAAACTCTGGTTGCTATACATGTTTTAGCTTTCAAACGTTATAAAAATGTTGGCATAGGACCGAACTGGGTTGCCTTATTTTGTTCTCCATGTCCTATTATTGAAATGCCTACGGTATGTATATGCAGTGATGATGGTGGGGGTGGTTTTTCACAAATACTAAAAAACATTAAAATTAAAAGAGGAGAAAAAGCATTTGAAAAGGCTATAACCCAAACCAGAGTAACTGCTAATACAAACAGGCCCCTTCCCAAATGTAAGCGGCCACAAGTAATGGCTCCCCTCAAAGCAGCCGCAGTGATACTGTTTACTCTCCATTCGGGGCTTAAAAGCGTTCTAGTTGATGAACAGACCCTGAAGCAGAAACATCTAAACTCATGCTAATGCCCAGCAGAGCAGTAACTTCTTTTGATTAATTTACCAGCACTGAAAGCACAGAGAGAGATCAAACCGAGTTCTGTCCTGAACAATTAAACAAGCAGGCGGTGCCCCTGGGATGGTGTATGTCAGGATGAAAGCTGGATAGGGTCGAGTGAAAAAGCAACAAATATCTCACATTGATTAATGCTTATAGGGTTTTCCCCGCTTAAATGTCATAACATTTTATTCAATGGTCAAACCAAAAAGTTCTTATAACATTTAAAACAGAAAAAAAGTTCCAATAGCTTAAGATAATTCAGATGTGTAGCGAGGAGAAAAATCAGATCAGTTCTAAAGAACCTTCAAAACAGTTTGGCAGAAGTCTGACCAGTTTCTTGAAAGATCTTCAACATGAAATCTCATGAGGAAACTCTTACCACCTCCTTCCATCAAAAAGTAACTTGTCTACTATGAGTGAAATCTTCTTCATTGAAATTATTTAGCCCATTCATAATGTTCATTACCATCTGTATATACCACTTTGAAAACATAGAGCTAAAACAATGTATCTCTACTTAATTTTTTAAAAACTGGAATTTAAACCAAACTGTCTCCCAAATCAGAATGAACTACATATGAATATTAGTAAATAACCCTTATAGATTTTCTGAATGATTAGGTCAATCTATTTTTTAAATCCAATGAATCTCTTTATAATAAAACAATACTAATTTACATACTTACAGAAAAATATCTGCACAAAGGCAACTAAAACTGCCAGCTTACTGAAAAGTCAAAATTTGTGCATTTTATATTTCAAGGAACATTTCTTAGGTAATTCAATATTATTTTCACAAATTTACTGGTGATTTTGGGCTGCTCACTACTATTCTTTCCTAATCTGTAAAATGGGGATGATGAAGCCATTGAGGATTTTAATCTGAAATGAAATAGTATATATGAAACATGAATCTTTAAACTCTACGATATTCCATCCCTCCTCACACACTATACCAGTGGGTCTAAGCTAGACTACTGGGGCTTCATCTCCTCGTTTCTGCACAGATCTCACCACCCCTATGTTCATAGCAGCACAATTTACAATAGCTAAGATTTGGAAACAGTCTAAACAGCCAATGAGTGGATTAAAAACCTGTGGTACATCTACACAATGGAATACTACGCTGCTGTAAAAAAAGAAGGTACTCTTACTGTTTGCAACAGCATGGATGGAACTGGAGAACATTATGCTAAGTGAAATAAGCCAGTCAGAGAAAGATAAATATCACATGATCTCACTCATTTGTGGAATATAATGAACAACATAAACTGATGAACAAAAACAGATCCAGAGACAGAAGCATGGATCAGACTGTCAAACCTCAGAGAGAAGGTAGGGGAGGGTGGGGGTAAGGAGGAGAGATCAACCAAAGGGCTTATATGCATGCATATAGGCCTAACCAATGGACACAGACAACAGGGAGGTGAGGGCATGAGGGAGGGTGGGGGGAGGGCAATGGGGGGATAAGGACACATATGTAATACCTTAATCAATAAAGGGGAAAAAAAGAAATAAAAAGAGCTCCTTCATAAACAGCCTTAAGGGCCGAGATTGTTCTGCAAGGTTCTCTGGTATGTGGAGGACATTATGATACCCTCTACTGCTTCTGCCAAAAAATGAAAATGGAATCCCTTTATATTTTTAAACTATTATGTGGAAAGACCACAAAAATTTGGGAATGCAAAACTGAAAATTGACTCTTCCACTGACCTTCCTGCATTCTGTCCCTCTGATGAAGATATATGCGCCCAGAGAGCACAGACATACGGACACATTTTCTTGCTCAAGCACTGTGGCTCAGCCGGGCTCTGATCCCTGACTACTACTAACGAGAAAATCAGGGCTGGCCATCAGTTCCTACTGACACGTATTTCTGATATGTGTGCAGAAGGATAAAAATTTGCTGTGCAAAAACTTTTCAAAGGGGTGACATCCTCCCACACTGAGAAATAATTTAAGAACTTGGGTGAGCTGAGGAAATGCAGGAAGAGTCTCATTTAGAGGAAGCTGAGGAGCGGTGCAGGGGGAACAGGGTCCTCGCTGGGCTCCCAGACTCCCCCAAATGGAGCTACATGCATCCTACCCAAGAGGCTCTGGACACAGGGGTATTTTGAAAGAACAGGTGGAAAAGTTGTAGATGATACTACAATATTTAAACTATAATAAAATAAAAATGCCTATGAATCATTCCACCCTGAATTTGACTCTGGTTGTAAGACTAGACTCTCACTCTAACCTGTTTATACACAATTTAGTCATAAAAATGCATGTCTAGCTAAAGGCTCTTCAGCTCAAATTGTCAGATCTGCAGCTACTGAGGAAACACTTTGCTACCTTGTCATTTTCACACATGCAATTTCACAAATATTTGAGCAGCTATAATACACAAAGGACCTCAAATACTTTTCCATAGGAAGAGACCATTTTACGTACAAAAAGACTATTTAAAGTCCTTTCAGGTTCAAATGCAAATTCTTTTTAACAGCTTCATTCTAAGAAACTTCATTTGCCTGTGTGCTAGAGTCACTCTTCTCATTTCCCAATTTAAATAACGGAGAGACCCGTGCCACGGTGCCTGTCCCGCTTGAGGTTCACGCCGGTGTACATGTTCCTACAGACTGCCAGAGCACCCTGTGTGTCTTTCCTGTTCTCACTGGGGGTTTTATTTATTTTTTAGTTTTCAGTGTTGAGTTGCATGTATCATTAATTCATTGAAAATGCCAGTTTCATTCAGCTGGAAAAATATTAATATGAATTATGTTATCCAGAAAAGCACCATTTGCAATGGGGAATCTCTCAGATATTAAATAGCATTTTGGCAAAGAATCACTGCAGAAAAATAAGAAGTCAGCCCCAAAGGTATCCAGAGAATGGTGAGAACAATAAAGGGTACAAACATGGTTGGATTTAGTCAGTCTCCTACTTAGCATTCTGCCAAAGCCAGGGTGATCTATTCCTATACCATTTCTTTTTTACTAAAGTATCTTTTGGGGCACCAGAAAATACTGCATTTATAGGAAACTGGACCAGTGGATGAAATTCTGGAGTGTGTGGTTTTTTTAGTTGCTTAAAAATACTCTTGTAAAAAAGCAATAAAAGTTCTACTAGCATTAGAAATGAATACTGGCACTTATTTCATTTATGAAATATTACTGTCATTCCTTCAATATTACCCTATCTTTGTATCAACAATATCTTAGCTAAATTCATATTTACTCTCCCCCTGTAAACACTGCAGCATGTCCCCAGTCACCAGGAAAGTTCTGTACTCAGTCCCAGAGCAGGATATAGAGTCAGAGCATAGATGGACTTTGAACAAGCCAAAGAAACATTCCATGTCCTCATGAGACAATCCTGAAAATGATGCCAAAACAAATGCAAGCATCTCGTGTCTGGTTTTTGGAACCAAAACAAGATATAAATAAAGTTAATTGTGCAACTGACTTTAAATTCTAGGCTGGGTCCCCTGTCACCAAGCATGCCACTTCCCATTGACATCAATCTGCTTGCAGCATAATGCGTATGGCTTGTCATATTATCTTCTGAAAGCCAGTGGGAGGGTGAGTTATATACCATCAGCAGTCCCACCTGATCTCTAAACTCCAAAGCCAAGTCAGAAGAGGTGGGTCTGCTCTAGTGTCAATCATATGACACAACCAAAATCACTGCAGTTCTCTCCAAAGGTTTTAATTTCCCCTCCCTCCGGATTTATTGAGCCATAATGGACATACAACATTATGTAAGTTTAAGGTATGCACTCTGTTGATTTGAAATATATATTGCAAAACAATAACCACCATAGCATTAGCTAACACCTGCATCACATCAAATAATTATCAACTCTTTTTTGGTGGAGAAAACATTTAATATCTATTTTAGCAACCTTCAAGTATATAATACGATATTATTTAACTACTAGAGGCCTGGTCCATGAAATTCGTGCACAGGGGAGAGGGGGTTCCCCCTCAGCCTGGCTGGCACCCTCTCTCAATCCAGGACCCTGACCGCCCCTAACCGCTCTGCCTGCCTGCCTGCCTGATCTCCCCTAACTGCTCGCCTGCCTGCCTGATCACTCCTAACCACTCTGCCTGCCTGCCTGATCACCCCTAACCACCTCTGCCTCAACCCCCCGCCACTGCGGCTTCGTCCAGAATGATGTCCGGAAGGTCATTTGGCTGTCTGGTCTAATTAGCATATTACACTTTTATTATTATAGATGATCCGCCATGTTGTCCATTCGATCCCAGAACTTAGTCACCTTATAACAGCAAATTGGTGCTCTCTGACCAACCCCCCACCTCCTGGTAACCACCATTCTAGTCTGTGTTGCTATGAGTTTTTTGTTTTGTTTTGTTTTTGTTTTTTTTAAATTTTACATATAAGAGATACCATATAGTATTTGTGTTTCTCTGACTTATAATTTCACTTTTATTATCTGTAGGACATGGGACCATATCCTCTGAAAATATATATAAGCTCCTTTCTTCTGAGGATGCAACCTGTGTCAAATGAGCAAAGTTAAGAACACTCCAGTATTTCTCTCTGGCTGAAAGGACTTTAATTTCACAGCATGTCTTGTAACAGGTTTTTTTGTTTTTTTTCCTACAAACACTGTCTGAGACAGGTTACTCTCATCACAGTGGCTTTGAGGTTTCTAACCAATGTCACATAATAAGGACATAGCTGAGGTAAGATCCATAGCGCCATCTTGACTCTCAAACTAATTATCAGCCCATATCAATTCCTATTTATTAATATCATTGATATAACTGAAATGAACTCACAATCTCAAAATATGGAACCATGTGGATAAAAATTAAGTTCTCCCCCACCTTAGGCATTTTGAAAGAAGTAAGGAAGGTGCATTCCAAATGAAACACGCAAACACACCTGCAGCTTCGGTTGACAGGAGCATATCTGACCCGTAAACCTGCATATGTATTTGGGTAGTGGTAGCCTCACGGGGAGTGACATACACACATAGGGGAGGAAGGAAAGAGCAAGAGGGTGAACGCAAGTATCACAGTGACAAAACCGAAAAGAATGGAGAAAAATACACATAGTTTCAGGTTCAAGGAAACCCTACCCATTCATGTAGGTTTATAAAAGCTGAGAAACTGAAAGGAATTGGGCAACTGTTAAGAAAATTCACACTTAGGGTAAATAAATTTCAGTCTCTTCCCTCTTACAAGATCAAGGCACATATTAGATGTTAGTTTATAAAAATTACCAAACTAGATCCACAATAGAAGAGAATTAATGGCTTTAAACATTTCCAGTATACTAAAAGACAGTATATACTTTTTCTTTCATAAGTAATGGATGTAGTCACAGGATTAACTTACATCCTAAAACATTTCAAAATACTTTCCCTATAACCCCAAATACTCTTTCCAAGGACATTCCATCAATGAATAAATCAACTGTTAACGGATAGTATGCGTGTTCCTCAGAGGACCTTCACCTCATTCATCAATATAGGTTTTCATAACTAATTAGTATTCTTGCTAAGGTTAAGAAAAACTCAGCAACAGGTGAAGTAGATGAAATTGATCAACTTGTTGAAAGCTTTAGAACAAATCACTGCAGAACTCTTTCAATGGTGCTGCTTGACACCTCAAGACACATTTGTCTAATATTTCTTTACGCTTTTCCAGTCCAACATATGCCAGAACCTGACGCAACATCTCCCATTACAAATGAAAAATGTGACTGGTAAATTCCATATGTAAAAATGAAACTATGTTCCCAGCTTTTGTGACCACCCACTGTGGGAGCAATTCCTGATGTCTCCTCCACACCCTCAAGCTTATTCTCTGTGCTTCCTTCCCTGTGACCGGACCATCCCCCACTCTGCTAGAATTCTGCAAGAATCTTTGCTCATGATACTATCTCCCTTGTTTGCATTTCCTAGGACTGCCATAACAAAGTGCCCACAGTGGGGCTTAAACCACAGGAATTCATTGTTTCATGGTTCTGGAGGCCAGAAGTCGAGATTAAGGGGTTAGTGGGTCGCTTTTGAGGGCTGTCAGAGAGAATGGGTTTCAGGCCACTGTCTCTTGGTTTGCAGACAATCTTTGGTGTTCCTGGTTTTGTAGAAACATCACTCTGATCTCTGCCTTCATCTTCACATGGTGTTCTCCCTGTGTGGGTCTCTGTGTCCATATTTCCTCTCTATGTCAGGATACCAGTCATACTGGATTAGCACCCTGATGACATCACTTTAATTTAACCAATTACATCTGAAATGACTCTATTTCCAATTAAGGCTGCATTCCGAGGTACTGGGAGTTAGGACTTGTGCTACAAGAGCCCTCCGCCCCTTGTGTGCCATTGTACCACATTCTATATACTTAAGATTGAAAGGGGCACGGGGGAGGCCTTCTCTTAAACCTCTGAAGGCTATTTCCAAACCATAGCTTCTTCCACTTGACCTAAAATCCCTGGTTACTGATGCATATTTCTCAGAACAGGTGATCCAAAAGATTCACTACCAATAAAGTAAGTGTTGGTGGGAGATTCAAATAAATCAAATATGTTTGGGAAGCACAGTGCTTTCTCTCTCTCTCTCTCTTTGAAAATTTCAAAATAACCAATGCCAATAAGTGAGACACTAATTATGGTGAGGAAGAGGCAGAAAATATTTTGAGAAATACAGTGCCTTCAGTTTAAAAAAAAATGTTTTTATTGATTTCACAGGGAGGAAGGGAGAGAGAGATAGAAACATCAATGATGAAAGAGAATCATTGATAGGCTGCCTCCTGCATGCCCCCTGTTGGGGATCTAGCCTGAAACCTGGGCATGTGCCCTGACTGGTTCATGGGTCCATGCTCACCCACTGACCTATAATAGTTGGGCCAGAGCCTTCATTTTTAATTAGCCCCTGTCATACTTTCTTATGATGACACATATGTGTGTCCCTATTTTTTGCCCATTTTAGGCATGTGGTCTTTGCTGACATTACAATGCACTTTACATAGATACTTCATCTTATATATCTCACATGCACATTGAGGAGTTTGACCTTTAGAAATACCTTTAAGGAAGGCTGCTGAGGTATCCATCAGTAAACATCTATACTTCCTGAAAGTCAATACAATCCGAGAAGAAGGCAGGCACCCGCCCTTGGGCATCGTGGACTCAGGTCCAGACATCTCCAGAGCCTTGTCAAACTCATGCATTCTAAGACAGATCCAGCCTCAGAACATAATTCTTCCGATTTCTGGCTCCAGTGTGCTCCCTGAAAATGCTATGACATTGAGCCCTCATTTTTGTAAAGGTAGTGCTTAGTTAAAGATCAAAACTTCCAATTTCCTAAGCTTTTAAATTTGAGAACTAAAAAATTTTTTACAGTGAAAATTTTTTTATATTTAAAATTAACCAGCTGGACTCAGTATAAATGATCCCAATTTTGTTGGCAACATCCCAACATCATAGTTGGGAATCATTCAAACATATGCTTTCTTCTCTCCCTGGCCAGTTTGGCTCAGTGGATAGGGCATCGGCTCCATGGAGCAAAGGGTCCTGGGTTTGATTCCAGACAAGGGCATGAACCTGGCTGGGGCACGTGTGGGAAGCAAACAATCAATGTGTCTCTCACATTGATATTTCTCTCTCTGTGTGTCTTCCCCTCCCTCCCATTCTCTAAAAATCAATAGAAAAATATCTTCAGGTGAAGATTTACATACGTCTTTTTCTCCCCATCAGGCCTGATGAGGGTGTTGACCTTGGCCATGTCAATGTCATAGAGCTGCTTCACAGCCTTTTTGATCTGGTGCTGTTGGTCTGGACATCTACAGTGACCACGAGCGTATTGCTGTGTCCTATCTTCTTCATGGCTGGCTCGGTAGTCAGGGGGAACATGATGATGGCATAGTTGTCACGTTTGTTTCTTCTGGGGGCGCTCTTCTGAAGATATATGGGCTGCCTTTGGAGCCGGAGCGAAGGTGTCTCAGGCTATTGGAGGTGTGTGATGAGCAGATATTCTTTTTGTGTGTCTGTGGACACCTTTCAGCACTGCTTTCTTTGCCTTAAAAGTCCTTGCTTTGGCTTCAGCTCCAGGAGGGGCAGGGCTTCCTCTTCGCTTTTGTCGTCATCTTTGCGGAAAAAGCAAGAACTAAAATTTTGTTTGTGTGTATGTTTCAGCTTTCTGAGAGACACTTGTATTCTGGATACTCTGCTCATTAACTGCTAATTACCATCAAGGAGAAAATCAAATCCAATGTTCTAAGAAACTAAGCAGCAATCTGATTTCCACCTTGCATATCATCAGCATCCTTATAATGTTACATTTACATCCACATCTAAATGTCCATGATTTTTTAGAATTTGTTATTTTTAAACAAAAGTTTCAAAGGCCTTTCCTATAAAACTAAAATATGATAACCTATAACTGTTCTTAAAAATAGTTATTTTCTTATGCTGTTCTTAAAAGCCATACATGTTTTTAAAAGTATGATTACTAAAATAGCATTATTTACTATAGCTATATTTAAGAAAGGTGAAAAGCACAGTCTTATAAAAAGAAAGGAATGTTTAAATGATTAGCTTCTGTTGTTTTGGCCAAGGTGTTTGAGATTCTCACATTTTTCAGTTTTCTGAGATAAAATGCTACAGGTCTATACAACATAATTACTTGACATTTCATATCAATCATTAAGAGATCCAATTTAGATTCTAGACTAACCTAGTTGGACCTAAAAATGTATTCACATACTGGAAACTCCTACAGCTGAATATTCCTTTAGCCTCTGCAACTACAAATGTGGAATTCATTATATTTCCTGCCAGTTCTGACTTTCTTCCTATATCCCTCTCGTGAGTAGTGACAATTACTACCCACCCCACCCAGTCCCAATGGTGGAAGCCATCTTTGACTTCTCTTCTTTCCTTCTTGGGGCTTCACCCTGTTGATTTGCCTTCTAAATTACATTTAGGTCCATCTGTTTCAACCTACCCACTATCCTGGTCTCAATTCAGACCTGCCTCTATTGTTATATTCCCTCCCCCCCGCCACCCCCCCCCCCCCGGTGCTATATCCATTTCTTCCAATGATTGCCTTCCAATCTCATCTTTTAAACAGTGAAATTATGGAAATAGAAATAAACACTGCTGGTCATTCTTCTGCAAAATAAGTCATCTCTTTATTGAGGATGAGCTATAGAAGTGGCCC
The DNA here is from genome assembly GCF_963259705.1 of Myotis daubentonii. NCBI lineage: Eukaryota > Metazoa > Chordata > Mammalia > Chiroptera > Vespertilionidae > Myotis > Myotis daubentonii. Next base: position 100,697,736 of record NC_081841.1, on the reverse strand, counting down.
CTAATGGTCAGTCCATTGTAGTGTATTGCGGGGTCCAATGGATACTTCCAAATATTGCTATTCTTTGTCAATTTAGTACACATTTCTCCTGTTCACTTGGATCCTGCCTGCATTTCACATTATTTTTCCCCAGTTGTATTAGTGTGCATTTTCCAAGCTGTATCTCATTTTGTTATTTCCTGCCTATATTTTTAATCTCCTTAAGGTATAATTATAATATTTCTGTTCTTTCAGATTTGAAATCTCCTCTGATTCAGGATCACCTGCCAACTTCATTAACATGAAGTTTATTCCTCCTTAAATAAAATGGGATCCATCATACAAATCCCCAACACATCAAGCTACAAAGAGTAACCCTACCATTTATGTTACATTTTATTTACTGTCTTTCCACTATTTTCCATCTGTGTGGCTCCTCTCCAAGCCAAGCTGAACTTATTTTGCAGTGGAATAGGGTCAAGAAGTACTGTAAAAAATAAGAAGAAAAAGAATAACCCTTTCACACTACATCAAGGCTGCATATGCCTCTCAGTTTACCTAGTTATAGAATAAGCAAGTTAAGGTCCACAGGTTTCACTCTTTAAACCTTTTTGCTCCTGTTCTGTTTCTGTTTCAAAACAGTGTGACTGTGGGAGAAAAGGTTTTTTCCTGCAAACAAGAGCATAGGTGAACATGCTCCACTGAGGATACAGAAGGGTTGGGTGGGATATGCAGAACTTCTGATGTCCAAGCAACAGCTGCGCCCAGTGCCTCGCAAATGGTATCACCAAGATGCCTTGGGACCTGTGTGAGCAAGTGCCACAGAGGGCTGGCACTCCAGCAGTTGCCCTGACCAGGATGGGAGTGTGCAGACATCTGAGAGAAACACCAGACAATTTCCTTCCCCTGTGAAATTCAGGGCATGATTCTTCCACTCCCAAAGCTCAAAGAAAAGGAAGAGCTTTTACTCACAATTGCACATGCCAATCTATCTTTCCATCACACCTCCCTCCCGCACTCACCAATGAGGCAAGACCAATTACCAGCTCAATAATTAACACTATTTTTAAACCTTGAATGTTTCATGTTTCTTTAAAAAAGAAAACAAATATTCAGAAACCCTGTACTCAACAGCTGTGACAGTTGCAGCCTTATCTTGCCACCTCATTAGAAGAAACAAACAACACAAATCTTGTATTGCGTCCAAAAAGTTGTCAGCCTGAAATAAAAGCTGGAAGGAATCCAAGTGGCATGCACCCTTGATTCCAGTCATTTTGCCTGTAGTTCTTAACATATGTAAATTGAGAAACTGTTAGCAGAAGCAAGCCAGCTGAAAACAGATGTGTTTAGGGTCCACAGACACATTGGAGGGGCCCTCCAGGCCAGGCCCCCTTCCCACCCTTCACCACAAATCCCTTTCCACTCCCTACCCTGTGCTCCCCCTGCTTGCCTTCCACCTCCCTCCGATCAGCACACATTTTTATCATTTACTACTGACTAAGTTCATATGCCCAGCCAGGGCGGTAGACCTCAGAATAAGAATACAGGATATAACAAAATTCCACAGCCCTACAACCTTCTTAGAGATTAAACCAGAGCAACTACCAGAAAAAGAGATGGGGGAGGAAGAGCCAGAGACAAGAGGATCAAACAAGGCAAGAGGGACCATCACAGCTGTGTTCCAGAATCTGTGGTCAGTGCCACTTTGCTGGTGAGAAGTCTATGGCACTGGGGAGTTCAAACCCCAGTCTACCACTCCTCTGGGGGAGAGGGGCATCTTGGACTCTACTAGGCTTTTCTCATGTAGAAAATGGAAATAACACTTCTGAAATCATTAGGTGGACATAACGATGACATGAGCTAGCATACCTAATGCTCTTGGCCCAAGGTAGGAGACAGTGTTCAGACTCAACAAGTAGTAACATATTTATAAAAAGTGTTGTCTGGTCTCTATCCATGGAAATGATCATCTATAAAAACAGAAATAAGAGTCTACAGTAGTCCTGGCTGGGTGGCTCAGCTGACTGGAGCATCATCCCATACACCAAAAGTTACGGTTTCGATTCCCAATCAGGGCACATACCTAGGTTGCAGATTCGATCCCCAGTTGGGGTGCATTCAGGAGGTAACCCATCAAGGTTTTTCTCTCACATCGATGTTCCTCTCTCTCTCTCTCTCTCTCTCTCTCTCTCTCTCTCTCTCTCTCTCCTCCTTCCTTTCTCTCTAAAATAAATAAAAACATATCCTTGGGAGATGGTTTTTTGTTGTTGTTGTTTGTTTGTTTTTTTAAAGAGTCTGTTGTGCATTACTGTTAGAAAGGAGGCTTTTACCTATGTACCACTAGACCAACAGATAACAAATTCTTCTTGGTCAAACCAAAAAGGAGCCTCTTAACTTGAGATTTTACAAAATAAGCAAAAAAAATTATCTAGGACCTATGTGGGTATAGTTTAAAAAACAACAACAAAAAACTGCACACAAACCTAAGATGCAAATTACCAAGTTTGACATATGGCTCAGGCTTGAGTAATTTACTGACCTCTGTATGGGTTTGCTTCCTCCTATTTAAACTTGGAGTGACAACCCCTGCTCTCACTGCAGCCTTCTGTTCACTCTTCATACCCCCACTATGCCACAAAAACTTCCCTCCCGCCTCATGGACACCAAGAAGTCATTATCTTAGCACTGAAGTTATTTCTACAACAGCTGACTTCAACCTCCCCAACCCCAAACACTAAAAACCTCTCCCCACTTTGCCTTGATCATTGTCTCATTTTTATTTGCTGGTTAGTATTCCCCCTGGCTCTATTTCAGACACTTTCATTCACTCCCATGATCAACTACAATGTCCATGTTGATCACTATCTAGACCAGGGACCAAAAAACTACAGCCATGGTCAGATCCAGACCAGTGCCCATTCCTGTAAATAAGTCAGTTTGGAACACAGCCACCTTTATCAGCTCACATGTTGGCCACGGCCACTTCTGTGCAACAGCAGCAGAGTGTGGCTGCAGGGAGACCTCAACGCCTCGTATATTTACTCTCTGACCCTTTACAAAAAATATTTGTCATCCCTCAATGCAGATTGTGTCCTAAGTCACACTAGTATTTGTGTCTCCACTTCAGCCATTAGCATTTCACCCTCATGCCATACTTAGAATGAATGGGAACTTGACCCCCACCCAAGAATGTTGTTTCCCAGAAGGAAACTTCTTTCACCACATTTGTGACAAAGTTAGGTCAATCTTGCCTCCTGCTCTCTAAGTCTCTCTCCTGGCTCCATCCCCACTGCCTCTCCAGCCTCTTTCCATGCCTCGACCCCTTCTCCCTCAGAATGCTGAAAAAGTCTCCAGTTTTCCTTTCCCTCATTACTTGCCTTCCTCCCATTCAACCTTCCCTTGCCGTCAGTTATTTTTCTAACATAAACGTCTCCAACTCTATTTTTCACTTCGTCTCCTCTAAGATATGGCCCCTAACTCTCAACTACATCTAAAATTGCTTCTCCCTTCACATCCAACACTCTAGCTAGCCAGCAACCTGTGCTAGGATTCCTAAGATGAAAGAACCAGTATCCATCTTCTTTTCTTTTCTTTTTTTTAAAATTAAATCTTTATTGTTCAGATTATTACATTTGTTCCTCTTTTTTCCCCCCATAACTCCCCTCCTCCCAGTTCCCGCCCCACCCTCCGCCCTCACTCCCCACCCACTGTCCTCATCCATAGGTGCACGATTTTTGTCCAGTCTCTTCCCGCATCTCCCACACCCCTTTCCCCCCCAAGAATAGTCAGTCCATTCCCTTTCTATGTCCCTGATTCTATTATGATCACCAGATTATTTATTCACTTGATTCTTAGATTCACTTGTTGATAGATGCATATTTGTTGTTCATAATTTGTATCTTTACCTTTTCCTTCTTCTTCCTCTTCTTAAAGGATACCTTTCAGCATTTCATATAATACTGGTTTGGTGGTGATGAACTCCTTTAGCTTTTCCTTATCTGTGAAGCTCTTTTTTTTTTTTTTTTTTTTTTTTCAGGATGCTGCTATATGTTGGATGCACCCAGATAATCTCATATCCTTAAAAAAGTCTTTGCTGGGTGCATTGCAATTTTTTTCTTTTGTTTTTTTTTTGGGGGGGGGTGTTAAACAATAGTTTATTTATTTTTTTGCTTTTCTCTTTTTTTTAAATATATTTTTATTGATTAAGATATTACATATGTGTCCTTGTCCCCATGTTACCCTCTACGCCCCCCCCACCCCCACCCCCGCTCATGCCCTCACCCCCCCCATTGTCCGTGTCCATTGGTTAGGCCTATATGCCTGCATGTAAGTCCTTTGGTTGATCTTTCCCCCTTGCCCCCACCCTCCTCTACCCTCCCTCCAAAGCCCGACAGTCCAATCAATGCCTCTCCGTCTCTGGATCAGTCCTTGTTCATCAGTTTATGTTGTTCATTATATTCCACAAATGAGTGAGATCATGTGGTATTTATCTGCTCTCCAGTTCCATCCATGCTGTGGCAAATGGTAAGAGTTCCTTTTTCTTCTTCCTCTTCTTAAAGAATACCTTTCAGCATTTCATATAATGCTGGTTTGGTGGTGATGAACTCCTTTAGCTTTTTCTTATCCGTGAAGCTCTTTATCTGACCTTCTATTCTGAATGATAGCTTTGCTGGATAAAGTAATCTTGGTTGCAGGTTCTTGCTATTCATCACTTTGAATATTTCTTGCCACTCTCTTCTGGCCTGCATGGTTTCTGTTGAGAAATCAGCTGACAGTCGTATGGGTACTCCCTTGTAGGTAACTGACTGTCTTTCTCTTGCTGCTTTTAAGATTCTCTCTTTGTCTTTTGCTCTTGGCATTTTAATTATGATGTGTCTTGGTGTGGTGCTCTTTGGATTCCTTTTGTTTGGGGTTCTCTGTGCTTCCTGGACTTGTAAGTCTATTTCTTTCACCAGGTGGGGGAAGTTTTCTGTCATTATTTCTTCAAATAGGTTTTCAATATCTTGCCCTCTCTCTCCTTCTGGTACCCCTATAATTCTGATGTTGGTATGCTTGAAGTTGTCCCAGAGGCTCCTTACACTATCTTCATATTTTTGGAATCTCTTTTCTTTTTTCTTTTTCGGTTGGGTATTTTTTGTTCCTTTGTATTTCAAATCTTTGACTTGATTCTTGGGATCCTCTTGTCTGCTGTTGGATCTCTGTAAATTATTCTTTATTTCAGTCAGTGTATGCTTAATTTCTAATTGGTCCTTTTTCATGTCCTCCATGGTCTCACTATACTTATTGAGGGACTCATTAAATTTATCGGCAGTTTCCATAAAATTCTTGAAAAACCTTATAAATGTGGCCTTGAACTCTATATCCAGTCATTTGCTTTCCTCCGTTTCTGCCATTTGTGACCTGTTTCTTTGTCTCTGCATTTTGGCTGCTTCCCTGTGTTGATAGAGTGGTTTTGTGTGCTAGGTGTCCTGTAGGGCCCAGTGGCTCAGCCTCCCCAGTTACCTGAGGTGGACACTCTTGGTGCACCCCCTTGTGGGCTCTGTGCACAATCTTATTGTAGCTATGCCTTGGTTGTTGTAGGATCACTGGGAGGAATTGACCTCCAGGCCAATTGGCAGTGAGAATCAGCTGTGTCTGCCTTGGGAGAACTTCTGTGCTGGAGACACCCTTCTGGGGCAAGACTTGCTTCAGTGGGGCTTTGGTGCTCACTGAGACTGCACCCTGAGTGTGTCCCTTATGGATCTGAGGAGTTGTGATCTGGGTACAGTGGCTCTTGGATCTAAGGATGTGCTAATTTAGCCTCTGCCTGCGGTTACACAGCAGGAACTACGAAGAGAACTGCAGATTCCCCTTCCTTTTTTTGGAGTTTGGAAGTGCCCTGATGATGCTCAGCTGTGTAGCAATGCAAGCTGCTGTGGGGCCTTGGGCCTTCTCTTGGAAGTTCTGGGTCTATCTGGCCCAGCTGCAGTTAGGTAATTACAGGTTGCAAATGGCTGGGGCATTCATATGCAAAAGCCTCTGCTGCAGCCTGGGTGGGGCGGGGTCTCAAGGAATCAAAGGGCGGAGCCGGCAGCTATGGCGGAGCCTCAGCCCCTCCCTAAGGAGTCGAGAGTCCCAGTGTCCCAGCAATGGCTGCAAGCACCTCTGAGGGAAAGCTGCCCTCAAGCTCGCCCGCTGCCAGACAGACCAGTTTCTCCCCGTATGAGTCCTGGGTCCCCAGAGACTTCCCGGAACCGGATTTCAGAGCTGTCGGGAGCTTGTGTCTCCCTCGGGATTCAAAAAGACAGCCGTGTCCTCAGGTGCCAAACCCTTTCCCCGCGCACGCGCGAGCCCCCGTACCTCTGCACTCCACCTCTGCAGCTCCTCTGGCTCTCAGTGTGCTTTTCTTTCCTTCTAGTTGTAGAATTTACACTCAGCCAGCTCTCCTGTAATTCTGGATGATGTCCGGCTTGTGTTTTTGATGCATTTATCAATTGTTGTGGGAAGCAGCAATTTCCCGGTGTTTATCTATGCCGCCATCTTAGTTTCTCATCTGTGAAGCTCTTTATCTGACCTTCAGTTCTGAATGATAGCTTTGCTGGATAAAGTAATCTTGGTTGTAGGTTCTTGCTATTCATCACTTTGAATATTTCTTGCCATTCCCTTCTGGCCTGCAAAGTTTCTGTTGAGAAATCAGCTGACAGTCGTATGGGTATTCCCTTGTAGGTAACTGAGTTTCTTTCTTTTCCTGCTTTTAAGATTCTCTCTTTGTCTTTTGCTCTTGGCATTTTAATGATGATGTGTCTTGGTGTGGTCCTCTTTGGATTCCTTTTGTTTGGGGTTCTCTGCGCTTCCTGGGCCTGTAAGTCTATTTCTTTCACCAGGTGGGGGAAGTTTTCTGTCATTATTTCTTCAAATAGGTTTTCAATATCTTGCTCTCTCTCCTCTTCTGGCACCCCTATAATTCTGATGTTGGTACGCTTGAAGCTGTCCCAGAGGCTCCTTACACTATCTTCATATTTTCGGATTCTTTTTTCATTTTGCTTTTCCAGTTGGGTGTTTTTTGCTTCTTCGCGTTTTGAATCTTTGACTTGATTCTTGCGCTCCTCTGGTCTGCTGTTGGGTGTCTGTATAATATTCTTTATTTCAGTCAGTGTATGCTTAATTTCTAGTTGGTTCTTTATCACAACATCGAGGGTCTCATTAGATTTCTTGAGGATCTCACTACATTTATCGGCGGTCTCACCAGTCTTTTCGAGGGCCTTATTAAGTTTATCGGCAGCTTCTAGACAGTTCTTGAGAGACCTTAAAAGTGTGGTTTTGAGCTCTATATCTTCCATTTCTGACATTTGCGTCCTGTTTCTTTGTCTCTGCATTTTTTTATCTTTTCTTGGTGTACCCCCTAGTGGTCTTTGTGCGCAGTCTTGTAGTTAAGCCTTGATTGTTGTCGGTAATACCAGGGGTGATTTGACCTCCAGGCTAACTGGCTATGAGTGTCAGCTGTGTCTGCAGTGGGAGAGCTTCTGTGCTGGATCTCTAGGGCGGTGCTAATCTAGCCTTTGCCTGAGGCTATCCGGCAAATGGTTCTGCGCAGGGCTTGAGCGGGGTGGGTTGCAGGGGATCAAACAGGGCAGGTGGAGTGAGCAGTTATGGCTGCTCTCAGTTCCGTCCCTAGGGGCTCTGCCTCTCAGAGTCCCAGCAACTGCTGCAAACCTCGGAGAGAAAGCTGCCTTCGAGTTCCGACTGAAGCCAGACAGTCCCGCTTCTCCCGTTTGAGTCTGGGTCCCCGGAGACTCGCCCGGATCTGGAGCTCAGAGTCTGAAACTCCCTCCCGATTGAAAACAACAATCGTGCCCTCTGCCGCCAGCCCGCTCCGTGCGCGCACTCCCCACCTGAGTATTTCACTTCAGCACTGCGCCTCCTCTGAGTCTGGGTATGATATTCTCTTTCCTCCTAGTTGTAGAATTTCCACTCAGCCAGCCTTCCTGTGGTTCTGGATGATGTCTGTTCTGTCCTTTAGTTATATCTCTGAAGTGGCTGTTCGAGGCAGCAATCTCCGGCGTTAACCTATGCCGCCATCTTGGTTTCTCCCAGGGTGGTGCCAATTATTTTTCACTTACAAACTCTGTCACCCTGGGACTCTCGCCATCCCCCACGTGCAACAGCAGCTCCCTGGCCGTGCGACTCAGAAAAAACCGTATCCACCTTCTAGTGGGGGAATCGGACCACCTAACTAGATAAATAAAATTATATTTTAGATGCTGTGTTAGAACCTAAGTCAACATCAGATTTTTTCTTGAGTCCCCTTTGAACATCAGATAGAACTAATCACTTGCTCTTTCCTGTTGCCATTGCACCTTGATCTTACCTCTGTTAGGAAGCTTATCCTAATGAGTACTGATTATTTGTTATATTCTGCCCCTTCTACTAGGCTGTGAGCTCCATGAGGGTAAGGACTACTTTAAACAAACCTGAAACTCCACCACCTCACCCACTGGGTAGCACAGAGTAGGCACTCAATAAATGCTTGCTAAGACACTAAATGCTTTGTAAACTGCAAAATACTACACAAATATCAGTTGAAAAGAGATAAAACTGTACTACCTAATGTTCTATGTTCAGTTTACTACCCACTTCCTCTCCTCCAGACATAAACTGGAGATGGGAAAAACCCTTGGCTGAGGATTTGATGAAGTCTTTACAAATGGCCTTTCTAAGTGTTGTCTTAGCAGGGCTGAATTCCTACCCACCAGCTTGGAAAGGACACAGGCCTTTCCAAGTGCTGACCAGGAGGAGAGCAATGGGGATAGGGATGAGGAAAAGGCAATCAGGAAAAGTGGTGATGCTTTATTTACATAGCAATTCACAACCATTATTAAAGTTTATCCAATCAAAGTTATTAATTAAAAGCATATCACATGCTGGTTACTGTGATATTCCTAGCAAACTTTTCATGGTAAAAGAGAAGGACTCAAAAAAGAAATTTAACATGAATAGAAAGCCAAGGTAACTTGATCTTGTTTGTGTATTGGCAAAAGCTAATGTTACAGAAGGGGTGACCAGCTGTTCCCCATCTCCAATAAAGACAAAGGAAATGGGGTTAAGCAGTGCCATAAGGTACTGAAATTAGGCAGAAGAAATAATTTTCTGACATCAAAGGGTGTTAAACACTATTTGTGGTTTACAGTTTTATTTCTAGGAGGTCCTTAGTAGTCTGAGAGGATCTGGGCAGTTCTATTTGAAGAAGGGAGATGGAACTGGTAAATTCTCAAGCTACCTCTTTGGACCACGACTGCTTTTTTCGAAGTGGGCCCATTTATAAGTGATTAAGTGATTGAGTACTTGCACTACTATATTACCATATTTTTTGGAAAAACTATTAAAATCCAGTACTTGAGTGTGTCGGCAAGGTATGAAGAACAGAATAAGTAACTACTAAATTAACATGAATGGAAAGGCTAAAGTTCCTAGTGAGAATATAACTGGAGTCCTCTGGACTTAAGTTTCCAATCTCTTCTCACCATGTATGACCTATTTGATTTTGTGAAAAATGTACAGAGTACACCATAAAAAATAAAACAAATGGGCATGCACATACAGATACATGCAAACAAAAGTGTTATAAGGAGATAACAGTTGCCTTAGAATGGTGACACCAGTAGTGATTTCTATTTCCTTCATTTTATTCAAATTCTATGATAAATATCTATCACTTTTACAGTTAGAAGGAGGGAGAAATTGTGCCCCTCTCCTCCTAAAAAAAAAAATCTGCCTTTTTTCTTTTTACAATATAATCCTTCATGCCATTCTTTATGATGCTATAAACTAACTTCATTGTTAATCAAAACACCTGCTGTCAAGTAATTTCCTTATTAAGCATTGCAGACTTCCATGACAAGTCTCTCCCATCGTCTACCTTTCATCGTGAAGGCATGTAAAGTTGCTCTTTCAGAGTTTGTTATTCTTAGATCCTATCCATTCAATTTTCTCACATATGGGAAAATCATACCACTGAGATATAAGAAAAACCCCAGCCAACTATAATAGTTCTACATTTTGGATGGGAATAAAGGGAGGGTGGGAGTTTTGTACTACATTTTCAATAAATTTTAAATAACTTCCAAATGTTTATGCTTTCCAGGTTTATTCACACCTGTGGGACAAATCAGCAATAATACAGGGTAAAAAAAAAAAAAATTCAGCTATAAGGTAGTTCTTTTACCGGACTAAATTATGTGATTGTTGTTTTTTGTTTTTTTCATAATTTTCATTCCTTTAAGACCTGACTGATTGATTCATAAAACACAGTATCCATTCTGTTATCATTCAGTTTGTCAAACCAACTCAGCTTATAGACAGGCTGAAATCCATTACAATGGACACAATTAAAACAAAACATTCCAAGTTAAATATAATCCCATAGAAAATTTAAAAAGTACCTCTGTAAATAATTTCTTTACATAGGTGAATATTCTTGGCAATAAACTACATACTAAAAATAAATTCAGGAGACATTTTATTTAGTTATTTTAGGTACTAAGATGTAAATATATCTAGAATTTTCACAAACAGGAAATGGAGGCCCAAGGTACGAAGAGTTTGCCCAAGGGACTGTTGCCGATGAGGGACAGAATCTCTACTGGCCCCAACTCACCTCTTCTGAGTTCTGGTCAGATACTTTCCCATCATGCAATGCGCCTCTCTGCAGTGACACAGATAGTTTGCAAAGGACCACCAGTACTTCCAAACACATTTTCTGGGAGAATGTTGCCTCTTTGCTACAAACCCAATGATGCGAGTGGGGGCACTTCTTTCTTTCTTCTTGGAAAAGCCCAGAGAGTGAGCAGTGTGTTTGAGGCGCATACGCACAGGAGGGAAGGGAAAGAGACTGGGAGGGGAACACTGGTAATGCAGGCAGCAGCACAGCATGCTGGGAGCTCTCAAGGACATCAGAGTTCTGAGAAAGAATACTGCCCACCTATGAAAACCGTCCAGTTTTCCAGGGTTTTTTTGTTTTGTTTGTTTTTTAATATATTTTATTGATTTTTTACAGAGAGGAAGGGAGAGGGATAGTTAGAAACTTTGATGAGAGAGAAACATCAATCAGCTGCCACCTGCACACCCCCTACTGGGGATGTGCCCGCAACCAAGGTGCATGCCCTTGACCAGAATCAAACCTGGGACCCTTCAGTCGCAGGCCGACACTCTATTCACTGAGCCAAACTGGTTAGGGCCAGTTTTCCAGTTTTTATATTGTCACCTTGAAACCAACCATTTACATTTTCAGAGCCTAAGCTGTTCACGAGCTTCCCTATAATTCATATCAGGTTCCAAATGAAACTGTTTGCAAGTTTTGTGGTGTCCTCTCCTGTCCTCTGAGTAAAAAGACCAAGTTGTGTGCTGTGCACGTAAGGGTGTATTTTCCTGGCTCTAAGTGACATTCCTTAGTCACAGAACACATCCCATCTCTTGTGGGTATGTGTTGAATTTGCCATACATCCTATGCTTTATTTTTTAAACTAAAAAGAACATACCATTCTACTTTCTATCTTATAGTAGCCATACCTTATAGTACCTTACCCAGAAAAATGAAAGTATAAGACTAGCAGGGTTTCCTCCAAATACAAGGTGTTCTTTGGCCAAAAATGTTTGGGAAGAAGATGGGAAAAAACCACAGGCACAAGAATTTAGTTGGTCGATATTTCAATGACTATGGCTTTAATACTTATCTTCATTAAACAAAATAATAAAGACCCATGAACTCCTCAAATCCCACCTGACATAGTGAGCTTTTGCAGAACCAATAAATTGGGCAGAGATTCTGCGTATGGCCTTCTTTATGACATTCATATCAGGTCTATTAAACACGAAAACTGTAAAGTAAGAATACAGAAGAAAATAAAACCCAACCCATAAAAAGAAGTCACATTTTGTACTCCTGGCGTGACAGGCCTCACACCATTCGAGGCCATAAACTCTGAGAGGGGCAGGAGTTTTCACAGGAGCCCTCTTTCACGTGTGCATTGCAGTTTTAACAGCAGCAGGCAAACAGGAAAGCACCAGTAGGACAACAGGCAGTCCTGACACATAATTGAAGCTTCTAAACCACTATTCTCTTTTGTTCTTTAAAACTAAAATCATTTGGATGGAGTTGAAGACAAGTCTGTCTAATCTGATTTTTGCTTTCTAATAAATTAAGTTAGACATGAACAAAATTAAGTTTGGGAGGTGCTGTGTATTACATTCATTTCTGTCATAATGCACAGTAGCATATTAAAGTCTTGGGGGGAAAATAACCACATTTAGCAATCGCACTTGTCTGTGCAGGACAATATCTCTTTCACATTGCCATCAGTCTCCTGAACATTTTTCCCTTCGTCGCAATTTATGAAGTGCTAAATGGATGAGTACCTGAGTCTCTTGTAAAACTTATATCTTGGCACCATTTCTAGCTTTTTCAGTTTAACAAAGTCAGCTAAAAGAAAACATAAAAAACAAATCAAACAAAACAAGAAAAATAAGTATAGGACAAGGCTGTCTTCACCCAAGAATGACTAAGAGAATAATGAAGATGATGATAATGATGGTGATAATAATAATAATAATACCAAACTAAGAGAAAGATCCAAGTGTCACACAGACTCCAAATAAATGGCAAACTAGGTGAACTTAGACCTGAATTCTGATCATAATCTATCTACTTGTGACACACTGGACAAAGTGCTTAAACCAGTTAAATGGACATCCCAAGGCCTGTCCGGAAGGGCACTAATTAGGGTTAAATGAGACAACATACAAAAGCACCAACGATGGTGCCTAGTCTGGCCACACTGCAGGCATGTGACACGGTGGTACTTTCTATCCCTCTCTGATTCGCTGTAGGACAGAGGAGCTAAGAGGACAGGGAGGGTAAGAGAGTGGAACAGAAATCAGAGCAAGGTCTTCTTGACTCTGCCTTCAAGGTGAAAGTGAACATGCTTAGCCTACAGTCCCACCACAGGAAGAGGGAATAAGGAAGAGCAGCCGGGCATCCAACAGAAGCAATTCAAGGGCACAGTCATGTAAGGTAACCCAATAATCCGACTGAAATCCTGTGCCAGAGAGGAGAGAAAGGGAAAAACGTCTCCAAGGTTAGCGCTGAGGGAATGTGAATGCATCAGGAAAAGAGTCGGCTGGTAGGTCCGAAGCAAAGTTCCATTTGTACTGTGAAAAATAGAGATTTCAGAGTTCACATTAGCAGTTGTCACTCTCCAAAGAGAACACTATGGGATCGAACTTCACAATGATTTCAGGCTCACACTTTCATTCAAGTTATGTGCTAATCAGAAATCTCCCCCACACTCACTGAGGTGGATGCAGTGAGAATGTCTGCTCGAAAGCCCATGGCTGTGGAAACAGCATGAGACAGACAACAAGACAGGGGCAGTCTGTCCACAGTGCACCTGTGTGACCCCACACAGCATTCCCCGCTCAGAGGCTCAGATGTTTCACCCTCACAGTTTCCAGAACATCATCTTAAATGTCTACTGGCAACAGTGTGATGCCATCCTGACCACTTAAAACGTCCCATTTTCTCTCTAACATAGAGGCATCCTATATCGAAAGTAATATGACCTTTTATTGGTGACTTCAACTCTAAATGTGAGGCTTGGTGTACTTAGAATAGGGGACAAGATGTTGCTGACACTTTTACCTCCATTATGAAACAAGTAATATTATTAGCCAGGTATGAGCTAGGCACCTTTCATAGAGGAGAAAATGCAGGGTTCTAGCCAATTCTTTGATCAAGGCCCCACACCTGGTAAGTGATGCAGCAAGTTCAAATCCAGGAGCACTTTTCTCAAACCTGTTCCCCATGTTGCTATAGCTTCTCAGTTGGTTCACATCAGAAATTTAGATATTGTTACATTCTAAACAATAATAATGAACTATTAATAGCTATAGTTATACTATATAATAAAGAGGTAATTTGAAAATTGATCCTCACTCATCACACGGTCACAAGATGGCTGTGCTCACAGTGGATGCAAGGTTCCCATAACACAAGATGGCTGTGCCCATAGCGGAGGTGAGGTTCCTGTAATGAGCCATAACCAGCGATCAGCAGGAACCTGAGGCTGCGTGGCGCCAGGCCGGGGGACCTGAGGCTGTGCCCCCTGCCCAGTGGGGCTTGACGAGGGACTTCAGGTCATGCCCCTGCCCTGGGCTGGGGGACCTCAGGCTGTGCCCCCCGCCCTGGCACCAGGCTGGAGGACATCAGGCTGTGTCCCCCACCCCCCACCTGGCAGGGATTGATGGGGGTGGGGCTGGCAGGGTCTGGGTCTTGCTCAATTTTGAGGTGCATATGGGTGGGCAGGGACTTGACTCTGGGTCCCATGATGTGCCCCAGATTCTGACAGGAGGAAGATTTTCATATACATTTTACTAATTATCTTTCATCTCTGACACTTCTATTACAGAGAAAGGGCAAATAGCAATATTAAAATATTTCCTCTAATTAATTCCTTTTTAATGTGCACAAATTTCATGCACTGGGCCACTAATTAATAATAATAAAGAAATAAAAAATAAACACATTATTAAGAAATAATAAACATTATTCCAAATTTTGATATTTGATAAAGACATTTTTATAAAAATAGGTTTGGGTTTTAACTAAACCTGACAACATGTGATCTTTGACAGACGAGCCATATGTAAGTTAAGAGCAGGAAAGGGCCTTGCAGATGACCTCGCCCTCACCAGACCCTGGAGCTAGAGAACTGTAAGGTGTGGGGAGCCATGCATGGCCAGCAAGGCCATGTACCAGGTACTACGGGTGGGCTGCGATGCTGGGACCAGAACACAGCAACCTCAACTCCAGATTCAGGGTCTGGTCAATTTAAGATTTCCGTCTGCAGTGGTTTCTAATATGCAGTCTCTGCAGAGTTAATGTTCTGCCCATAACTGAGGCAAATGGGTAGGAAATTACAAAGGAGAGCATATTCCCAGTGCTCTGTCATACTTGAGGAAATGAAAGGACTTAAGCATATCTGGCTTGAATAAATATTTTCTCTATAAAAGTTAATCTACAATTACATTTAATGTGAAATATTATATAGAAAAACATCCCATGTGTTTTTGTTGCTGGAGGATACTTTAGAGTTTGTGTTTTATTACTGGTCCCCTGTGTAAGTCTGAAAAACTCCCTCCAGGGGATTATTCCGGATAACGGCTGACTTTAGCCATAAGCATTTCCAGTCATTTAGGACACAGGCTCTCATGTTGTCCAATGGCCTGCAATATTTGCTTTTCAATTTTGCAAATACAGTTGGACCATGTGGTAGCTCATTTAGCTTTGGCAAGAGAGAACACAAATAACAACACCAACAAAATCACTTCCCTGACTATCCACAGCATTTTAGGGGAACATTTTTGTGAAACCAGAATCAAAAAAGCTCTAAACTTCTGCTTGTAATGTTCTAATATGGTAAACAATGTTTCTCAGACTATCAAAGCTTGTCACATAAGGGTTAAGCTTGAATATATTTTCAAGTTTCATTGTTTAGGTTAAAAATTAAGTGATTATTCCATTCTCCATCATACCATAGTTAGAATAAATTATATATAAATGCTTCTCTCTGAGACATGAGGAAAAAAATGTACCTCAAGCTTTGCCGGGTTTTCTCTATTGCTTTGCTCACCCCAGGTCTCCATTACATGCTCACACACACTGTACCCCAGTTGGATGTGGACAAGATACTAAAGGGACCAGGCACTACACTGAAAATCAAGACAAAGAGAAAAGGGGGTGAAATGTACACATCCTTGTGTCCATCCAACCCCCGACCTCCTCCTCAGGGAACTAATCAAATAATTCCTATGTCCTTTAAAGCCAACTATGGTCGGCAGAATAACAGCTTCCCAAATATGTCCACATCCCAATCCCTGGGACTGCCGGGGTCCAGCCCCAGCAGGTCCAGGGGTCCCCAAAGGCGTAGACGGAGTCGGCGAAGACTATCCACCCTCTTCCTACGGTGGAGTCCTATCCGTCCCGAGTGCGGGGCGCTTACCTAGGGGTCCCTGTTCGGGCGCCATATGCCGGGGTCCAACCCCAGCGGGTCCAGGGGTCCCCAAAGGCGTAGACAGAGACGGCGAAGAAGGAAGGACACAGAGACAGTGTTCAGTTGATCAGCAGCCTAGCCAGGATCTCTAGCCCGGATCTCCAGCCAAGTTCTGGTCTGGATCTCCAGAGAGGTTCTGCTCAGGTTCTCCAGTCAGGTTCAGTTACCAGGTTCTAGTCAGGCTCTCCTGCCAATCTCCGCAGTCAGGTTCAGTCCAGGATCCATTGCCATGTTCTCTCCAGCGAAGTTCTTCTGTCTCCAGGCTCCATGTAGGTTCTGTCTTCTGAATTCTGTCTCATGAGTTCTGTGTTCTAAGTTCTGAGTCTTTCTGTCTTGTTACAACTGTATTTATACCAGTTGATTCAATCCTATCAATCTCTATTACAAAGGTTAGGGCTTTTCTTATCTCCGTTCCAGGGAGAAAAGATTATGTAGTTTAAGCATGATTGTTCGTAGTTAAAGGGATTAATTACCCGCCTGGCACTTAGTTGAGGGGTTTTATTCCCTCCCTAACTTCAGGGGAAAATCCCTACCTGGGGATTCAACCTTTCTCGGAGAGGTGACTTTGGTTAAAACACAGCGCCAAGAAGGTGAGCAAACATATTAAGAACCGTATGCCATATATGCCAGGTCCCTTGAAACAGCAAGGATGGACCGGCTCCCGGCATGGGACCTGTAATGTTGCCTTGTTTGGCAAAAAGGCACTCTGCAGATATAATTAAATTAAGGATCCCGAGGAGAGATTAGCTGGGATTATCCGGTGGCCTCTAAATGGAATCACAAATGTCCTTAGAGGACAATTTTACTTCAGAAGAGAAGGCGACATGATGACAGAAGCAGAGATGAAGTGATGCATTTTGAAGGAAGAAGGGGTCAGAAGCAAAGGAATTTATTATTTAAGAAATACTTCAGAATTCAGCGTCCACAAGAAACTGAAAAGACAAGGAATGAGATTCTCCCCTGGACCATCCTATGATACTGTAGGACATGGTCCAATTTTCATTCTCTTTTCCATTCCTAAATAAGATAATTCCACCAAAAGGGAAATTAATAACAGCCATGTGTTTCTTTTCCCTACTCCCAGGAAATAACCCAAGGACTAGCTTATATATAGCGTGGAGCCATCAGAAGCCAATGTGAATATTCAATGTGGAGAAATAACTGCAGATGGACCATTGTGTATTTTTGAAAGCAGTTAGAATACGTGCTTAGTTCTTAGGAAAGCTCATTAAGCAGATGAAGTTTTTATAACTGAGTTGTGCTTTAGCCCCTGCTCAGATCCTCATTCACCATTCAATCTGAGTGCTGTGCAAGGTTCCCTGTTCAGCCTCTCTCCCTACCTGTCCACTCTTTCTTTGACTGACCTCATCCACACGTCACATTTCTACAACTCAGATCAGTTATGTAACAATCCTAAATCTATCCCCAGGCTAGATATTTCTCCCAAATACTAGGCATTTACTCCCAATTACCTTCTGGAAATGCCTGAATATTGTCTCAAAACTCTCTCAAGAGCAACATGACTGTATTGGTGTGTTTTTCTAACACATTTTGCCACATGTTTTTATTTTTTATTAAAAATTTTAATATTGATATTATTGCTGATATTTCCTACTTCCCCCCTCTTGCCCACCTCCCTTGGCCTTCACCACACTATTGTCTGTGTCCAAGGGTATGCATATATGTTCTTTAGCTAATCCCTTCATCTTCTTTATCCAGTCACCCACACACTCCTCCTCTCTGGCAACCATCAGTCTGTTCCATGCATCCATGCTTCTGGTTCCATTTTGTTCATTAGTTTATTCTGTTCATTAGATTCCACATATTAGCGAGATCATATGGTATTTGTCTTTCTCTGATTGGCTTATTTCTCTTAGCATAACATTCTCCACGTCCATCCATGTTGTTGCAAAGGGTAAGAGATCCTTCTTTTATACAGCTGCTCAGTATTCCACTGTGTAAATGTAACACAGCTTTTTTACCCACTTGGGTTATTTCCAGATCTTGACTATGGCAAATAATGCTGCTATGAATATAGGGGTGCATATGTTCTTTCTGATTGGTGTTTTGGGATTCTTAGGAAATTCTCAGAAGTGAGATTGTTGAATCAAATGGCAGTTCCATTTTTGATTTTTAAAGGAAACTCCATACTGCTTTCCACAGTGGCTGCACAAGACTATATTCCCACCAGCAGTGTACTAGGATTCCCTTTTCTCCACATTCTCGCCAACACTTACTGTTTGTTGATTTATTGATGGTAGCCATTCTGACAGATATGAGGTGGTACCTCATTGCCTCTTTAATTTGCATCTCTGATAATTAGTGATGTTGAGCATTTTTTCATATGTCTCTTGGCCATCTGTATGTCCTACTTGAAGAAATGTCTAGTCAGGTCCTTTGCCCATTTTTTTAATTGGATTGTTTGTCTTCCTGGTGTTGAATTGTACAAGATATATATTTGAAAATTAACCCCCTATTGGATGTATCATTGGTGAATATGTTCTCCCATACAGGGTTCTCTTTTCAATTTGTTGATTACAATCTCCTTGTAGTATAGTTTGATACCCAGTATTGTGATATCTCCAACTTTGTTCTTCTTTCTCAAGGTTGCTGTGGCTAGTCAGGTTGTTTTTTGTGTGAGTTTTTTTTTTGTTGTTGTTCTATATAAATTTTTGGAATATCTTTACTATATCTGTGACATATGCCATTAGATTTTAATAGGAATTGCATTGAGTCTATAGATTACTTTGGGGAGTATGGACATTTTAATGATGTTAATTCTTCCAATCCATGAAGATAGTATATGCTTCCACTTATTTGTATCTTCCTGTATTTCTTTCTTCAATATCATATAGTTTTCTGAGTACAGGTCTTTTACCTCCTTGGTTAAAGTTATTCCTAGGTACCTTTTTTTGTTGTTGTTGCAATAGTGAATGGGGTAGTTTTCTTAGTGTCTCAGACTGTATTAATTTTGTATTGCTGCATAACAAACTTAGCAGCTTAAATAGCACCCATGGATTAGCTCACAATTGTGTAGGTCAGAAGTCCAGGCCCAGTGTGACTGATTCCCTGCTCAGGGTCTTCTAAGGCTACAATAAAGGTGCTGGTTAGGCTGGGTTTCATCTGGAGTTTGGGACCTTCATCCAAGCTCTCGTGGCTGTGTGGCAAATTCTGTTCCTTGCAGTTGTAAGACTGAGTTCCCATTTCCATGCTGGCTGCATTTGGGGTTCACTTCCAGCTCCTAGAGGCCATCTAGATTCCTTGTCATGCAATCCCTTGAATCTTCAAACCAGCAACAGCCCATCAAATCCTGCTCATATTTTAAATCTCTGACTCCCCCATCTCAGACTTAAAGGGCTCTCTCACATAAGTCAGGCCCACTCAGATAATCTCCCTTTCTTAAAGTCAACTAGGCCATAAAACATAACCTAACTGTGAAAGTAAACTCATCTCATTCCACATCTCAGAGATTATGCAGGGGATGCCCAACAGAGGGTGGGAATTCTGGGGCCATCTTGGAATGCTGCCTAGCACGATTGCTACATGCAAACTCTCTTTCCCTGTTCTTCAGTGACCCCAAGTAACAAGTCATCTCAGTCTCTGTGGAAATGGGCAAAGTTCTCTCGCTGCTCAGACCCTCTATCTGGACTTGGAAACAAAAACTGACAAAATCCAGCTAGATGTTGTTTAAAAGGAATACAGAAAAGTCAAATATAAAAGGATGGAAAGAGATGTGCCAAGCAGATGCCAACTAAAAGAAACTCATTATAGCCAGATTAATATAAGACTATAGGCCCAAAAAAGCATTGCCAAAAATAAACTCATCTAATTAACAAGTGGGGAATATAAAATTGCAATAAGGAGATGAGCCATCTCACATTTGCAAGGTTGGTAAGATTAAAACACTTTAAAAATACACATCTTGGCAAGGATGTAATCTGGAGAAACTTTAATAAACTGTTGGCAATTCACTTAAGAATATAATTTTTCAATGTTTGGTGAAGTTTAAAATGTACATTGCCCACCACCAAGCAAGTCTACTTCAAGTATTATACCCTAGAAAAATATTTGCACATGTGTACAAGGAGATATTTTGCTCAGCCTCATTTTGTGTAACGGTAAAAATCTGGTAATAAGACAAATTTCCATTGACAGGAGAATAATAAAATAAGGTGTGGTAATATTCATACAATGGAACTTTATATAGCAGTGAGAATGACTACACTACAGCTACATGAATTACATGGATTAAACTCAAACAGCCTTGAACAAAATAAGCCATTCTGTAGTATAATTCAATTTACTCCATATTCAAATACATGCATAAGAAAGCAATCTGAGTCATAGATAGGTAGAAACTGTGAAGAAAAGCCAGTGAATGATAAAATGAAATTAACAGGAGTGAGATAGAAAGTGGGGGGAGGGGGGCGAGGCTGAGGGTATAATCTAAGGTATAGAGTGGTCTTTAATAGCATTGATAAGTTTAGTTTCTTGGCCAGGGAGTAAAAAAGTATCTATTTTATTGTGGCTCTTACACATTATATGCTTTCTGGGTAAGTACAGGCAAAAGACAAAAGAGATAAATGCAAAGTAATAAATAAGTGCCAAATGTGTGTTGTTGATAACATATGTTGCAGAGTGAGAAAGAGATCTATTCCATTTGACACCGGCAGAAAGGGCCTCATGTAAGAGAGGAATTGCAGGAACAAAGGCTCAGAAGTATGATAATACACGGCATGGGTGTGTTACAGAAAATATACCGGTCTTATTGATCAGAAAGTCTGTCTGAAAGTTGAGACTAATAACAGAGAGCTTATAACCTCAATGAAAGGCAGACACTACCCTGTAGAAAATGGGGAACCGCTGAGGACTTGATCAGGAAAGCTCCAGGTCCAAATAGTACTTTAGTAAGGCTCCTGAGTGGCAAGCTCAATGGAAGCCTAGGAAGCAAAAGGGACTAGCTACTACCCCATTGAGAAAGAAGGGAAAAACTCACTGAGGCGGCTGCTCAGGAATGAAAGAGAGCACTGCAAGGGGATTCAGAGCCCATGGCTCCCACAGTGAGATACCACGTCATACCTACTGGGGTGGCTGTAATGAAAAAGTCACATAACATGCCATGTCACATAACAACAAGCATTGGTATAGATGTGGAATACACTGCTGATGAGAATGTAAAATGGTGCAGCTGCTGCAGAAAATAGTCTGATAGTTCCTCAAAAAGTGAAGCATGCAGTTGCCATTGACCCAGCAATTCAACTCCTAGATGTACACCCAAGAGAAATGAAAACATGCCCACACAAAAGCTTGTATGTGGATGTTGATAATAGCATTATTTTTCAGAGCCAAAGGTAGAAATAACCCAAACAACCATCAACTGATGAACAGATAAATGAATGGGGGATAGCCATACAATGGAATATTATTCTGCCATATGAAGGAATGAAGTACTGATGATAGAGTCTATAATGTGAGTAAACCTTGGAAACATTGTTCTAAGTGAAAGAAGCCGGTCACAAAAGACCACATGCTCTACTTATGTGAAATGGCTAAATTAGGCAAACCCTCAGAGATGGAAAGTAGATTAATGGGTGCTTAGGGCTGGGAGCTGGGGCTCAAGTGTACATTTTGAGGGAATGAAAATGTTCTAAAATGGACTCTGATGACAGTTGTATATATCTGTGACTATACTAAAAACCACTGAACGGCATGCCTAAATGGCAGAATTGTTTGGTATGTAAATTGTATTTCAATAAAGCTATTATTTTTTTTAAAAAGTTTTTTAAGTGCCAATGGTTTGGGCCAGCCATAGCTGGGGCTCTACTCCCAGTTCCAACACAAGGTCCGGCTCTGGGACATGGTGTTTAACACTAGAAAGACTGAAATTTAGTATATACCTATATTGCCCAAAAGCAGTCAAAATGAATGCATTGTGAAAGAATAATATCGGAGCACTCTTCACTTATGTTCCTTAGCTTTTCCAATAACTCACTTCTATTCGATATTTCTTTCATGAATTTAGGGCGCAAAAGCAATAAAATAAACAACTTATTAGAACAAGTATCACTGCATAAAGATTCGAATAACAAGTACTAGTTTAGCTTATTGAGCAACTGCAACTTATCAAGTATCGACAATTTATCATGTACTTGTATGTTATCATGTGACGGTAATCGAAAAAAAAAATGAAAACTGTTATTTCAATACAGAGCTGAACTGTTATTACTCAATTCAATAATAAGAGTCATTTGATTATTTAAAATTTCCCAAGCAGTCAAAATGACTGCTTTGGGGCAATATAGGTATAACACATATATATATACCGGAAATGAAGGAGGGGGAGGTAACTACAATTATTAATAAACGCATTTATATGTTGTACAAAAAGTCACAAAATTCTAAGACATTGTGTCCTTATATACATAATTGTTTTTCTAATTGAAATTAAAAAGCAGTCAAAATGACTTCCTTGGGCAATCTAGTGTTAACTTGCCTCCATCGGGTTGTGATGACGATTTAATAAGAGAAAGTGCATAAAGTTCCTAGCAGAAGCCCATAGCAGTTTGAAGAAGGCTGAACGGATGAAATAGACAAGTTAGCCTTAAAAGAAATAATCATCAAGAATCAAGAACTGCTCATGGGGAATGGGTGAGAGGAGTAAAAAGGAGGGGAAATGTAAAAGGCTCTGAGAAGCCACATGGAGCGACTGTCATCAGTGACATCTCAAAACTGCAACAGCTAAAAGTCAGTGAGGTGGCAAATGCTCTTGCCTGGGATTAATATATCTGCCTGTCTCTCTACCGACCAACTTACCAGTTTTTTACAATTTAAGAGACAATGCTCACCTCAACTTCAGAGCTGCTAGGTCAGCTCTTCTCACTGTCTGTCCTCACAGACCCAGGGAATTGGCAGTGCCATAGAAAAATCCATATCTGAGGTGGAGAAAATGCATCATGCCAAAGCACAGTTCACCTGATCCTCCTCCTCTGTGAATTGACTAGTAAAAATGGGCAGTCCCTGAAGGCGAGTGAGCAGCTGTCCAACCAGCACACGGTTGTGATGCTGTGGAAGTTTTATTTAGAAAGGAATGAAATAGGAAGACATTCAAACTTAAAGCCTAGAGCCACATCATTAAATCCTTCTCAGCCACTGAGTTGGAGTCATGGAATCTAAGTGCGTAGCTGAGGAAGCCTAGGGTGAAAAGCATTCAGACACTGACCTATGAGCTTTTTACACAAGTTTTCATTCAAAGAGGCAGAAAAAGGCAAGTCTTCTAAAACCCTGAAATACACAGAAAATGCCTGTGGGTGTCCACACGCATGCATAGATGTTTTTATACAGGAACAGAGGCCCATTTCTTTTCCATCCCTCTGACATTTTGCACCAACTTTGTCCATTCGTTTTTTCATCCATCCATCCATCCATCCATCCATCCATTCAGTTCTAATCAATGCCAAAAGCCAGTTACAGCAGAAGAAACATTCCCAAACTTCATTTGTCCTAAATAAAACAGCATGTTTCTAAAACATTATTTCTAACCAACTTAAAAATCAATTTGAAACAATTTACTGGTGTTTTAATCTTTCATTGCTATTCTTGGCTAAAAACCGTGTGTTTCTTTTCCTGATTCACATTCTGGCTCAGGAGGCTGGGCCTTTGTATTGGTTGTTGTAGGGGGATGTTTTCTAGATTGTTTCTGGTTCTTTAGCATTATCCTTATGTTTTTAAAGTAAATATTGACTTCTGCGGTTCATCTGGCAAAAAAATCCATATTTCTCCAGACACAACAGAATGTCAGCAAAATAACAGCAAACAGGCCCTCAGCTTTGTATAGCAGCTAGCTTCCATAACCACAAAAGTGATAAATGGATAAGAAAGCACCAAAAGATTCAGAATAATAGGTCAATTAAAAGGAACTATTATTTCTAAAACCAATGGACATAGAAATAGAGTGGTTAAGGCCTGAAGTGTGGTAGGAACTGGGAGGAGGGAAGCTAGGGGGGAAATAAATAAATAAATAAAAAATATATACTGTAATATTGTCAATAAATAAATACATGGCATTTGGGGGCTTACTATCCCTAGGTCTTACTGGCATATGTATATACTGTATATAAATAAATCTGGCCAAGACCATTCAATGGGGAACAAAGAATCTCTCAACAAATGGTGCTAAGACAACTGGACAGCCATGTGCAAAAATAATGACATTGGAGCCTTAACTCACAATATATAAAAACTAACTTAAAATAGATCAAAGACTTCAATGTAAGAACTAAACTATGAAACTCTTAGAAGACAACATCAGAATAAATCTTCATGATCTTGGATCTGACAGTGACTTCTTAGTCAAAACACCAAAAGCATAAACAAGAGAAAAAATTAGACAAATTGGGCTTCATTAAATTTAGAAGTGTTTTTACTTCAAATAATGCTATCAAGAAAGTAAAAAGACAACCTATACAATGGAAGAAAATACCTACAAATCATATATCTGATAAGGTACTTGTATCCAGAGGATATAAAAAACTCTTACAATTCTATAATAAAAAGACAATTCACCTAACAAATGAGCAAAAAAATTGAATACAAATTTCTCAGGAAAAATATAGAAATGGCCAATACGCACATGAAAAAATCTTAAACATCATTAGTCATGAGGGAAATACAAATTAGAACCACAGTGAAATACCACTTCACACCCACTCAGATGGCTATACTAAAAAACAGAGATAATAACAAGTTTTGTTATGAAATTGGAACCCTCATACCTTGTTGGTGGGACTGTAAAACAGTATAATCACTCTAGGAAACAGTCTGGCAGCTCCTCAAAACTTTAAACACAGAATAACCATATGACCCAGCAATTCCACTGTTATATACTGAAACATACATTCTTACAAAAACTTGTACATTATTGTTCATAGAAGCATCTAAATACGTAAAAGCCTAAGTGACCGTTATGACCGAATGACCAGAACAATGGAAACAACCGGTCAACCAGTCGCAATGATGTGCACTGAACACCAGGAGGCAGACACTCAATGCAGGAGCTGCCCCCTGGTGGTCAGTGTGCTCCCACAGCAGGAGCACCGCTCAGCCAAAAGCCTGGCTCATAGCTGGCGAGCGTAGCTACGGCCATGGGAGACTCTCCCACCTCTGCAGCAGCACTACCGAGCAGAGGCGGTGGCAGGTGCAGTGGGGCCTGGATGAGGGGGAGCCACATCACATCTGGCCCCGGCTCGGGCTCCTCCCCGGACACCTGCTGCTTAGCACACTGCTATATCCCTCGTACCCCATAAGCCTGCAGTTACAATCTCCAGAGAATGGTTGAAGCCGGACACTTGGAGTAACTAAGACGATCCTGATATCACCTCCGGGCTCCTGGAACTCTGCCTCAGGCATTGAGATCAAATCTCATCCTTTACCAACTGCCCTGGCACTACAGAGGAAGGCAGCAATATAATAGTGGCCACAAGGTGGTGACTGACAATTGGGGTAAGAGTCAAAGAGAGATGGATCTGAAGGGTGGGGGTGTGGTTTACAGAGTACCCCCGCCCCCAAGATCGCCAACTTTGTATTGTTCACCTGGGAGCGTCTCTTATCTGGCTCCGAGTGGTGGAAAGAGTCCAGCACGGCCCAAGGCATCCACTGGGAACCTCCCGGCCAGCAAGGCGTGACCCTGGCCACAGAAGGGACATTTAGAAATATTTTCTCAGGAAGCTGCAGGGAGGAGGACAGACTCCCCACACAACTCCCCAGTGGCTCACGGGGACATGGAAACTCCCCAGGTACGCAAGTGCGGGCTCCCGATTTCCTTTCAATGTGCACAAATCCGTGTATGGGGCCACTAGTTATTCGTAACAGTCAAAAGGTGAAAACAACCCAAATGTCCACCAACCAATGAACAGACAAACAGTATGTGTTACACCCATACAATGGAACATTATTCAGCAATACAAAGAAGTGAAATACACACATGGATGACCCTTGAAAATATAAGTTAAAGAAGTCAGTCACAGAAGACCACATATTGTTTAATTCCATTTATGTGGATGCCCAGAATAGAAAACTCCATAGAGACAGAAAGATTAGTTGTTGCCTAGGGCTGGGGGGGTAGGGAAATTTGGGAGTAACTAATGAGTACAGGGCTTTTGAGGTAGTAGGTGGGTGATGAAAATGTTCTAAAATGGGCTATGGTGACAGTTGCACTATCTGTGAACAGCATCTGTCAATATACTAAAAATGATTGAATTGTACATGTCAAATGTACATGTCAAATTGTACGGCCTGTGAATTATATCTCAACTAGAGGCCTGGTGCATGAGAATCGTGCATTGGGAAGCGGGGGTCCCTCAGCCTGGCCTGTGCCCTCTCACAGTCCGCGACCCCTTGGGAGATATTTGCCTGCCAGTTTAGGCCTGATACCCCCAGGGATCAGGCCTAGCTGGCAGTCAGACATCCCTCTCGCAGTCCAGGGCTCTCATAGTCCGGGACCCCTCACTCCTTACTGCCTGCCTGCAGCGGAGACGGAAGAGGCTCCCGCCACCGCTGCTACACTAGCCAGCCGTGAGCCCGGCTTCTGGCTGAGCGGTGCTCCCGCTGTGGTAGTGCACTGACCACCAGGGGGCAGCTCCTGCATTGAGCGTCTGCCCCCTGGTGCTCAGTGCATGTCATAACGACCAGTCATTCCACCATTTGGTTGATTTGCATATTACACTTTTTATCATATAGGATAAAGCAGTTATTAAAACACATATCTGGCCCTAGCTGGTTGGGCTCAGTGGATAGAGCATTGGCCCACAGACTGAATGGTCCTGGGTTTGATTCCGATCAAGAACATATGCCAGGTTGCAGTCTTGATTCCTAGTTGGGGGTGTGCAGGAGGCAGCTTATCAATGATTCTCTCTCATCATTGATGTTTCTATCTCTCTCTCCCTCTTCCTTCCTCTCTGAAATCAATAAAAATATAAAAATATATATTAAAAGATACATATCTGATCACATCATTCCTTAGTTAAAAAATTTCAAAGGTTTAACATTGTGCTAAAGGTCAAGTCCAAGTTCCAACACATCTTACAGATCTATGTGATCTGGCCTTAACTTGCTTCTCCAGTCTCAATCTTGCATCACTCTCCTCAAAACAACACATACACACAGTAGTTGCTCAATAAACACTAGCCTGATAGACTTATTTTATGATAACATTCAATAATATTAACTGTAAATGAAGCCAGTCACCCTAGGGAAGGGGCATGAGAATGAGAAAGAAAAAAATAAGGTATGTAACTTTCAAAGGAAGCATTTATCTAAATTTCCAGTCAATGCTTTCTTTTCCCCCTTTTCTATTTCTGGTGTTCAAGTGGAGATCTGATGAGCACTCTGCACTCAAAATGACATGCCAACTCAGAGACAGAGACTTTCTGATTCTTCCAAGGACTTATCTTACACAGGTATTAATTTGCTACATGTAAATAGCCCAGAACACACAGATAATAGCAGGTAAGCAGGTGCCCCTGAATTGGAAACATAATGAAAGGAGAAAAGAGTTGACTCTGATACTATTAACATTTTTGTTTCCATTGTTATGTCATCAGTGGTCTCAGCATAACTTCAGTAACTGTCATGAAAAAGGAACTGGCTATGTCTAAAAAAATAGGGAGGGCAACACACCATTCACAAACATTTATTGAATCCTCACTATGTGCTGACATTGTTTTGAGTGCTGACGATGGAGCAGAGGACAAAAGAGACAAAAACACTTGCTTTAATGGAACTTATATTCTGTTGGGTGGATACAGGTTATTAATAATTAAAACAAAAGTATAGTATGTGAGGTAGAGATAAGTGCTGCCAAGTAAAATAAAGCTAAGGAAAGAGCAAGGGGCACTAGTTTAGCCATGTATTCAAGGACAGCCTCACTGACAAGGTACTATTTTGAGCAGAGCTCTGAATTAAGTGAGCACATTAGCCAGGTGATATCTGGGGTGAGGGGTTTTCAGGAAAGGGACAGATCCATCCTATAGTGGTCCTAAGCTCACAGCCTGCTCTTGCTCAGAGAGCCGGGGAGCAGAAAGGAGTCCAATGTGGCCAGCATGGTAAGCAAAGGGGAGCAGTAGCCCACTAAGCCCATTTCATTTTACTCTCAGAGACGAGAAGCACTCGGTTTTTAGCAGAGGGTGGAGCTTGTCTTTTAACCACACTCTGGGCTAATCAAAGCTGATCAGTAAGGGTAGCCATGGAAATCTACATCTGCCTACAGCTTTAAAGAAGCCAGAATATTTAAGAATTCAATTAGCTAAGATCAAAAGCATCTATATACTAAAATACAAGGATTAAATAGAAATTCGTAATTGTACAAGCCACATCATTTTCGTCGTCCTACTCTTCCTCTAGACCGGGAGCCCCAAAGAGAGAGGGCCGTGCTGATCTATGTGTTCCCCGTGGTACCACCAGGTCCCCAGAACAGACCAGGAGCCCAGGGAGGGGGTTGGCAGGAAACATTTTGTAACACCTTCAATTCATTCAACATATATACAGATAGATTTCATTTGGATTTTCATCTCAAGAAACATGACATGACCTACATTTGAAATAATCTTTAGGAGATCTTTAAATATGCTGGAAGAGCCACACACAAAATGCACTAAGGTATAAATAGGAAAAATTTATGAATCAATAGCAACTATTAGATTCGGGTTAGGTTTTCTAGAATCTTGACTGAGAATCTCAGTTCAGGGCAATGAGGTGTTTTTCATTTTTCCACAGAAGGTCTACATGAAAGCTAAAGTCCTCAAAATAATACTGATTACCTTCAGGATTTTTAAAAGAGGGCTCTTCTAAATTTGTTCTAAATCAATACCCTTTCATATGTACATAAAGATATGCATATAAACCAGTGAACATTTCTAACCCAAAAAAGCATGCCTCTTAGTCCTATCAAAAACAGCACACTTAGTGAGAATGATGAAATTTGTTCAGAGTTGTAAAAATGCCTTTTGTGTTGTAAAGAGAAAAAGCAACTCCTGCTTTTTAAACTTACTTCAAAACTGAACTATGGAATGAACTAACAAAGCTGGGAACTTAGTAAAAGACAAACAAACATCATTTGGGGCAAGGAATGAATTCTGTACAATGATCACATCTATTTTTAGAGATTAAGTTGCTAAATTTACCTTAAGACATAATACATCAAGTTAATCTCAGGATAACTTTACAGTATTGAATTTTTAGTTCCATGAAAATAGTCCTTACTTTTGTTTTTATCAGGTGAAATAACTTATCCTTTGTTGGAATTGAATGATTTCAAATACAAAGCATTCCCGGGTTTATTTTGCAAGGAAACATTTTTAAAGCTACCATCTCCTACTCATGCAATTCTCCCTTGCCATCATTCACCTTCTTTCAAATCCATTTACATACACAAATGCAGAACTGATTAAAGCTACTCCAGCTGATTCAAGTAGCTACAATGAGGATTCTATTAATCAGCTTGGGCAGTATGGAAATCTAAGCTTAGTCAACTCAGGCAGGCATACGAAGTAAGACAGATTGAACAGCTCAAACAATAGAAATGTATTTTTTCATAGTTCTGGAGGCTGAAAATCCAGATCAAGTGCGGGCCAATCTGGTTTCAGGTGAGAGCCTCCTCCTTGGCTTGCAGATGGTGCTCACAAGGCAGAGAGCTCTCTGGTGCCTCTTATTATAAGGACACTAACCTATTGGATCAGGCCCCATCCTTATGACCTTAATTTATCTTAATTACCACCTATAGGCTATATTTCTGAAGACATTCACATTAGGGATTAGGACTTCAACATATGAATTTTAGGATGACATAATTAAGTCGGCATCAATATCAGATCTTTCACTATGTTTTTGGCCTTGGGCAAAGCACTAGGAAAGTCACTTAGAACCTTTTTATGTATCATCTAGTCCCTTTGAGTCCATAGAATTTCAGCAAACCCACAGGACTGGCCTAGCTACAGATAGGATACGGACCCTAGTCTGAATAGGCCTTACCCTTAGCAAGTAGGTTTTGCCTCACACAAAGTCCTGCCTCTCAGTCACTTTAACAGAGAGACTGAGTTATGGGGGAAATGCTTTACTTTCCTCAACATTTTCCCTGTCCTGCGTGTACACCTAGGAAGAGAGATTTCCTATAAGGCTAGTGCTCCTGGCCCCAGCACTAACCAATAAAGATCATCTCAACACCCTCAAGGTGAAGGCCCTCATGGCTCTGTGCAAACTGAGAGGAGTTCAAGAATCTTATCTAATGGGGTAACTGCTCCAACAACCCTGGCTCACAAACAAAGTCAAACAGAAGCCAGGTAAATACATCTGATTGAAGCAAAACAAGCTGATACAGGAGAGCATATATTTGGAATGTCTGCTTATAGATATTACTTCATACATCAAGAAAATGTATACAGCCAAAACTGGTTTGGCTCAGTGGATAGAGCGTCGGCCTGCGGACTGAAAGGTCCCAGGTTCGATTCCGGTCAAGGGCATGTACCTGGGTTGCGGGCACAATCCCCAGTGGGAGATGTGCAGGAGGCAGCTGATTGATGTTTCTCTCTCATCGATGTTTCTAACTCTCTATCTCTCTCCCTTCCTCTCTGTAAAAAATCAATAAAATATATTTAAAAAGAAAATGTATACAGAAAAGAAACAGTGCCTCCTAAAAATCAACTACAAAGCATTCACATTTCCTTCAGCAGAAAATATGGGTAATGAATTTGTCCTATGAATGAAGATGACAAGGACACTTCATCTAGTGTCCTAGATCTCTTCAATTGCAATGCATACTCCTTCTAAAGTCTTGCCCTTCTCAGATCCAGCCTGGGTCATGTGACAGTAAGGTATTTGCCTCTCCCCCCTGTTTAAAAGCATCCATCCCTTTCTATAAGATGCAAACAGAACTCACCTGCTTTAGAAAACTTCTGATTAGACCAACTCCAAAAGTAAGAACGGACTTGCAACCTTGTGAAAATTAATTTTCAGTCAGTCTCATTTTCATGTGTTGATTTGTATATTTTCTAAGGTCATTATGTTTAGATTATTTTCCCCACCAGAATGTAGGCTAAGGGAGACTGTATGTATCCTTCAGTCTTTCATTTTTTTTTCACTCTATAGCAGCACAAACTATAGTGACTGATCAAAAGTGGCATGCCATAAATGCTGGTTATAAACTAAACAAGGAGGCATTTTCTATAGCTTCAGACAGAATGACAGACTGTCACTGGGGGAGTCTGGACACAGGGGACACCCACCTACACTAGACCTGGACTCAGGTGACACCCACCTACACTAGCACTTCATTCTGGAAATGGATCGCTCCCTCCAGTGTCCTCTCAGGCATGGCCTATCTTACAGGCAGTCTCCCCTATCCTGTCAACCCAAACTACACTTAGTCACTAAGAGTTACTGGCTTTAACTCCTTAAAGACTATGAATCTCAAACAGGGTCCATCACAGAGGATCTGAAATTCTGTCCAATAGCTGATTTGAATTCCTACTGTGTGTCAGGCTCAGGCTGCCACCACCCTGGTAGAGGTCCTCATTGTAGCTAAATTGAAGCCTGCAAGTCATGCATATTCTAATATGACATAATCAGATTGTTGCCTCCCTTTAAACAATGCAAATTCTTAATCAATTCTGCTCAGAACACTTCAGCTCCTCACCATGATCATTAAAATCTTTCTTCACAGACTCTTGTAGTTAGACTGCAGGGTTCAAACCTCCCCTCTGCCAGGTCAAGCTACAGGCCCTCGGGAATGTCTTCAGGCCTCTGTGCCTCAGCTCTCTCCACTATAAAATAAGGATAATAGGTCTCCTCTCTCCAGGACTGCTTAAGGATTCTCAGATGCAGGAGATGTTAAGTGCTTACAGGGGTCTAGACACAGTGATAATCTGAGTATTAATGTCTTTATCACTAGTATTTGTCACCAGACAGTCGCTTCTTGGAGCTCACTATGCCGCCTCATCTTCCTAGACTTGACTTTTAGAGCACCCCTCGTTGTGAATTGTGTTACCAGGTGTCATAGCTGGGCCTTCCCACACACGGATCCCTCTGGCAGGCAGAAGTTGGACCATTTCTGTGTATTCGTCAGCCTTAATCAGTGGACACTTGCTCGCCTGGGCCGCAGTGAAGAGCTGGGAAGTCCTGCGAACTGGCTGGTAGTGAATCAGTTACCTGCTCAGTCACAGTGACACTAATTTATTTCACAGAAATATGTAACATCAGACAAAATAGATCTCAAGTAGGGCTAGAACAGCCGTGGGCAAACTACGCCCCCTCCCCGCCCCCCCCCCCCCCCCCGGCCCGTTTGAAGTGAATAAAACTATTGGAAAAAAAAGACCGTACCCTTTTATGTAATGATGTTTACTTTGAATTTATATTAGTTCACACAAACACTCCATCCATGCTTTTGTTCCAGCCCTCCGGTCCAGTTTAAGAACCCATTGTGGCCCTCGAGTCAAAAAGTTTGCCCACCCCTGGGCTAGAAGATGTTTAAAAGTCCTCTTTTTATCCACATCATTATCTAAATATATGTGACACTTAATCCAAAGAAATCAGATCCACCAGACACTGAACAATGGAACCACACTGAAAACTCTTGACAGCAATTTTCAAATAAAGGAAACACAAATAGAACCACAGCCAACTCCTACCTATTTATTTAACCTTTCTGATTATAAATATTTTAAAACTTCATGAAATGTTGGTACCAGCCCTAATGTATCATTATTTATTATTCTTAAGTAGCTATATTTATACTTACATGGGTTAATATACAATGATGGCTATATAGGAAAATAAATTCAGATCCCAAGTGTCATTAAAGTAAATTAACATCATTCAACCTTTATATTTTCCCTTTTTACAGAAGCTTTCACTGCCTTCTATATTAACCTTACATTTTTCCCAGATTAGGTAATTCAAAATTCATATTTTGATGTGAAGCATCAGGTTTTGAAAAAACCTATCTATACTCATATGTGAAGTTACCTACAAATAAGCATATGCTCCCTTACTGTTGTTATTTTCTGTTTCAGGAAAATATTTCAATATATAT
The DNA here is from genome assembly GCF_963259705.1 of Myotis daubentonii. Taxonomy (NCBI): domain Eukaryota; kingdom Metazoa; phylum Chordata; class Mammalia; order Chiroptera; family Vespertilionidae; genus Myotis; species Myotis daubentonii. The sequence goes on along the minus strand of NC_081841.1, from coordinate 100,664,598 downwards.
TCATCATGATTTTATAAAGAGAAAATAAGAACTTAAGGTCCGATTGTCTGTAAATAGACAAAATACTGTGATACCATATGAGTCCCAATTTCTCAGGCTCTAATATTTTCAAACAACACCTTTCCATTAAAACAAATAAAAGTAATAAAAAAATGCACAAATGATTGACAGACGGTTTTAACTTGGCACTTGTATATTTGTTTAAGGATTATCTTCAAGCTGGTATATTTACTTTGGTCTTTAATGACTGATATATCCAAGTGGGGAAAGGACACCACTATGAATAATTGCTTAGTAAGAGAAAAATGCTTGCTCTGTTTTTCTCAGATAACACAGGTGTCAAGATTTTGATGGGATGGTGGGGAAGAGAGTGGCTGTCTGTCTGTTTGTCTCTTTCTCATCTGCTGGCCTGCAGGGAACTAAGCCACTGGAGACAGTTCAGCCCTGGAACTCTGACAGAGCTCAGTTAGCTGATTAACCAGAAACAACAGAAACCAAATCTTTCAGCAGGAGCTTGCAGTCTCTGCTGACCCAGCAAAGCTCTGCAGTTGACAGTCATAATAAAGCTTAGACATCACCAATCATAAAACTCTAACCAAGCCCAGGTTTCCAAGATTTGGCAACTTAAGTTAGTGTCATCAATCTGACATTTCTCCTGTTGACAATTTACCTATAGCCCTAAGTGGGACTAAATATAACATCAAGAACTCTTGAGAAACTAAACACTTGAACACTTCTCACTTTTCATCTGTCTCCTCTCTAAGGTTAAGCAGGTAAGAAACTGAATCAGAGAGACTTTCAGCAGAGAAGCCTTCCTACCAGTGGATAATATTGATGGACAAGGAAGATAGTATGCTAAGTGAAATAAGTCAGTCACAGATGGACCAACAATGCATGATTCCTCTTTACAAGGCATCTAAAATAGTCAGAATTAGACAACAGAATGGTGGTTAGAGAGGGATGGGGAAAGAGTAAATAGGGAGTTGTTGTTCAATGGGTATGAATGTATGGTTATAAGAGGTGTAAGTTCCAGAGACATGCTGTACAGCACAGTGTCTGTAGTTGGCAATGAGGTATAGCACACTAAAAAATTTGTGAAGAGGGTAGATCTCATGTTAAATGTTCCTACTATACAAAAAGAAAAAAGAAAAAAAGAAAAGAAGAGAAAAACCAAAGGGACACAAGGAAACTTTTAGAAAAGATGGATATGTTTATTACCTTGATTGTGTTGATGGTAACATGATTATACACATATGTCCAAAATCACCAAATTGTATACATTAATTATGTGCAGTTTTTGACTACTCAATAAAGCTGGGGGAGGGGGCAAAACAAAAGGGAGAAGGCTAAGTCCATGTAATTGCTAATTGTGACCCTGGTGCTTCCTGTTCAAAGTAGGGGACAGTGAAGCTTCCAGGGCAGAGTAGTGGTTATCATTTTCAGAGTCAAAGAAGCAATATTGCCTATGAAAATCAGGAAATGGAAAGCATCGATAATTCAGGAGGTGATAAATGAGGAAAAGTATCAGATGTATAGACAGGAAAATGGAAAACATAATTTTCTTTGGGACCAATTAATATAAGAGCTACTCTGCATAGCCTCAATCAGAAAGATGTCAATGTTGCCAGAAGAAGTGGAATTCTTTTTTTTTTTATATATGAAGAAGTGGAATTCTTGCTTAATCAAAGTTAACATTATACTTTATTGTATTAATGAAGCACATTCTGAAATACTTCACAGGAAAATGAAATGAAAACACTTAAGTACAAATACTATCACAAGGCAAGACACAAGGACCTAAGTATTCATGACATATTCCACATGTTTAATTAGGCTCTATTCTTGATTCTCTTCTTTCTGATTTGTTTTTCTGATTAGTAGGAAAGATGCCAAATATTATGAGCTTGTACTTCAGAATTTTGAACCACAATTTGACCTAACATCATCCTGTTTCATTGGTAAACAGGATTGTCAAAAATGACATGAATGAATTAATCATATACGAAAGGGGGAGAGGAAAAAACACAGGAAAAAAACCTTAAATGAGATGTCCATGAGCTCTTCTGGCATCTCATATGGGTCCCAAAGTGTTGAAAGCAGAAGAGTGAATGGATGGAAGATCACACAGACCCTGCTATCATAATTCTTAGACTACTGCCAGAAGAGGAAAGTGCCTCAGTACCTCCAGTATCCATTCTGTATCTGAGCTTCTGCACAGACACGTTGGTATGGAGATCATCAACAGAAGGGAACTGCTACCACGTAAACCACTTTTGAGAACTGTTCAGAGGACAGTTCTACTAAAAAAAAAAAAAGTGATATAACACCAGTTTTATAACCAAAAACCAAAAATTTCCAAAGAGACTCGTTCCCAATTACACAGCATCCTATCTAATAAAGAGGGAATATGCTAATTGACCCTCACGCAAAGATGGGTGGTGCCCACAGCCAATAATGAGGGAATATGCTAATTAACTGTCCCACCCTCAAAGATGGTGGTGCCCACAGCCAATAAGGAGGGAATATGCTAATTGACTGCCCACCCTCAAAGATGGCGGTGCTCACAGCCACAAGATGGCAGCACCCAGTCCCCTCAGCCCCGCCAGGGTGGCAGGCATGTGGCAAGGCCTTGGGGCAGGCCCAGCCTTGCCACATGCCTGCCTCCAGAGTCCCCAAGTCCCCTCAGCCCCCAGCCGCCCAGGGCTCGCCTGAGGCTCAGGCAAGCCTCGGATGGTGGCTACCCAGCTGCCCAGGGCCTGCCGAGGCTCAGATAACCAGGGCCAGACAAGGCTTGTGCTGCCAGCAGTGGCAGTAGCAGAGGTGTGATGGGGCATCGCCTTCCCCTGATCACCAGGTTGTCTCCCGCCCCTGAGGGCTCCTGGACTGTGAGAGGGGGCAGGCTGGGCTGAGGGACCCCCCCCTCCAGTGCATGAATTTTCATGCACCGGGCCTCTAGTATTATTATAGAACAAACCCTACAATTAAATGCCCCCTAGTAGATTTTCCCATCATGTTATTATGCCATAAGTGCTATCTTTTAATTTTGATTGCTTACACAGCAGATGTCCTTTTTTATTTTTTATTTTCTTTTAAAATTTTATTTATTATTATAGTTGACATACCACATTGTATTAGTTCTAGGTGTACAATATAGTAATTAGACATTTATACACCTTACCATGTGATCTCCCCAATAAAACTAGTACCCATCTGACACCAAACATAGTTATTACAATATTATTGACTATGTTCCCCAAATATAACGCAGATTTTCTTAAATAAGAGTTTCTTGTATTCTCAGTCTTATACTAAAATATCCACCTATATCTTATCACATGTACTATACCTCCCTACAAAATTATTTTGCTAGTTTAAGACAAAGTTGATAGGTTAATTTATTTTTCTATTTCTCACCTGAAGGAGTTTTACATATAAACAATGATAATATATAACTTTTAGCTGGAAGGGAAACAGAAAACACTAATAACAAGTTGATGTTGTAGAGTGATTGGTATAAATTATTTTTGACAGTAGTTATTTAAGATGAAAATAGTCCTTCATCTCGAAACATCAGTCATCAACAAAATTAGCTTTGATTTCAAAAAGTTTAATCAAATGTATTATTGTATTCCTTCTCCTACTTTGGTTTAATATTCCCAAGTCTCTAATATGCCAACCTTTACAATGGTTAACATAAGCTATTTTTTTATATGCTACAAAATCTATATCAATCTAATTTTCATCCTAGAGAAATATGGGTAAGTGAAGCCCAGTTAGGACCAAATACAATTGCTGTAATCTTTCAAATAATATATTCATTTTAAAGCTAAACAAACAAACAAAAACCTATCTAAAAATGGATTCTACATTAATTGCATTTAATCAACAAATGAGCAAACCCATGCTAAGCCATAGTACAAACAACCCAAGGATAGGCTTACACCTTGACAAGTTAATAATACTCTCTGGAATAAAATGTCAAAGGAGGAAGCTGACTTATAACTAAACATGTACGATGTTGAGAAATCACATCATGAAAGAAACTAAAGAAAAGTTTTATTTTTGCAAGTGTATGTATGATTGGACCCCTACCAATGTGGAGGCCAACTAAAACATGATCTGTGGTACAATTCTAATTAGTGTGTCGGAACTCTGTTTTGATATAATTCTTGTATGTGATTACAGGCTGCAAGATACCACACACAAAATGAATAATGCTCTGAGATTTCCTATTATTGTTCATTATGCCTCAGTAACTTAAAAAGCTAAGCCAGTTCTTTTCTATACAAAGTAGCGTAAAGGTAGGACAGATATACAGGTTTGGGAATATAGTCATAGGCTTAACAGAGTCCACAAAATGGGTATAAGATTGAACTAGTTAGCCAGTGTGTTAAATGCTAGGCAATTTTGTTCAATCTGTGTTGATTTCCTTTTAGATTCTGCTCATGTAACTATCCTGCTACAAATTAATCTCTCAACTACTCCCCTTTCTTGATAAGGCTGTGATTACTAACCAGAGGAGAATACATTCGTCCCAGCAGGAAGTGAGCTATTGGCTCAAATAACCACCTTCTTAGGTGAAGGGCATAACCCTTTTTGCAAATTTCTATGTTGCTTACTGTTGAATCCATTATTACTTTATGGAAATTAGTCAAGTATCTTTGCAAATATTTAACTATAAAAATCATAGTGATCTTTATAATAATAATAAAACAACAAAACTTGTTAACCTGAATATCCAAAAACTAGGAATGTTAAACTATGTTTTCACATAACAGAACACTATTAAGCTTTTAAAAAACACATTTTATGTTACTATTTGGCATATCAACTGTTTATAACCTTTTCACTTCACATGTTTTAACAGTCTAACCCTCCTCCAATATATATTTGAACTGAAAGAGATCTAGATTTAAACACCAATTGTTAACAGTGAGCGATAAACTCTAGCCAGTGGGATTGTGAATGCTGTCTTCTTTCCTGTTGCTTATCTGCATTTTCTAACTTCTCTACAAGAAATATAAATCACTCTTCGAGTTACAAAATAAACCCAAAAAGTTTTTAGAATAATTCATTGTGCCCCCCTCTGCCTTCTTCTCTTGACTGTCTTTATTTCTATGGCACCACTGTAGGTTTACACATATTTATCTTTGAATCTATCCCAAAGGACAGAAGTTTTAAAACATCCAAAAAAATAAATGATGTCTTCTGAAGCCCTTAATTTGCACATCCAGTGGAAATCCCTGCTGTGGTGTTTTCCTTTCACTCCATCTCCTGCCCAGGGACATAAAGCCATAAATCATGTCTGCCAATGTGGCCACACTGGGGGCTGTGAGCATTCCCTGTGTTTGCAGGGAGGTGTGGGGAGGCCATCCACCAGCTTCCTCAGAGGGAGGACCTTGATGATTCTTTCATGACTCTTTTCCTGATAATATGCACTAACTTTACACATTTTTGGAAGTTCTAAACAGGTCAACATTCCTTCCCACCTTTCCCACTGAATCTGAGCCTACAAAATGTATCTGTTTTGAAAAATAAATAAATAAAAGCTTCAAAGAAAAAGTAAAAATAAGAAAATATGAAAGACAATAGTTTTAAGAAAAGGAAATAGGGAAGAGAGAACAGAGTTCCTTCTTGAATATATCGAAAGTGATTTACACATTTTCTACATCAGTGGTTCTCAACCTTGGCTGCACATTAGAATCAGGTGGGAATCTTTTTTAAATCCTGATTTCTGGGCCTCATCCTCCAGAAATTCTGTTTCTTTGTTATGGGGTGGGGCCACAAGATTAGTAACAAAGAAACAGAATTTCCCGAGGATGAGGCCCAGAAAGCAGGATTTTAAAAAGATTCCCAGGTGATTCTAATGTGCAGCCAAGGTTGAGAACCACTGTTCTACATGATTCTTATCTCTTTGAGAATGACATCCTGCAAGACTCTATGCTAATGAGGTTTATACAAATTCTACAGTTAAAAAAGGTTAAAATCAAAAGCTTTTGTTAGAAGCTGCAAGTATTAACAGTAATAGACATGTGACTATGACTTAGTTGATGTAGTCACCTATGTGATTTAAGAGCCCTGATATTCAGATTCAGGATAAAATGCTAGCACGTCCATCCCTAGCTGGAGCCTTGGGCAAGATGATGTAATTTTTTTGAGGCCTTTATTTCCTCACTTATAAAAACAAAGACAATATTTACCAAGGATCAACACATTAAGGACTGCAATTCCTGACCTCAATATAACTTGCTTATATGACCTTGTCTTTCTAAAAGTCCCTAAAACCATGCCTACTATACTATCAACAGGCTCTGGTAACTCAGAGAGTGGCACAGTCTGTTGACCAAGACAGTAAACTCAAGACCAGTGGGGAAGACCAGAGAAGTGAGGAGATGCACAGACAGGAGGACTGTGACTAACTCAATTTATACATTTTGAATTTAAGGTCCACAAAGACTGCCAGTGTGAGAAAGGGGCAGACGTGGATGGATCTATAGATCTGCAGGCTCAAGAAAAGGGTCATGCTGGACTGGGGAAGTCATCCATTTTCAACCCGACTAATCATGAGAATGAAGAGGGGAGTTTCTAAAATTCCTAGAGTTCTGCATTAATTGTTGTAGGACAGGGCTTGGGAACCAGAATCTTTCCTGTTTGTTTTCTTTCAACAAAGATTTCATTCAGATGAGTAAAACTTTCATTAACATTCCATTTCATTCAACAACCTTTTCATCTAAATGGATAAACTCTTTTATTCATTTGTTTACATTTTTAAGATAAAGTTCACATACCATTAACCCTTGTAAAGCATAATAATTCAATGGCACTTAGTATATCACCATGTTGTGCAACCATCACCTCTATCTAGTTCCAAAACATTTTCATCATTCTTACAAGGAAATCCTATAACCATTAAGCAGTTGCTCCCTATTCCTCTTCTCCCCTGGCAACTACCAATCTGCTTTCTTCCTGTATGTATTTGCTTATTCTGAATATTTCATATGAATGTAATCAAACTATATTGGTCTTTTTGTGAGTGGTTTCTTGCGCTAGGTATCTTTTTGAGGTTCATTCATGTTGTAGCATGTAGCAGTGCTTCATTCATTTTTTATGGCTGAATAATATTCCATCGTATAAACATACTACATCTTATTTATCCATTCATCTACTAATGGACAGTTGGGTTGTTTCTTCCTTTTGAATACTGTGAATAGTACTGTTATAAACATCCAAGTATTTGTTTGATTACCTGTTTGTAATGCTTGGTTGTATACCTAGGAGTGGAATTACTGGGTCATAAAGTAATTCTATGCTTAACCTTTTGTGGAGAAAAATTGTATAAAGTTCTCTAGATGATCCAATATGAATCTGGTGTTTAGAATCACTAGTGTAGAAGATGGATGAAGTCATAAAAATAAGTAGATATACTAGAGAGAAGATAGGAAGGGAGAATATTGCAGGGTTAAAAGCAAAACCTTTTGAAAAACAACATGACTAAGGAGATGTGCCACAGGAATATAGGAGAATCCAAGGGGGAACCATCATACCAAATGCTGAGGAGGAATCAAGAAAGAAATTGGGAGTCTGCTACATATGGAAAGATGGAAGTTATTGGAGACTTGGGTCTGCTAGCTTCACTGAGGGCCTGACTCAAGGAGTTTGGGGCATACATGAGAAGCAAAGAAGCAAGTATGATATTATACTACTAGAGGCCCGGTGCACAAATTCGTGTACCAGTGGGGTCCCTCGACCTGGCCTGTGGGATTGGGCTGAAACCAGGTCTCTGACATCCCCCAAGGGGTCCCGGATTGTGAGAGGGGCCAGGCCCGGACAAGGGACCCCACTGGTGCACAATCGGGGCCAGAGAGGGATGCAGGAGGTTGGCCAGTTGGGAAGGACTGCGGGAGGGCTCCAGGGTGTGTCCGGCCCATCTCACTCTGTCCTGATCAGCAGGACCCCAGCAGCAAGCTCACCTACCAGTCAGAGCAGAGAGTCTCCCTTATGGTGATCAGTGCATGTCATAGGGAGCAGTTGAGCAGCCTTAGCATATCATTAGCATATTATGCTTTAATTGGTTGAAATGCCAGCTGGATGACTGGACACTTAGCATATTAGGCTTTTATTATATACCATACTATACTATACTATACTATACTATACTATACTATACTATACTATACTATACTATACTCTTCTTCATTATTTGCTATTAAAAGCCAAAGACCATGTCTCATCTCTGTTCTCCCATGACACCTAGGAATGTACAATGCAAATATCAAGCTCACAGTAAAAAATTTTATTGGACTAACCTGTTTATACCTTGTCAAACAATGTGCCAACGTCCCAGCCAGATAGAGCAATCAATGGCAGTAGAGTACTGACTGGGAACTATTCTGCTGACCACACTATGATCTTTCCAGGATTCTAACTGCATGGAAAATATTTGGGCATAACAATGTATAATTAGCAAAATTATTTCACTCTAATCTCAGGAAAATATTTAACAAATTCGTACATTTTTCCTCTTTTTGCTGCCTAAAATACTGTTTCAGGTTAAAAGTATTTATCCATGTTACACATTCACCAGTCTCTGAATCAATATTGACAGAAGACAATGCTTCATGATTTCACTGAAAAATTATTTTTGAAGTAAATTATTTTCTTTTATGATTAGAGAAAAGAGTAACTTTAACAACTATTATATTTTAAAGATGAAAAGTGAGAGTTAAGGTCAACTTTATGTTTGAAGTGACTTTTAAATTTAACTTAAGTTAAATTCTCAAGAAATAGCAAGCACATCTGAAGCATACAAGTGCTTTAAAAAAAAAAAGTTTGTATTAATTTTTCTCAATCTTAAGTGTGAGAGCAGCCAAGAAATGTCTCCTGGAGCAGTGAAGTGCGCTCTCCTGGATTCCTTCTCTCAATTAGTGCTTCTATTTTGTAGACAGTAACAGTATTTAATTTGAAATTTCCTCTTTCTGTGCCAATTCCAGTTTGAACCCCTTCCTGTGAAGGCTTTAAGTGTATAGCTTTATGGGACACACAAAACATTCAAAGCAGCCAAAGTAAGACGGGGGAAAAGATGTTTTTCTTTAGTATCAAGCACCTGGCAAGAAAAGCACATGTTGAGCCTGGAAGGCATTCTCAGCTCTCCCCTGAGAGTCCAAACGGACTTGTTTTGATTTCCCTTTGAAAAACCATGAGGTTAAAGCACATTTGCTTTGATTTAAAGTTTACCCGACTTTTCTGTGTTGTTTCTTGTTGTTTCTGCTGCTGTTGCTTATTTCTGCTCACCAACAAGTCAGAGAGAGGCCCCTGACCAACATGGCGGTTGGCAGGGAGAGTGACTCTCTCCATGAGTCCTCGCTCTACATGGGGCAGGAACAACCTCCAGTGCTGAGGCCTTCACAGAAACCAGGTACCACCTACACAGCAACTTCCCAGCATAGTCATAAAGAGGAAATTATGATAAAAAAAAGTACCTCCCCAACACTCTTCCTACTCTTCCTGCCATTTGCATGTCCCTGATCTAACCTGCCTGAATGGAGGCATGGAAGAAAGCCCAGGCAGTTGCTCATACAAGAGAGCTTGTTAGATATGACACCAAAACACAAGAGATAAAAGAAAAAATGGATTTTAAAATTAAAATATTTTTTGCTACAAACAATACAATTAATAAAGTGAAAACACAACCATCAGAATGGGAGAAAATATGGGATGTCCAAAAAAATGTATAAACACACTTTGAATAATTATAAAGGCCATGCTTATTAAAATATACTTCATATTCAAAATCGAGCTATCAGCTGTTAAAGTGTGTATACATTTTTTGAGACACCCTGTATTTACAAATCATATATATAATTAGATACTTGTATCCAGAGTATATAAGGAACTCCTACAACTCCAAAATTAAAAAATAATGTGATGTTTTTAAATGTGCAAAGGACTTGATTAAACAGTTCTCCAAAGAAGACATGCAAATGGCTAATAAGCCTATGAAAAGATGCTCAACATCATTAACGATCAGAGAAATGCAAGTCAAAACCACAGTGAGCTACCATTTCACACCCACTGGGCTAACCAGTTAAAAAGATGGATAATAATAAGTGTTTTCATGGATGTAGAGAAATTGGAACACTCACAAATAGCTGGTGGGAACATAAAAGGGTGTAGCCACTTTGGGAACCAATATAACATTCCCTCAAATGTTAAACGGAGAGTTACAACTGATTCAGAACTTCCTTTCCTAGGTATATACCCAAGAGGAATGAAAACATATGCCTACACAAAGACCTATACATGAATCTTCATAGCAATCTATATATATAAAAGGCTAATATGCAAAGTCTCCCCTCGGAAGTTCAACCAGGAGACCGGGAGTTCGATCACTGGCTATTACATGTGCTGACCACCAGGAGTCAGTGCGGAATGAAGGAAGGCCCCAGCCAGCAGCCGGGGAAGGAAGGCCCTGGTAGGCAGCCAGAAGGCCCCAATTGGCCCTGATCACCTGCCAGGCCTAGGGACCCTACCTGTGCATGAATTTCATGCACTGAGCCTCTAGTATTATTTATAACAGTCAAAAGTATAAACAATCTAAATGCTAATCAAAATGGATAAATAACATGTGATATATACATACGATGGAATATTATTCAGCATAAAAACAAATGAAGTACTGATACGTCCCACAACCTGAATGAACCTTGAAAACATTATGGTAAGGTGACAGAAGATGATTTGACTTTGTGTGGTGGGTACACAGTACAACATAGGAACCCACACCTACCACCTATTTGATGATATTAAACAATATCACCCCATAAATTTAATTAAAAAATGACAGATTTTATGTTTCATATATTTTACTACAATTAAAAAAAAAAAACAGACCACATCTTATGTGACTGCATTTATACAAAGTCCCAATTAAGCAAATCTATGGAGATAAGAAAGCAGATTAGTGGTTGTTTAGTAGTTGGGGGAGGGGAGTTTGAAGGGTGGAGGAGTATGAAGATTGACTGATAATGGATGAGGGTTTCTTTCTGGGGGGATTAAAATATCCTAAAATTGGTTGTAGTGATGGTTACAAAACTCTGAATATACTAAAGCTACTGAACTATATACTTTGGGGGAGTTGTGTGGTATATAAAATGCCCATGGCCATCATACTGTCATGACCAAATGAGCAGCGGCTCTTGCAGCAGGTGGGGTGGGGCCTGAGCTACTAGCAGTGGAGAGCTACAAGCAGAGGAGGGCTAGGAGTGGCGGAGGGTGGGGCAGTGAGCTAAGAGCAGCAATGGGCGGGGCAGCCAGCTGAGGCAAGCAGAAGCAAGTGGGCCTCTAGTATCTCAATAAGTTGTTTAAAAATAGGGAGGGAGGCCATCATAAAACCAGGAGCCTGGTATTTCATTTCCAGATGCTCTGGTCATCCTCACTACCCCGTCTCTCAGAGCTGCACAAGTTTTCTCACTCAAAGCACAGAATTCTTGTTTATTGTTTCAAACACATTTGAATTTGTTCCTTGCCCTTGAACATCCTGCAACCACCACTCAAGAGCAGCATTCCTTCCGCCCAGAGCCCCACCCCCGCCCCCCCAACCACTTCAGTTCTCCTCGCCTTTGGGGAGTATGTTCCAACTAAGGAAAGGGCTCAAGATGGCAGAGTAAAATGATAGAGAACTATCATTATGTGAAGACAGACAATTCCGGGTTCTGGGTGAGAGGTGTATTTGTGGGGAAATGAGAACAGATTCTTTGGTCACATATAGGAACCTGGGTGGGGTTGGGGGCAGTGAGGAGACCTGGGAGCAATCACTGTCCTGAAGCCAGGCAGTGGGCTTGCCCTCTGACTCACTGGGCATCCCAAGCAGGCAGTGTGGTGAGAAGTATGGGTAGAGAGAAGAGGCATGGTAGATGATGTCACCAGGGCCTTCTAAGGCAGATATAGCAAGATCCATTTTGTCATGACAACTGGTTACTCTAAGGTGACCTGGTCGGAACCCAACACAAGGCATTCTTAAAGGGTTAATGTAGTGAGAAAGTTAAAAGCATTCTGATAACTGGCTTCTGAGAAAATATCATAGAAAATAATGTTTTAAAAAGTATATAAGTGTATAGCCACAACATATAAGCAGGCACTAATGAGATTACTAATCCGATGATATGCACTGAGCATTACACCCCATACCTGGTACTGTCTAAACACACAGCTCTCAGGAGTCAGGACCTTCCTCTCTCCTTTCAGGCTGTTTACTGAACTTCTGGGTGGTGCACTCAGCTGTCAAAAAGTTTTCTTTATAATTCTGTCTGATTTTCAAATTTTTATCAGATCTGTATCTCATATAACCAGTAGCCAGTGGGATGTAACAATTCCCACCCTAAAAACCTTCTCAGACTTCATGAAAAGCCACAAAGCCTTCTCGCTGGACTGTAACACAAAAATTAGCACAGCAAGGACCCAATCAATGCTCCTTGTTGACCAAAAAGAAATGCCCACTGGAAATCAGCAAAGAGGCACCAAAATCCCACGGGTCTTGGAAGCTGAGCTCAGCCATCCAGAACCAACGAACCAAGTAGGTAGTAGGACCTGTCTAAGTTCCCACACCAGCTTGAGGCAGAAATTTTTCCAGTTTGCCCCTCAGTGTGACTATGACTAGAGTCTCTGGCTCTTCTTTTATCTTCTCAGAAGACTATAAACAAAACAAAAATAATAACCACTAACTGTCTTCCACAAAATCTGTAAATGAACAGTTAAATTCATATTTTGGTTTTGCCTTTTTTATGAGTCTGTACTGCTAGAATTCCCATGCACTGATATCTTTTCTATAGATACAAGACACGGACAGGTCAGAATATGAACCTCCCGCAGCTGGCGCAGGCCTACCTGCAGCATATGACAGCTTTGCAAGAGAGCGCCAAATCTAGAAAACTCCTCCTGACTTCAAAGGAGAGTGCGTACTTGAGGGTGTGGCCATCGATGATGAGGGCTATGTCGTTCTCCTTGCCCAAAGAATTTCCAAGGTCCGTGCAGTGCTGAGTAATGGCTGCCCTTGTTGCCTGAAACAATAGTTGGGACAGGTTGGGGGAGGCGGGGGGAGAGGTCACATTTTTATGTGGTTAATATATCAAACCCAAAACAGAAATCAAAAGTTCCTGGAAAAGAGAACATACCCATTCCAATGTAAAATATATGTAATATATATAATGTAAACAAAGTTGAAAAGTTCCTGGAAAAGAGAACATACCCATTCCAATGTAAAATATATGTATTATATATAATGTAAATAAAGTTGAATCTGGTATCCTATCTAATGAAAGAGAAACATGGTAATTAGCGTGCATCCGCTACTTTTCCCATTGGCTAATCAGCAAGATATGCAAATTAACTGCCAGCCAAGATGGCGGCCGGCAGCCAGGCAGCTTGAAGCGAACATGAGGCTTGCTTGCTTCAGTGATGTAGGACTCCAACGTTCCCCGCCTGCCTTGCCGGCCTCTGAGCTTGCAGTTTGAAACATTGTTACAAATATAGATGCTAAACAAAACCCCAGAAACCTGCTTTTAGCCAGCTGGGATCTCAGAGCTGGAGTTGATACAGAGTTTTGATTATAGAACCCAAACAAACCAGATACCTGCTTTCAGCAGCAGAGGCCTCAGAGCTGGAGCCATAGCTAAAGCTGGCCCAGAATAAAAAAAAAAAGAATAAAAAGAGCAGTTGGGAGCTTCAGTCACCCGCCAGCCTGAAAACAGCCCTCAGCCCCTCACCCAGACTGGCCAGGCACCCCAGTGGGGACCCCCACCCTGATCCAGGACACCCTTCAGGGCAAACCAGCCGGCCCCCACCCGTGCACGAGGCCTCTATCCTATATAGTAAAAGGGTAATAATGCCTCCCAGCACCGGGATCAGCAGAACCGCGAGGCCTCCCAGCACCGGGATCAGCGGAGCTGAGAGGCCTCCTGGCACCAGGATCAGTGTGACAGGGGGCAGCGCCCAAAACCCTTGATCGCCCTGCGGCTCTGTGTATGACAGGGGGCGGGGCCACAACCTCCCTATCCACCCTGCTCTTTTTGTGACAGGGGAAGGCGCCCCAACCCCCTGATCGGCCCTACTCTCTGGGTGATAGAGGGTGGCACCCCTACCCCCCCTCCATGGGCCCTGCTCTGTGTGTGATGGGGTAGAGCCATAACCTCCCCATTGGCCCTGCCCTGAGTGTGACAGTGGCGGCACCCCAACCCCCTGATCAGCCCTGCTCTGTGGGTGATAGAGGGCGGTGCCCCAACCCCCTTATCTGCCCTGCTCTGTGCGTGACAGGGTACGGAGCCCCAACCCCCCTGATGGGCCCTGCTCTGTGCGTGACAGGGGGCGGTGCCCCAACCCCCCAATCGGCCCTACCCTGAGCATGACTGAGGGTGGCATCGCAACCTCCCAATCCGCCCTGCTCTGTGCATGACAGGGGGTGGCGCCCCAACTCCCCAATCGGCCCTGCTCTGAGCCCGACCAGGGGCTGCACCTAGGGATTGGGCTTGCCCTCTGCCACCCGGGAGCAGGCCTAAGCCAGCAGGTGGTTATCTCCCGAGGGGTCCCAGACTGCGAGAGGGCACAAGCCGGGCTGAGGGGCCACCCTCTGCCCCCCTGAGTGCACAAATTTTTGTGCACCGAGCCTCTAGTATTTATATATCAAAATTAGAGGCCCGATGCATGAAATTCATGCAAAGGTAGGGTCCCTAGGCCTGGCTGGAAATCAGAGCTGATCTGTGGGGCGACCAGCGAGACAATCAGGGGGCCCTGCTGGCACCCACCTTGACCAGCCTGGTGCCATCCACTCACCAGCCCTGCCCACTGCTGCCACCCATTCGCCGGCTGGCCCCAATCCCTGGTGCCACTGTGGGTTGCCTCCCTCTGCAGGGCAACCAGTGGGGCGATTGAGCGGGGCGGGGAGGGGGGGTAGCTGGCACCCACATTGACTGGCCTGGGCCCTGTGGGCTGGGGGCAGCTCCTGTATTGAGAGTCTGCCCCTGGTGGTCAGTGCACATCATAGTGACTGGACATTCCACCAGTTGTTCCACCGTTTGATCAGTTTGCATATTAGGCTTTATTATATAGGACTAGAGGCCCAGCACACAGAATTCGTGCATGAGGGGGGTCCCTCAGCCCAGCCTGCACTTTCTCCAATCTGAGACCCCCAGGATCAGGCCTAAACCAGCAGTCGGACATCCCTCTCACAATTGGGACTACTAGCTCCTAATGGCTCACCTGCCTATCTGCCTGATTGCCCCTAACTGCCCTGCCCCTGCCGACCTAGTAGCCCTCAACTGCCCCCCCACCAGCCTGGTTGCCCCCAACTACTCCCCCTGCTGGCCTGGTTGCCCCCAACTGCCCCTTCCTGCTGGCCTGGTTGCCCCTTACTGCCCCGCCTGCTGGCCTGGTTGCCCCACGCAGCCTGCTGTTCAGTCGTTTAGTCATCCCTCACTAACCCCACTTCCGGCCTGGTCACACCATGCAGCCTGCTGTTCAGTTGTTTGGTCGTCCATAACTAACCTCCCTGCCGGCCTTGTCGCCCCATGCAGACTGCTGTTTGGTCATACTGTTACTGTGATGGTATCCTGGACAATTTGCATATTCCTCTATTATTAGTATGCATTTCATTGGACTGCTTTCTAGGTCTGTTACATTAGTAAAAACATCTCCATAGTGATATTTGCATTTGATATTTACAATAAACCATCCTGGCTGCAGCCTATTGCAGATATAGAGCATCCAAATTCTTCTCCTTTGGAACTTTAATTGCTAAAGTCCTTACAACTATCTTTCTCTCCCCTCCTTTATACTACATACATATTCTTCTTGGTGCCCCATAGAAGCTCCATATAAACAAACTAGAGGCCCAGTGCACAAAACTCGTGCATGGGGTAGGAAGGTTCCCTCAGCCCAGCCTGCATCCTCTCCAATCCGGGACCACTCGGGGGATGTCTGACTGCCGGTTTAGGCCCAATCCCTGCCTGTCTGCCTGGCTGATCGTCCCTAACCACCTCTGCCGGCCTGCCTGATTGCCCCTAAATGCTCCGCTGCTGGCCTGATCGTCCCTAACTGCTCCCCTGCTGGCCTGATTGCCCTTAACCTCCTCTGCCTTGGTCCCCATACCCAAGACCCAGGCTTCCCTTTTCTGACTGGCCACAGGCACCGGGGACCCATTCTTCTCTCTCTCTGGCCAGCCACAAGCACCTGGGACGTGGGCCAGGTTCGCCTGGGCCAGCCGCAGGCACCCGGAACTGGGGGCGGATTCGCCCAGGTTGGCTGCAGCCGCAGGCACCCGGGACATCGGGTGGCTTCACCCGGGCTCAGCTTTGTCAAGAAGGATGTCCTGAAAGTTGTCCGGAAGACATCCAGTCTAATTAGCATATTACCCCATTATTAATATAGATATGTTTTTTGGGGAAATATATGTTGCTGATTTATTTATTTATTTTTAATTCTTTATTGCTTAAACTATTATATGTCTCTTTTTTCCCCATTGACCTCTCTCCAGCTACTCCTACCCCCAGCACATGCCCTCACCCCTCCTCCCCCAGGGTCTGTGCCTATTGGTTATGCTTATATGCATGCATACAAATACTTTGCTTAATCTGCCCCTCCCCTAACCCTTTCCTTTGAAGTTTTGACTGTCTGTCCAATGCTTCTCTGTCTCTGGATCTATCTTTGTTCATCATTTTATGTTGTTTATTAAATTGCACAAATGAGTGAGATCATGTGATATTTATCTTTCTCCAACTGGCTTATTTCACTTAGCATAATGCTCTCCAGGACCATCCATGCTGTAGTGAATGGTAAGAGTTTGTTCTTTTTCACAGCAGCATAGTATTCCATTGTGTAGATGTACCACAGTTTTCTAATTCACTCATGTGCTGATGGGCACTAAGTATGTTCCCAAATCTTAGCTATTGTAAATTGTGCTGCTATGAACATAGGGGTGCATGTATCCTTTCTAAATGGTGTTTCAGATTTCTTTGAATATATTTCTAAAAGTGAGATTACTGGATCAAATGGGAGTTCCATTTTTAATTTTTTGAGGAAACTCCATACTGTCTTCCACAGTGGCTGCACTAGTCTGCATTCCCACCAGCAGTGCATGAGGGTTCCTTTTTCTCCACATCCTCGCCAGCACTTTTGTTTGTTGATGATAGCCATTCTGACAGATATGAAATGCTACCTCATTGTCATTTTGATTTGCATCTCTCAGATGATTAGTGACTTTGAGCATGTTTTCATGTATCTCTTAGCCTTCTAGATGTCCTTTTTCAAAAACTGTATACCAGTATTTAGGTCCTTTGCCAATTTTTTATGGGATTGCTTATCTTCCTTTACTTAAGATGCATGAGCTCCCTATAAATTTTAGAGATTAGACGCTTATCCTATCTAATAATAGACAAACATGGTAATTAACCATACCTCCGCTATGCTTCCCATTGGCTAATCAGGGTGATATGCAAATTAACTGCCAACCAAGATGGCGGCCGTCAGCCAGGCAGCTGAAGCAAACAGGAGGCTTGCTTGTTCCAGTGATGGAGGAAGCCAAGGTTCCCCGCCTGCCGCGGCTGGGCTCTGAGCTGCACTCTAAGCAACAATGTTGCAATTATAGAAGCTAAACAAACCCCAGATACCTGATTTCAGGCAGCTGGCCTCGGAGCTGGAGTCGCAACAAAGTTTCAATTACAGAAGGTAAATAAATCCCAGAATTAAAAAAAAAGAAAAAAAAGGAGAGACTGGGAGCTTCAGTTGCAGGCTTAGCCCACCTGAAAACAGCCCTCAGTCCCTCATCCAGGCTGGCCAGGCACCCCAGTGGGGACCCCCACCCTGAAGGGGGTGCAGGCAGCCTGAAAACAGCCATCAGCCCCTCATACAGGCTGGCCAGGCACCCCAGTGGGGACCCCCACCCTGAAGGGGGTGTGGGAAGACTGAAAACAGCCCTTAGCCCCTCAACCAGGCTGGCCAGGCACCCCAGTGGGGACCCCCACCCTGAAGGGGGTGCAGGCAGCCTGAAAACAGCCATCAGCCCCTCACCCAGGCTGGCCAGGTTCCCAGGTGGGACTCCCACCCTGATCCAGGAGACCATTCAGGGCAAACCAGCCGGCCCCCACCCATGCACCAGGCCTCTATCCTATATAGTAAAAGGGTAATATGCAAACTGACCCTAACAGCAGAAAGGCTGGGAATGACTGGTCACTATGACACACACTGACCACCAGGGGGTAGACGCTCAACGCAGGAGCTGCTCTCTGGTGGTTAGTAAGCTCCCACATGGAGGAGCTCTGCTCAGCCACAAGTCAGGCTGATGGCTGCCAGTACAGCAGTGGTGGTGGGAGCCTCTCCTGCCTCCTCAGCAGCGCTAAGGATGTCCGACTGCAGC
Organism: Myotis daubentonii; assembly: GCF_963259705.1. NCBI lineage: Eukaryota > Metazoa > Chordata > Mammalia > Chiroptera > Vespertilionidae > Myotis > Myotis daubentonii. The sequence goes on along the minus strand of NC_081841.1, from coordinate 100,646,198 downwards.
TTAGGTCTGCTCCCCACTGGCAAGTGGACATCCCCCGATGGCTGCCAGGCTGCCAGAGGGATGTCTGATTGCCAGCTTAGGCCCAATCCCCTGGGGAGCAGGCCTCAGCCAGAAGATTGTCATCTCCCGAGGGATCACAGACTGCGAGAGGGCACAGGCCGGGCTGAGGGACCTTCTCCCCCAACCCCGAGTGCACAAATTTTTGTGCACCAGGCCTCTAGTCTATATATAAAAGCCTAAGCGACTGTTATGACCCAATGACCGAACAACCAGTCAAACAGTTGCTATGACATGCATTGACCACCAGGCACAGATGCTCAACACAAGAGCTGCCCCCTGGTGGTCAGTGTGCTCCCACAGCCAACCTCCCACAGCAAGCTAACATAGCATGATCCCCCCACACCCCTGTCTGCCAGCCCCAATCAGCCCCTCCCCCTCAGCCATCCAGCTCCAATCGTCCCTATAGGAACTGAATGAAACGGCCCCAATTGGCACCAATCACCAGGCAGGCGAGGGACTCCACCTATGCACAAATGTGTACACCAGGCCTCTAGTATATATATAAAAGCCTAAGTGACCATTACAACTGGTCAACCAGTCGCTATGATGACACACTGACCACCTGGGGCAGACACTCAATGCAGGAGCTGCCCTCTGGTGGTCAGTGCATTCCCACAGCCAACCTCCCATGGCCAGTCAACCTCCCATCATCCGTCCCCGCAGCCAGAGGGCGCTGATCAGTCCCAATTACTGACCAGGACGAGGGACCCCACCCATGCATGAATTCGTGTACCGGGCCTCTAGTCAGATATAACATTGGCAAATATGTTCTCACATGCAGTGGGCTTTCTTGTAGTTTTGTTGATGGTTTCTTTTGCTGTGCAGAAGCTTTTTATTTTGATGCACTCCCGTTTGTTTATTTTCTCCTTAGCTTTCATTGCCGTAGGAGCTATATCAGTAAAGACATTGCTATGATATATATCTGATATTTTGCCACCAGTGAATTATTCTAAGATTTTTATGGTTTCCCATCTTATGTTTAAGTCCTTTATTCATTTTGAGTTTATTTTTATGTATGGTGCGAGTTGGTGGTCTAGTTTCACTTTTTTGCATGTATCTGTACAATTTTCCGAACACAATTTATTGAAGAGACTGTCTTGACTCCATTGTATGCTCTTGCCTCCTTTGTCAAATATTAATTGAGCATAATGACTTGGGTCAATTTCTGGTTTCTCTGTTCTGTTCCATTGGTCTATATGTCTATTCTTGTGCCAGTACCAGGCAGTTTTTAGAACAGTGGCTTTCTAATATAGCTTGACATCTGGTACTGTGATCTCTCCAACTTTGTTCTTCTTTCTCAAGATTGCTGCAGCTATTCGGGGTCTTTTTCTATTCCAGATGAATTTTTGGAGAGTTTGTTCTAGGTCTTTGAAATATGCCATTGGTATTTTAATGGGGACTGCATTAAATCTATAGATTGTTTTGGGTAGTATGGACATTTTAATGATGCTGAGTCTACCAATCCATGAACATGGTATATTCTTCCATTTGTTTATGTCTATCTCTTTTTTCATTGTCTTTTAATTTTCTGAGTACAGGTCCTTTACTCCTTATTTAAGTTTATTCCTAGGTATCTTAATTTTTATTTTTTGGCAATGGTAAATGGGATTGTTTTTTTAGTTTCTATTTCTGTGAGATCATTATTGATGTACTAGGGGCCCGGTGCACGAAATTCATGCACTGGGTGTGTGTGTGTGTGGGGGGGAGTGTCCCTCAGCCTAGCCTGCCCCCTCTCACATACTGGGAAGCCCTCAGGCGTTGACCCCCATCACCCTCCAATCGCAGGATCGGCCCCTTGCCCAGGCCTGACGCCTCTGGCCTAGGCGTCCGGCCCGGGCAGTGGGGACCTGCAGTGGCAGCAGGGGGGGGGTGCCGCGATCGTGCAGGCTCTGCCCCTGCCCCTGCAGGAAGCCTCTGGCTGAGGCGTCCGGCCCGGGCAGCGGGGACCCGCAGCTGCAGCGGCCCCGTGATCGTGGGCTTCGCTTTAGGCCCAGGCAAGGGACCCCTAGCTCCTGGGACTGCCAGCTTCGACCGTGCCCAGCTCCCATCGCTGGCTCCACCCCTACTTCCTGCTATCACTGGCCAGGGTGGAAAAGGCACCTGATTCTCTGATCATGGCTGGGGGGCAGGGCAAAGGCGGCCCTGGGGCCGCCTTTGCCCTGCCCCCCAGCTCTTAGCTCCCCCCTGGGTTTCCGATCACTGTCAGTGGCAGGGGGCTTCTTCCTCCTTTCCCTTTCGCCTCCCTGCATTGTGCCTACATATGCAAATTAACCGCCATCTTGTTGGCAGTTAACTGCCAATCTTAGTTGGCAGTTAACTGCCAATCTTAGTTGGCAGTTAACTGCCAATCATAGTTGGCAGTTAATTTGCATATAGCCCTGATTAGCCAATGAAAAGTGTATCGTCATACGCCAATTACCATTTTTCTCTTTTATTAGTATAGATAAAAAAAACTATAGATTTCTGGGTGATAATTTTGTATCCTGCTACATTGACAAATTCATTTATTAAGTCCAGTCATTTTTTGATGGAGTCTTTAGGGTTTCCTATGTAAAATATGTCATCTGCCAATAATGACAATTTTACTTCTTTTCCAATTTGGATGCCTTTTATCTTCTTCTGGTCTGATCACTATGGCTAGCACTTCCAGTACTATGTCGAATTGGAGTGGTGAAAGTGGGCATCCCTGTCTTGTTCCTGTTCTTAGGGGAAATGGTTTTAGTTTTTTCCCACTGAGTATCATGTTGGCTGTTCGTTTGTCATATAGGGCTTTTATTATTTTGAGGTATGATCTCTCTATTCTTACTTTGCTGAGAGTTTTTATCAAGAAATGGTGTTGGATTTTGTCAAATGCTTTTTTTCATTAATTGATATGATTATGTGATTTTTGTCTCTCAATTTTTTTATGTGGTGTATCGTTTATTGATTTGCAGATATTGTACCATCCTTGCATCCCTGAAATAAATTCCGCTTGGTCATGGTGTATTATCTAATGTAATGCTGGATCTGATTTGGTAGAATTTTGTTGAGAATTTTGTTGTCTATGTTCATGAGGGATATTTGCCTGTAATTGTCTTTCTTTGAATTGTTTTTGTCTGGTTTTGGAGTTAGGGCAGAGATGGCAAACCTATGACACGTGAGTCAGAGGTGACATGCGAACTCATTATTTTGTTTGATTTTTCTTTGTTAAATGGCATTTAAATATATAAAATAAATATCAAAAATATAAGTCTTTGTTTTACTATGGTTGCAAATATCAAAAAATTTCTATATGTGACACGACACCAGAGTTAGGGTTTTTCAAAATGCTGACACACTGAGCTCAAAAAGTTCGCCATCACTGGATTAGGGTAATGCTGGCTTCGTAGAAAGAGCTTGGAAGTGTTCCTTTCTCTTGAATTTTTTGGCATAGTCTGAGGAGGATATGTTTTATTTCTCCTTTGAATATTTGATAAAACTCCCCTGTGAAGTCGTCTGGTCCAGGGCTTTTGTTTGTTGGAAGTGTTTTGATTACTGATTCAATTTCCTCCATAGTTAACAGCCTATTCAGATTTTTTGATTCATCCTGGTTGAGTTTTGAAGGTTGTTTTTTTCTAGGAATATGTCCATTTCTTCTAGGTTGACCAGTTTATTGGAATAGAGTTGCTCATAGTACTTTTTTATGATTCTTCATATTTCTGTGGGATCTATTGTTATTTTGCCTCTTTCATTTCTGACTTTGTTTATTTGGGTCCTCTGCCTTTGCTTACTGGTGAGTCTGGCTAGAGGTTCATCAATCTTGTTTATTCTTTGAATGGACTAGTTCCTGATTTTATTGAGCTTTTGTATTGTTGTTTGTGTTTTTTTGTCTCTATGTCATTTATTTCTGCTCTGATCTTTATTATTTTCTTCCTTCTGCTTACTCTGAGCTTTTCTTGTTGCTCTATTTCTAATTCATTAATTTGTAGAATTAGATGAGTTTTTGTGGTAGGCCTGTAAAGCTATGAACTTCCCTCTCAGGACTGCTTTCACTGTGTCCCATTGATTTTGGATTGTTGTGTTTTTAATGTCATTTGTTTCCAGGATATTTTTTTACTTCTCTTTTGATCTCTTTTGTAACCCAATCATCTATCTATATAAAATCCTAAGCGACCATCAAAACCAAATGGTTGACCAAACAGGCTGCGTGGGGCGACCAGGCCAGCGAGGGGCGGGGGGAGTTAGGGGTAACCAGGATGGTGGGGGGGGCGCAGTTGGGGGCTTTCAGGCCAGCAGGCAGAGGCAGTTAGGGATGATCATGTTGGCAGAGGGGCAGTTAGGGTCAACCAGGCCAGTAGGGGGGCAGTGAGTGGTGATCAGGCCAGCAGGCAGAGGCGGTTAGGGGTGATCAGGCTGGTGGGGGAAGTTAGGGGCAATCAGATAGGCAGGCAGGTGAGCAGTTAGGAGTCAGCAATCCAGGATTGTAAGAGGGATGTCCAGCTGTTGGTTTAGGCCCGATCCCCAGGATTGGGCCTAAACCGGCTGTCAGACATTCCCTGAGGGGTCCTGGATTGAAGAGGGTGCAGGCTGGCCTGAGGGGACCCTTTCCCCCATCCCCCATGCACGAATTTCATGCACTGGACCTCTAGTCCTATATATAAAAGCCCAGCAACCAAAACAGCTGAACGACCAGAATGACCAGAGATCAGAACGACCACGGCCCCTAACCCCAGCCAGCTGCCCCCCCGCCCAGCGAGCAGTTAGGGGTGATCAGGCAGGCAGGCTAGCAGTTAGAGGTGACCAGGGAGGCAGGCAGAGTGCTTAGGGGTGATTAGGCAGGCAGGAAGAGTGTTTAGGGGTGATCAGGCAGGCAGAGGTGGTTAGGGGCAATCAGGAAGGCAGAGGAGGTTAGTGACAGTCAGGCAGGCAGAGGCGGTTAGGGGCGATCAGGCAGGCAGGCAAAGTGGTTAGGGATGATCAGGCAGGCAGGCGAGTGGTTAGGGGCAATCAGGCAGGAGGCAAGTGTTTGGAGGCAATCAGGCAGGAAGAGTGGTTAGGAGCAATCAGGCAGGCAGGCAAGTGATTAGGGGTGATCAGGCAGACAGGCGAGTGGTTAGGAATAATCAGGCAGGCAGGTGAGCAGTTATGGGCCAGTGGTCCCAGATTGTGAGAGGGTGCAGGCCAGGCTAAGTGACACCACACACACCCCCCTCCCCCAGTGCATGCATTTTGTGGACAGGGCCTCTAGTTTTTTAATAACATGGTATTTAGCTTCCAAGTGTTTCAATTTTTTTATTGTTTTTATTGTAGTTTATTTCTAATATTATGCCATTGTGATCTGAGAAGATGCTTGATATGATTTCTATCTTCTTGAATTTGAAAAGAATTTGCCTGTGTCCCAGTATGTGGTCTATCTTTGAAAATGACCTATGCACACTTGAGAAGAATGTATATTCTATAGCTTTGGGGTAAAATGTTCTGAAGAGGTCAATTAATTCCATCTTATCTAGTGAGCCATTTAGGATTGATGTTTCTTTGCTGATTTTTTGTCTAGAGGATTTATCCAATGATGTCAATGGGGTAGTAAAGTCCCCTACTACAATTGTATTGCTGTTAATCTCTCCCTTGATATCTTCCAGACATCTTTTTTTTATGCATTTGGGTGCTCCTGCATTGGGTACATATATGTTTACCAGAGTTATATCCTCTTGTTGTATCAATCCCTTTAGTATTATTAAGTGGCCTTCCTTATCTCTTGTTATGGCCTTCCCTTTGAAATCTATTTTGTCAGATATATAAGTATTGCTACCCCAGATTTTTTTTTTCATTTCCATTTGCCTGAAAGATATTTCTCCATCTTTTCACTTTCATTCTGTGTGAGTCCCTTGTTCTGAGATGGGTCTTCTTTAGACAGCATATACATGGGTCATATTTTCTTATCCATTCAACCACTTGATGTCTTGATTGGGGCATTTTATCCATTTCATTTTTAGGTTATTGTTGATAGGAACTTGTTTGTAGCCATTTTTATTCTTTATGCCTGTGTTCCTTCTTCCCTTTCTATTTATTCTTTTTACAACAGTCCTTTCAGCATTTCTTGCATTGCTGGCTTGGTAGTGATAAATTCCCTTAGGCTTTTTTTTTCTGTGAAGCTCCTGATTTCTCCTTCAATGTTGATTGATTGCCTTGCTGGATAGAGCATTCTAGGATTTAGTCCTTTGCTTTGCATCACTTTGTATACTTCATTCCATTACCTTCTGGCCTGGTGTATTTCTGTTGAGAAATCATTTCATAATCTAATGGGGAACTCTCTGTCTCTCTCTTGCAGCTTTTAAGATTCCCTCTTCGTCATTAACGTTTGCCATTGTAAATCTGATGTGTCTTGGTGTGGGTCTTTTTCGGTTCATCTTGTTTGGGACTCTCTGTGCTTGTGTGACTTTTTCTACCCCAAATCAGGGAAGTTTTCTGTCATTACTTCTTCAAATAGGTTTTCTAATCCTTGCTCTTCTTCTTTACCTTGAGGCACCCCTATTATACATATGTTACTTAGTTTCATGTTGTCACAAACCTCCCTTAGGCTCTCCGCCTCCTTTCTAATTTTTTCTCTAATTGCTGTTCAGATTGGGTTTGTTTTCCTGCCCTGTCTCTTAACTCTCTAATTAAGTCCTCTGCTTCTTATACTCTACCATTGAAACCTTCCATTGTGTTTTTTATTGTAGCTATATCATTTTTGATTTCCTCTTGATTCTTACATAAGTTGTTGACTTTCTCATCCAACTGGTTTAGGAACTGTATGATCCTTACTCTCAATACTTTTCCTGACATATTTCACACCTCTATTTCATTTAGTTCATTGGGGGGCGCGGTTTCTCCTTTTTTAAATTTTCCTTTGGGGATTGTTTCTTTGTCTCCCCATTTTGGCTCTCACTGAAGGGTCCAGGTGCCGAGTTGCACAGGGCTTGTGGCTGGAGCAGCAGGCTTGGCGGGAGGGTTCCACACTCCCAGGCTCACCAGAGGGTCCAGGCGTCGGGTAGTGCCAGGCCTGTGGCTGAATTGGCGAGCTTGGCAGGATGCTCACACATTCCAAGACTCTTTGCAGGGCCCAGGTACCTGTGGCTGAAGTAGCTGGCTTGGTGGGAGGTGAGCACATTCTGGGACTCACAGGAGTCTGCAACCAGGGAGGCTGGAGTTCCAGAGTCTACGGGTCTTTAGATGAGGTAGCAGGTCTTTGGCCAGAGTAGCTGTAGGATCCGATAGGTGTCTGAGGTCAGTCTGGGTGGTGGTGAGGTTGGGCTCCTAGTCACAGCAGCTCTCCCTTTCAAGATTGTGTGGTTTCTGTGCCAAATCCAGTTGCCCCAGGAGTGCTTGCAGCAGTAGCAAGGACTCCCTGTCTAGTAGAGCCCAATCTGCCAGCCCCTGAGACTCCTGCAGGATATAACTGTCCCTCACTCACACGCACACACCACACATGTCTACACACTCCCCTTTCACTGCCTCACTCACTCACACTCTCTCCCTCACTCTATGTTGCTAATTTAAATGGCAAGCATTTCTTAGCTTGCACAAGGTAATTTTTAAAGCACCCTAGAGATATTAGCCTATATAAATATAACACAAAAGATTAATTTCTAGTCTCGGCTGAGATCTTCAGATTAAACCATTTCTCTCTTTGGATCATCAGATTAATTTAAAAGAAAACTGATTATTTTTTCATGTTACACAAAGCATCTAATCAAGTTAAACTACCAATAGCTTTTAAAATATTATACCAGCCTTGGTGCAATGTCGATCATCAAATGAAATTAAAGCATAGAACCATTCTTCAGATTAAAAAAAAAAAAGATGTTCTGATTTTTCCCAGTGAATTTATGACTATGAATAGGATATCTGGTTCAAATATAGGAATGCAATTTTTGGCTTATAATAAAAAAAATCTGGTTTGAGTTAATCAGGGAAGCACAACAGTCTGCTGAAATTATTTTGTCTGGACAACTATCCTTTGACTACTAAGTTACATTTTTACATGTAATTTATCATGTGATAACATAAATTACAGTCTTAAAGAAGTAAGTTGAATGAGCAGGAATCCTTTTACCCATTATTAAATTGAGGATCAGCTATCATCACAAAGTGAGAAATAGGTTATATTGTCTTTCTGCTCAGTTTCATTCTCAACAAGAGACACTTGGCAATATCAGAAAAGCTGTATTTAAGGCGTGATTGTGTCTAAAGCCCTTGTTCTGGGTTTGGGTAGCCTGGTGTCTAGTTCTAAATCTCCTCGTATGCCTCTGTGACCTTGGGCAAACTAACCTCTTTAAATTATGATTTTCTCATATGTAAAATGGAGCTAAGAATATTTACTTGATAGCACTTTTATTATTAACAAATGAGCTCTACAGTGTAACCTACTTAGCACTGGGCTTGTGAAACTCATTCTTCCTCTGCTTCTATTTATTCATTAAGGATTTCCTATATTAAGGGAAATACACACTTCAGATACTCCATGCAGCAAATAGACTGGATAGACTGGACACTGAGAGCACTTCTTTCTCAGCTGGAGGAGAAACGTCATCATTGACAATGCTTTCTTTGTCAATGTAATGATAGAAGAACAATTGATAGAAAAGCACTCTAAGAATAAAAGTTAAATTGACTTTTACTAAAAATTAAGATAAAGGAAACTTTATACTTATTCTTAATTGAGTAATTCTGAATTTCAAACAAAACATCTATGCAAACATCTATGTTTACCTTATCTATATAGAGAGCCTGACCTTTAGAATTTTGGTTGAGAGAAGAAATTCCACTCACTTAGGGAAATCCCAGGTTGGCAGCCTGGCTGTGTTCACCAGGGAACTCAGACAAGTCTGGGCAATTCTGGAGGGTGTGCCTGTAGGGTTAATGTGTGGCAGACAGAAAATCCTTCTGGGGAATAGGAATGAGTCAAGGTACACAGATTTGGTCCAGGACAACATGCCAGTGCTGCCATGGAGGTAGAATCTAGTCCAGTGTCCTTTACTCCTATGTGCCGACCCCATCAATTTTTGAAGGAAAAGGTAAAGGATACAAATCTAAGATGTGGTAACCATTGCTTGTGATTTTTTTTTAAGGGGGCTTAGTACCCATGGAGATATGTAGAGACTTTCTCTGCTTGGGTTATTTCTGGAGCATGCATGGAGATAGTCTGGACACTGAGGGCACTTCTTTCTCAACTGGAGGAGGAGTGGAGAGTCCCCAAATTTTGGTGGTTGTCCAAAAGTGTGTGAGGCTCTGGGGCATGAGTAGGGAGGGTATCGCCAGAACAAGCCCGAGCACTGGGAATACAAATGGAAGAAATATGGTAACAGAAAATTATGCTCCTGTGACATCTGCAATCTCCTCCTTCCCCCCAAAAATTGTAGGGATAGACCTGACAAGAAGCTGGAGTTTTAGCAGCAGCAGGTGGGGACAGAGAGGATGTGTCAGCCACACATTGACCCCTGGCAGGCATATCCTCCAGAGAGGCTCTTCCTGAGAGCCTCTTACTATGCCATAGCCCACCGTGACATGGGAAACATGGGTGATATCAAGTTTAAGTGCTTTCAAGTTGAACCATGAAAAATGCTATGGACTGAATGCTTGTGTCCCTTCCAAAATTCATATTGAAACTCCAAACCCCAATGTGTTTGGAGGTGGGGCCTTTGGAAGGTGATTGCGTCATGAGGGTGGAGCCCCCATGATTCGATTACTGCCCTTATAAGAAGAGACAGGGAACTTCTTTCTTCCTTTCTTCTGTCCTCCCCCAACTTTTATCTCCCTCTCCAGACACATGAGTCAAACCTATTTTTTTTTAAATATATTTTATTGATTTTTTACAGAGAGGAAGGGAGAGAGATAGAGAGTTAGAAACATCGATGATAGAGAAACATCGATCAGCTGCCTCCTGCACATCTCCCACTGGGGATGTGCCCGCAACCCAGGTACATGCCCTTGACCGGAATCGAACCTGGGACCCTTCAGTCCGCAGGCCGACGCCCTATCCACTGAGCCAAACCGGTCTTGGCAGAGTCAAACCTATTATAATCAGCCAACCAAGATATAATTATCAGTTATCAGTTACTATGCTCCCATTGTGATAAAAAATAATAAATACCAAGAATACATGTTTTTCTATGTTATCTTCCCCCATAAATATTACAATACACAAAGTTAAAAATGAAGTAATGAAAATCTAATATTCCACTTATAGGTAGATCCTAGATATCACCACCATTATATCCTAGCCTGCTTTGGCTCATTTTAAGTGGTTAGCTATTATACTAATTTGTAAGTTCCATGAAGGCAGAAACTCCCTTTGCCAACTTCCGATCATGCTAACCCATAGTAAGTGCTCAATTAACATGCTAACTTCATAAATGAATTGACATGTGTAACTCGTGATTTTAAACATGCATTGTAATATCTTTAAGAAATCATTTACAGGTCTTGGAGGCATCTATTTGTCTGACCTCCTGGCACACTTTGTGTTATAACTTCCTTAAAAATTCTTGGCTCTCGGTCTTCCTTATTCCTTGTCTCCTGGCCTTTTTGTCTTAAACTTTCGCTGCTCCTAACCTCCCTTTTAATCTATTTTCCATCTTGTTCTTCCCTTGCTTCATCTATTTAGAATCACACCTTTGCCTACTACTAAAACCTCTCCAGATCCATCCTCATAACGCCGTTTCCAGCCTTTACTTTGGTTTTAATTCCTATGCTTTCAATGCCCACTCAGCAATAATCTTTGATCAAACCCAGACTAGCTGGGTTCACCACACATGTGTGGCAGAATATAGGTCCCTTCTGTGCAGTTCTAAAGCAAGCCAATTGAAGGCATTACTATCACAAACAGTTCCTTATTCTCAAATGGACTATGATTCAAAAGTCTATTTGTAAGTTAGTTATTGGGCACTTAGAATCCATTTTCCCAAAGGAATGATGTTACAAATTGTGGTTGGATCCTAGAGCCTGTTAATGCCTATTTAGCTTAGTCACTAAAATTATACTGCAGTTTCTTATTTTAATAAAAAGCCAATTACTAAAAGTTACAATGGACTTAGCTGTTATGAGGGGCGTAGGGAGTTGGGCTGGGGATTTCATTCCCAGAAGATACATTCCAAAATCTTTTGGTACAATTTGCCTTTTAGAAATTAGTATTAAAATATTTATTTCCAGCTTTTCATACATGTTATATAATTTTACTTTCCTTCACAATTAAAAACACACAATTTTATGTCAAAGTGAGTGATTGTAACTACAAGTTGTCCCCTTAGCGGTGCCAACTGCTCACCTTTCTCCCAGTTGTGTTATATTGTGAACACACAATTTTATCATTAACACTTGCCTTTGCATTTTTTGTTTCTAAAATATAATTATCTAAATATCGTACACAGTACTACCGTGTGATCTCAGGAAATGGGTGTCCATCTGCTGATTGAGAGATCAGAGGTTCATATGATAGGCCCTAAAGTAAAGCTAAAGTACAACCTGCTCAGCTTACGAGCAGATGGGATCAGGAAGGTAGTTGGTTCTACCATTAATCACCTTTTGGATTTAATAAACACACCAGGATTAGTGAAACTTTCTGGAACCTGGATGAATTTCTACCAATTTGCAAATAGCGGGAATCTTTCTCCAAAATTAAATAGTTCCAGCAACACTGAAATTCGCTGAAGCAGGTAACCCCCTCCCCCTCTGTGAGCTTGGCAGTGTCATAAGGAATTTCTTAGACGCCATGGTAGCAGCAGCTGCCTCGGCCTTCACTTTGATGTTGTGCAAATTCCAATGGGCTCAGAGCTGATGATGCTGAAAACCAGGATGGTTCAAGTTTCACAAGCAGCAATTCAACCAAATCATGCTTAGCCTTCAAGTTCAAGCACCAACTCCCTTCTCCTGAATTAATCTTGGGCTAGTAAGTATCTAACAATGATGCTCATCCCCAAAACCATGAGTTCAGAATGGTTTTGTTTTTACCATGTCGTCTGTCTACTTTTCTTATCCTTTGCCAACTGTCACCCATTCACCATATTCCCACCTTTGTTTATTTTTTTTACTGTCATTTTCATTTCCATTATAATCACACCTCTTTCTTACTAGCATTGACTCTCAATACTTTTGAACTTCTGGACCTTAATGGGTTTATAAGTTTGTGAAACTTAAGACAAAGTACAAATCCAGCAAACCCAATGTAGGCTAATAAAGAAGGTCAAGGCTGAAATCATGATAATTCCACATGGTCTTTACTGCCAGCTGCTGGTGCCAGCAGAGCCGATTGCCTTTTGTTCTGGATGTTGATTTGCTCTAATCTCTAAATATCTCTAAATTCAGAGTTCAGTAGTAGATAAGAGGAATCTCTGTAAAATGTGTAACATTTCTAGGATATCCTATTTAATTATTTCAAGGCAGATGAGATATCTCACAGTCATTAAGCAAACAATCTCAAGAGATAATGTGGCCTCTTGCTTACAAGCACCCAGGTGTCTGTCTGGTGCCCTCAGCTCACCTTTTCTCTCCATCCCCATCAGACATTTCTCTAAACTGGTCATCTCTACCTCCCACAAGATATTTCAATTTCTGATAAAAAATTCTAATCTTCTCAGAATAAACCCCCAATTTACTGAATTCACACCAGCATATAAACTTCTACAGACATTTGTTTTGTTTTATTTTTGGTTAATTAGCTTCATTGAGTTTATAGTTAACATAAAATTGAGAAATTTTAATTGTATAACTCAATGAGTTTTGCCAAAAGTATACAGTCATGTAATCTCTCCCTTATTGAAGACTAGAGGCCCAGTGCATGAATTTGTGCATGGGTGGAATCCCTCTGGGTGGCCTGCAGGAATCAAGCCAAAACCCGCAGTCCAACGCTGCCTGCAGCTCCTACCTGCCGCTCCTGCTCATCCCGGCCCAACTGTGCCTGCTGCGGGCTTGTGCCCAATCAGTCTCAATTGGGAGAGGCTCACGCTGCCAGAGCAGCGCTCCCCAGCCATGAGCCCTGCATCTGGCACCCTCCCAAGGGAACTGGCCTGCGGGATTGGGCTGAAACCGACTCTCCAACATCCCCTGAGGGGTCCCGGATTGTGAGAGGGCACAGGCCAGGCTGAGGGACCAGGGAGGGCTCCAGGGCATGTCTGGCCCATCTTGCTCAGTCCAGATCGGCTGGACCTCAGCAGCAAGCTAAAGTACTGGTCAGAGCATCTGCCCCCTGTTGATCAGTGCATGTCATAGTGAGCAGTTCAGCAGCCTTAGCCTATCATTAGCATATTACGTTTGACTATTGTTCTGCCATTCGGTCTATTTGCATATTACCCTTTTATTATATAGGATAGGAAACATTTCCATCACCCAAAAACGTTCCCTCCTGCCGTTCTACAGGCAACCCCCACCCCCTCATAACTGTCCATCTATATCTGTCACTAGAGCTTTGCCTTTTCTAGAATGCCGTATAAATAGAGTCACATTTACAGTCTTTGCTGTCTGGTCTATTCATTTAGACTAATGCATTGAGATTTGTCCAATGCTGCTGCACTCACCAATAGTTTATTCCTTTTTTGTTTCCAAGCAGTATTCCAATCAATGAACATACAAAAATTGGTTTATCCACTCACCCATTAGTACACATTTGGCTTGTTTACAGTTTTAGGATATTGTGAATAAGTCTACTATAAATATTTGCATTCTAGTTTTTGTGTGGCCATATGTGTTTTTCCCCCCTCTCAGGTAGATACATCATAAGGTTGGAACTACTTTGTCATATCATCTATGCAGATACATGCAGAGCAGTTGTATATTTAACTTTACAGAAACTGTCAGACTGTTTTCCAAAGTGGTTGTATGAGGTCATGTTCTCACTAATCCTGTCTGAGCTTTCTAGGTACTCCTATCCTTGTCAACACTTGCGTTGTCAATCTTTTAAACTTTAGCCATTCTAATGGGTATCTATTGTTACATTTAGTAGTTTTAATATCATTTCATAAATAACTAATGGTGTGAATATCTTTTAATGCTTAATAAAGTAAATAAATTTCTGTTTGTTGGGGTTTAAAGGCATACAACTAAGTGAAGTGGAATAATTCAAGTAGTACACCGGCGACATTTTTGTGTAGGGTAATAACACCTGGGGACAGAGGCGGCCCCCAGAACCTCTCTCCAGAGTAGCTGTGATACCCTATTTTTCAGTTTCTTTTTTTCTTTTTACATGTCATATCTTTAAAAGCACCACATTTTCCTGAAAAGGAATCCCAACTAATGTCAGAAGAGAGATTCAGGAAGTGGGGTATATGAAAGAAACCAGGCAGCAGCTGCTAATGAATAGTATCATTTATAAGAAAAAGACTATTTGTTCATTTATGCTTCAGAGCCTAGAAAGTTTGAAAACTATCAATCACCACCACTCATTGGAAAAAAAATTAGACTAACAGTTGTGACAGAGCTCAAATCATTAAAGTTAAAAAATTCCCTGGAAATATGTATTTTTTACACTTCTCAAAGAATATTAAATGCAAACCTAATGTGCTTATTTTCCTCCAAAAGTCTAGATTTTAGTACTAGGTATTCTTTTATATGCTAAGCAAATATATTCTTGAATAGGTGTGTAGAATAAAATATCAAAAAAATGTATATCCTTAAAGAAGCATTTGCTATTTGAACCTCAGCTATGAGAATCCTTTTTGCAATTTTTTAGAATGTGGAATTCTTCTTAAAGTATACAACCCTTTTCTAGGAGATATGATTTCAAAGTTTCACTCTCCGGCAAGAAAAAGGTAAAATCAGCATTTGTAAGTGATCACTCTGATGTGTATAAAATAAGTCTCCACAATCCCACAGAACAGTGCTTGTCACACATTTGTTCAGATGAAAGTTACTCTATACTTTGGGGACACAACAAATCACTGCCACATTTAATATCATCACATTAACTAGGAATGATTTTATTATGAACATAACAACCTTAGCTTAATTAATTTCCTGATCTTCAAGGATTTAAGTTTTAAACTTTTATTAACACCTCAGAGATATAGCCATTGCACTTACTATTTCTAAAGTCTCCTTAATTCTTGAAGGAATTATAAAGTGTCCAAGCCAAACACAATGGTGATCAAGTTTAAAATTTAGAAAGAAACTACTGCAAAAAATAATCCCTAGACAGTCTGCAGAGTGTTTTAAATGAACTATGTATGCAGTTAGGGCATATGTCAGGTATGAAGGAAGGAAGACAGAGTGTGATGAGTCTCACACAAAAGGTAAAATACCAATTGCAAACTAAAGATCTGCATTTGCTTCATAGTGATAAATGCTAATATCTGTTATGTCATCATAGGAAGCCACCATAAGGAACGCAAAGTCATTTCAATTCTTGAACTACTTATTTGCTATGTGATAAAACCAGTTTCTTCAAAAACTGATGCTAACTTTTACAATAAACCTTACAGATGCCATGTAAAAAAATGAACATAATCTTAAATAGTTAATTCCCTGGGGATTCAAACTTTTTACTTTAATGTTTTGATAATACAGCCACTGCATTTACTACTTCTAAAGTCTTCTCGGCTCTTAGAGGAATTACAATGCACCCAGCCTGTGTATAGACTTGTGCAAACAACAAAAATGGTAAGGAATTTCTAAAAGAGAACTAGTGAAGGCAGATCTTTACAAAAAATTCCAAATGCTAGTGTGGCAGCTGCAGCCTGTGCAAATCTGTGAAGATTGTAGCCACATGAAGAAAATGGGACCCTGGGCTCAGATCCAGCACCCACTAAAAGTGCTGGACACACAGGCCTGGAAAGGCCTGCGACTGGCTGTCACCCACAGGTTCCCAGGCTGCAGCTGAGGAACCATGGGTTTGGTTTTAGAAAGAGTCAAACAATTGGACCACTTTGACCTCTTCAATATTCCTTGAATGAGTAGAGTTGGGGGGTGGGGTACAGAGAGAATTATGTGACAGGAAAGAGCAGCTTTTTAAGAAAAGTGTCTTGTGTTTATAGGGAACACTATTCACACTTAAAATGGGAATACTTTCCAAATGATAGTCTCTAGTTAGTAAAGTCAGTGGCATACCCTAATCTATATAATTTTTAAAAATACAGAAAAGGATTCATTTCCACTGGAAACCTCCACACTGATGTTGGAGGGGAAAACGTCATCACATACACCTGGCCAGAGGCTCCCCAAGTTGTACAGCACTGCTGACCCACCAGCGGTAGGTGAGGGTGGGCCCTGGTGCAGACTGAGGCACTCCTCACCATTCTCTTCTACACAGGCTGGCTAGGAGTCAAGGTAATGGAGGACAGAAGTTTACAGTGAAATGTAGAGGGGGGAAAATCCTTTAATTAACCTTTAACCATTAAGGGCCTATTATGTGTATAAGCTTCTAAGGTTAGAGAGGCCTGGAGAGAAAGAAAGAGCAATACATTCAATGGCACAGAACAGCCAAAGATCACCTTGAACCTGACACATCCGGACAGTGAGTATTGGAGGCCTGGGAGGTGTGGTGAACCATAAGCACAAGTTAGAAAAATGCTGGGGTGGGAAGCAGGGCAGGACACAAGGAAGCATTTGGACCTCATCCCTGGGCCTAGAGGGAGCCAGCAAAGCCAGCTTCTACATATAAAATCAGCACACTCACTTGTGGAAGATCACCCACCACCAGGATGCAAGAGAGATTGGCATAAGAACACTGGCCAGCTAGGGAGGCTTCAGATGACGAGTATAACCTGTGACTGGAGTAACAGCCAGGTAGAAAGGGGTAACGGGGGAAGTAGGAGACATCTGTAACACTCTCAACAATAAAAATAAATTTTTGAAGTAATAAAAAATTAAAGGAGACAAATCCAAGAAACACATTTCAGAAAAACAAACAAACACGGTGCTTGGTGAATGGTCAGAGGCCGAGGGAACAATGAGGATAGCTGGTGAGTGAGCTTCTAGCCAGGGAGGTAAGCCAGGCCATTCACTGGGAAAGGATGCAGGAAGATTGGGGGAGGGGGTAGCATGTGACCGAAGTCAGAAGATACTGAATTTGGACTTTGTGGAGAGAGAGTCGGTTCTTTGATTTAAGAGCAACCTACTGTTCCCTGCAAGGCTGGAGGGAGGTCTGCTGGGATGGTGGGAGCTTAGGGAGCCTCTCTAGCCCCAGACCACCCGGCACTGCTGTCTAGGGACACTGCTACTCAGAGGTCCTTCTGACCACTGTGACCCCGTGAATGTCTACAAAGTTCCAACTGAACATCCGGCAGCCATCACTTGTCCTCAGTGGATCATATAACCTTTCAATCAGTGCTGGTTGAAGAATGGAAAATGAAACCATTTGGGGAGTTTCATACCACTCTTCTGGGTGAAAAAGCAAACAAGCAAATCAGTCAGCATACAGCAGGTGCTGAGAAAATACTGACCATCGTTATCTGGGGAATATTTGCGCTTCCTGAACTCCTGACCTGGCCAGAACATTAACTCACTCTTCCATGAGTCACCTCTTCCCTGTTTGTGCTAGTCACTTCTGCATATCCCTGCATTTGTGTTGGGACAATGGCCTTCTACTAAAAATGTTGAGAGTATTTGAGATGTTTACTTGGTGGGCCATTCGCACATTCAGTACGTAGCTGTGGAACGTGGACTGTGAGGACACATCCATGCACACAAATACAAAGGCCCACTGCAAGGAGCACATGTTAGTGAGGTCACAGGTATAAATCAAATAGGTACCTGACACATGTCACGAGTGCTGGAGGGAAACAAGGAGGGCTTAAGAAGCAGGGCTCCACCAGGAGCTGAACATGAGGGGCCTCAGTCACAAACACTGAGACTGACGCACGGGCTTAAGTACAACACTTTGTGTTTAACTGGTCGGTAGATGTAAATGGCCAGGAAATAAAATCAAGTTTGATTTTATTCCACATAAAAAAAATTTTAATCCAAAATTAAAAGCCAGGTAATTTCACATGAGAACTCTGATATCCAGTTTCTCTTGAAAACTTAGTGTTTGGGAACCCTGGTCCCATGTTCCTGCAAAGCCACAGCCAGCTCCCCCTGACAAGTACATGGGTGCTCCTGCAGCCGGCCGGGGGCTTTGTTTCTCAGACCCCCTCTCCTTTAGAAGTGGGAATAAAAGTTATTGGGGCAGGCACAGCTCCCTGGCTGGGGGAAACAGATCCACTTGAAGCATTGTCACAACGTTCCTGCCCAGGCAGGCCTGTCTGTACCCCTCATCTTGGTGAGCACTGGTTCCATAATTTCTAGCAGAACACAGCTTGCACAGAAACAGGCTCCCACGAGAGCTCTGCCCACTTCTCCTCGGGGCTGTGGTGGGCTGTTTCCAATACAGGGACGGTGCAGATGCTTTTTTCCGCCTCCTGGCAAAGGTTCAGCCCCTACAATTAAACTAGTCATTTTGAGAGAACCTACACATTCCTAGATTTAAAACCCAAAAAGTATCCAGAGGAATGAGGATTTCCTGAAGCTTCTTAAGTTGCTTTCTGCAGAGATTTAACCTTTAATCTAACACACACACACACACACACACACACACACACATACACACACAACTTTCCAGATGGCTAGCATTTCTATAGGGAAAAATAAAGTGTCAGCTTCACTGTTTAAAACTTTGAATATTGTTGCATATTGGATGGAGTTAGTAACTCTTAATGTGCCTAAGAGGACTTCCTTTTTATATATTTTTTGGGGGCTCTCAAACCTTAGTACTAAATGCTTGACAAAAGAGAGAAGTTATTCTGGGGGGAAAATATATATATATTATATTATGTTAAAATAGAAAATATATAAAATATTTATATACTACATATACATTATGTAGTATATAAAGTAATATATAATAAATATATTATACATACACAATATATATAACAGAAACCACTATTATAAAACTTAATAAATTAAACAATTAACAAACACTGTGCTGTAACATGTAGGTGATATTCAAAGTACTGAGACTATAAAGATAGAAACCCCCACTCCTCCTATTTTCAAGGAGGTAGCTTTCTTGCAGGGGCACAGAAATGAAAAACAAAATAAAACAAGTGCTGTTATAGAGGACTGTGGAAGAAAGAAATATAATGTAAATTAAAGAGAAATAGATTCTAACAGGAGAGGGGTAAGGAGCAGGAGAAACCCACTCAAAACAAGAGATTAGTTTATAACTGTCAATGATTAAAGAGAAGTAATAGTATCTTCAGCAGAGAATAGGGACGGGTTCTCCAGCACAGGAAACAACTTGCAAAGGCACTGCAGCTCCACAACTGTCCTCTCCCGCCACTGTGCGCGGCAGAACAACTACAAACCCTGGGCAAGCTAGGCTTGGGGCAAGGGGGGAAGATCCTTGGTTAAAAAAGCCGAATTTCTACATGAAAAATGGTTCAGGGCTCAGTCCAAGGACCTTTCCTACGTGTGTCTTTGGAGCTCTCAGCTGATCTTATGACAGACCCTCAAATTTGTATCTCCAGGTAGAATCTCTCCCCCAAATTCCAGACCTACATATTCAACAAGCTAACTGGGTATCTGCGCTTGGTTGTCCATGAGGCATCCCAAACACAGCAGGGCACACTGAGCTCCGGATTCCTCCCTCCCACGCCTGCTTTCCCCTGTGTTAAGTCGTTAGGGAACAGCAACAGCCAGGACACCACAGTGAATACTTCCTTACTTTAGTTCAACACCTCTGTCCTCCCAGGTAACAAGCCAAAAATATTGGGGTCACTCTTATTCCTTTTTGCACACCCACATAATCCATCAGCAAACAATGTCACTTGTACCTTTGTTATTATTATGATTATTATTTACAATCCTCACCTGAGTATATGTTTTTATTGATTTTTAGACAGAGAGGAAGGGAATGAGGGGGTAGAGAGGGAGAGAGAGAGGAAAAAACATTGATACGAGAAAGAAACATCCATCAGTTGCCTCCTGTACATATCCCAACAGGGACGTGAACCCACAACCCAGATACGTGCCCTGATGGGAAATCGAACCCACAACCTTCTGATGTATGGGATGATGCTTCAATCAACAGAGCCACCGGCCAGGGCTCATTTAATACCTTTGAAATGCATTGAGAATCTGTCCACATCTCACCATGTGCCTCCTCCAAAACCCCTGCTCTATTCTCAACGTAACAGAGATCTGGTAACTCAGAAGGCAAATCCTGGCACTCTGGTTAGTCTTCCAAAGCTTTTGTCCTCTGTCCAAGTAAAAGCCAAGAGCTGGGGTAGGTGGGGCCTGGCACCCCTCCTACCTCAGCTCCTGCCACAGTGCTCACGGACATCTCAGTGTCCCTCAAACACTAGTCCTCTCCTGCATTTCCAGAGGCTCACACCCTCTTCTTGATGTCACCTTCTCCTTCTGAGCGACACTATTTACAATCACACTCAGCCCACACTCCTTATTTCCCTTTCCTGCCTTATTTCCCTTAGGGCACTTATCATGTTCAACCTTGTATACCTTTTCCTGCCTCGTTTTGCTTAAGGTCTGCGCTCCCCACTAGATTACAAACTCCTGGGGGCCAGGGACTTTTTACTGACTCTTTCACTGTTGTCTCTTCAGGGGCAGGACAGAGCCTGGCCCACAGAATATATTTAAATCTTTATTGAATGAAAGGAGGCTTACAAACAGTAGCAGGGGAAGCTGGGAGACAAGTTCCAATACTCTGCCAACAGCCACATATATAATGAGGCCTGGACTGAGGAAGTGACAGGATTGAAGACTTCCCAGGAGTTGAATATTCAGGGTTTGGTAACAATGTGTGTGCCATGAAAGGGGCTGCTAACTTGAACAACAGCTTAACAAAGGCAGAGGGAAGAGGAGAAAGGGTGGATATGAGCAGTTCAATTTTTGAGCATGTTAATTAAATGAGATACATTAATATATGTATTAATATATCCTTTTTAAATATAGTTCAAAGTCAAACTCCTTCAAGACAATGATTATGGTTCCAATTATTTTTAATTTTGTAAGTCCAAAGACTCGCAGGGCTCAGATTCACTAGGTGTATGTGCTACAGGGTACAGTCCATCCTCCAGAACAAAAGAAAAATTACAAACACCAAAAATATGTGGGAAATGATGATTTGCAGAAGACCAGAGTGTCCCTGGTGCTTGAAACTATGTGGAGAATAAGAAAGAGAAGAGGCTCTGTTCTCCAGACTTACAGTTAATAGTCTCTAAATCCAGCACAGATTTGACCTTTGCTTTAAATAGATTTTCTTGGAGAGAAGGGAAGAAAACATTGATTCATCCGAGACTCCTGAACGACCTACTGTTCACATTACTTGAAATAAAGTCTGCTTTAAATCAGAATTCTTGAGACACAGAAATAAATATACCAAGAAGTTTCTAATTCTATGCTTTCACCAACTGATTATTTTCATTCACAACAGTGGACGAACTCGATATGGTCTTTCCAGAAGGCCCACGACCACAGAGCAGAGCACACAAAGGATCAATCACATCAATGCCATCCAGGCGCAGACTTCAGCTTGTCTCACGATCAACACTTTCAATGAATCAAATAAGAGCATATGTGAAATGGAGGTGACTTTTCAGGGCTTTCCAAGTGTTAATTTAACAACATTGGAGGAGTTAAGGAAAAGCTAGAAGCAGAAATGTTTCCAGTAAGATCGAAAAGGTTAAACCAGAATCATTCAATACCAGGACTGTTCACTTGGTAAATGTGAAACACACAGGCTTCCCACTCTGCTGAACTCAGTCATTAAGATCCATGTCACACGGAAGGAGACTTGACTTTGGGTGCTAAACACACAATGCAATATACAGATGATTGTACACTTGAAACCTATATAATTTTTTTAACCAATGTCACCCCAATAAATAAAAAAATGATCAATGTCACAATGTCTGCCTTTCTGTCTATTTGCTTCTGTTTGGGAAAGAATTTGCAAATGTGTTTTGGGTATCTTGTAGATAAATGACTTCAAGGCACCAGGAAGGTAATAAAGGGTCTGGCTGCAATATTAAGGAGTGGTAGAATCTGTGGCCAACTGTAAAGTGCCTGTCCCAACCTACTGATATCCATAGTGCTATCCAAACAAAATACCACTGCAGGCTAAGTTTGGCCTATTGACCATCAACCTGCCATAGTTATCAAGCACGATCAGAGAATCACGATAAAAAAGGAGCCCCTAACCGGTTTGGCTCAGTGGCTAGAGCGTCGGCCTGCGGACTGAGGAGTCCCGGGTTCGATTCCGGCCAAGGGCATGTACCTTGGTTGCGGGCACATCCCCAGTGGGGAGTGTGCAGGAGGCAGCTGATTAATGTTTCTCTCTCATCAATGTTTCTAACTCTCTATCCGTCTCCCTTCCTCTCTGTAAAAAAATCAATAAAATATATTTTTTAAAATAATGGAAATGATGAGTTATGTAACATTATTCCAAAACTATGAGCAAACAAACACTCCAACATGCTCTGACAGAAGCCACCATTTATAATCACACATCACCCCTAACTGGTTAGAGCAGGGGTGGGGAACCTTTTTTCTGCCAAGGGCCACACAAAATTATCAATTTAAAAATTAGACTGCTATATTTGGTCAAACATTTAATTAACTCACCCCTAATGTGAGGCCATACCAAATGATTTCTCCGGCCTTATATGGCCTACAGGCTGGACACTCCTGGGTTAGAGGAAAGCAATGGTGTCTGAGCAATTCTTTGAGATGAGGACTCCTACCTACAAACAATCATTTCAGAGCTCTAATGACAACAATAAAATACAAATATATAAAATACTAAAACAACAAGTAAACCTACAGATGTGCTAACACACACACGCATACTAAATCCAGTAGAAATGTATTACTCTCCTATCAAATCCAAGATTTGTGAGAGTCTTATGTGTCTAGAAGACTTACGACCAAAAGGACCAGCTGCAGCCCATGGAGATAGGGATGATGTACAGACGCAGTAGAAATTGCTCATCTATACTCTCAACTGGAGCCTCATCTTGGATGTCTCAGCTACCACAAGCTCATGCTTGTTTCCTAACTTGTTTCCTTGTCTATTTCATCCCTTGCACCATTACTAAAATCATCTCAAAGTGTAATATCAGCAAGTCATTTTCCTGCTAATGGTTTTTTGTCCTATCAACTGCAATATTTGGAGATCAATTTAATGTTGACTCTTTTTGCTTGTTTGATGACTTTATATTAATAGAGTTTTCTACTGTTTATGGCAAATGACCACATAATCTCTCTCTAGTTGCTTTAAGAATTTTGTCTTTAAAATCCAAGGCAAGACTATTAGGTATAAAAGTAAATCATAAATGCATGAAACCAGAAAGGAACTGGCCTCCACAACAGGCCAACTCCGGGCCCTATGAGAGTACACCTCATATTCCTTAAGTAACTTACCCATCTACTGTGGGGAGAAGGCTTTAATGTTTCTGTAAACCAATACACTCATGTGAATCCTCAGAGCAGGCCTTGCAGCACAAGAACATTTGGGAAAGACATCCTGCAGCTGAGGACCGGGTTCACATTCCTCAGGGTGTAACTCAATCAGTCAGCCTGCAGAAACTCAGCAATGACTGCTTTCTCAAGAAAGCAAGCAGAGGAGCGCACCAGCGGGCGCAGGCCCAATCACCAGCAGTGTGCCCGTGGAGAGAAAATACTCCACAATAAAGAAGGTGGGGAAAATTACTCTCATATGAGTTTTAAGAGTTTTCATGACAGATGAAGAGAACTGTGGCCAATTAAAGCAGCAACGCAACAAAGAAAAACAACCATCGGGGAGCATGCCAGGCTGCTCCAGTCTCAGTCTGGAAGGTGACTGGGGTCTCAGAGCCAGACAGTGGGAAAGGACTTCATTCCTGATTACCAACTCTCAAAACAATAAGGAGTTTGGAGAGGAGTGTGGAAGAGGATCCAATTAACAACAGAAACCCACAAGTAAGACGGGAGAGTGGAGAAGAAAGACTGGGAAATGGAGTGTGGCTAACCAATACTAACTTTTCACTCAGTCTTCTTATATCTTCACTAAGGCTGAGTGGCACTTCCTATTTGATAGAATCTAAATCACAAAGAATGGCAATCACAGGTTGTTTTCTTTCAAATTCAGTGTTCCTTCAGCTATAGTTACACACAGAAACTGATACACAGCAATTCTGCGTGTACTTGACATGTTTTTCCTCTATGTACCTAGTCAAGGTCCAAAGTGTTCTTTTTTGGCCTGGATTATATTCAAACATGGTCACTTGGTAGAGACTCCCCTTTCTATTAGTTAGAGGCTGAACCAGACCACATCCCAACAGTCAGTCCAAAGTTCTCCTCTTTTCCCATCAATTTTAAAAGATACATACACAAAAGTAGGAACAAACCACCAAGGATTCTCTTTGTTCGACATCTTAGAACACTGCTTTCATACAACTTCAGCAAACAAATCATCTTAAGCTGTTTTCAAAGAGTTCTTTGCTTTGTTTTGGTAAGGTGTAGGAGGGAGGTAAAAAGAGAAAAGAGAAAATACTCATATGTAAGTAGAGGAAACAAATCTCTCTACACGATCATGTTGGCACTATTTCTTTTTCCACTAGGAGCCAACTATCGTTTCAGTACCTACACTGGAGGCTGCACCAATGGCTCCCTGCTAGCTTACCTCCCCTGCTGTGGGTGGAACAAGAGGGACCACTGCCCTGAACTCCACAGCAATCAGGTTGTGCTGCTATCCAAAATTATATGCCTATTAATCTCTGGAAGGATTATGAGTATGAAAATAGTAAAGTAAACACTAAGTGAGAAACATTTCATTCTCTATCCAAGACATGAGCACTAATCCCAAGTTCATTTTCACATGCAGGAGCTCTGGGATAACAGATTAAAGAAATTCATTTTCATCATACCCAAACTCTCTAGAGTCATGGGAGGCAAAGGCAATGAACCCTGAAGGACCTTTTGCCACCCCTCATGTCCCTAATATTGCAAGTCCAGCTTCTTGGCACAGATTTTTTTTCCCAAAACAGTTTCTTAATCTTCAAAGACTCTTTTCTCCAGTAAGCCAGTCTAGAATTCCAAGTTTTCCTGAAGGCCCTTGCAAAAGGAATCAGCCATTTCAACATCAACTGTTTCCCTCCTTTCTGAAAAAAAAAATATATATATACTGTTTGATTGTGTTTCTGCAATGAGAGTTTAGGCAGGGAGTGGTTGGCACACTGAACCCATTCAACCTGAAGACCCCAGTCCCATAGATGCACCATGCCCTTTTATAACTCCAAGAAATCAAAGGTCCATACCAAGTACAACCTAAACCCAAATTCCAGGAACCAATAGGCCTAGACTGTGGAGATGAATAAAACCATGAATATAGAACGTGCCTGCATGACAATGGCAGAAGCCCCTCATTTTACCTTCAAAGAAACTGATGTGCGAGAGCTTCTGAAGACGTGACCACTTAGCTCTGGGTTATAGAACAGCCCCCCTATCTAGAGGCTTTTAGAGCTTGACACTGTTTCCTTCACTCCATCTCCCCACACTGTTCTCTAAACCTGGAGCACTACATCCACAACTCTGACCACCTTTGTCTCCACCATCTCCACTCTCATGTCCCTTTAACCACCATCAGTTTCCAGGGATACCATAACTAACCATAAATGGGGTGGCTGAAAACCACAGAAAATTATTCTCTCAGTTCTTGGAGCTAGAATTTAAAGTGTCAGCAGGGCCAGGCTCCCTCTGAAACCTGTGGAGGAGAACACTTCCCAACCCCTTCCTACCACTGGTGGGTAGACAGCAATTCGTTGGCTAGCAGCTGCTGCTGACTCCAATCTCTGCCACTGCATTGTCTCTATGTGTATGCATCTCTTCTTTTCTTATAAGGATGCCAGTCATTGCACAGGCCCCACCCCTCTCCAGCATGACCTCATCTTAACCAATTACATGTACAATGACCCCATTTACAAATAAGGTCACATTCTAAGGCCCTGGGAGTTAGGACTTCAACATATTTTTATGGGGG
Source organism: Myotis daubentonii (assembly GCF_963259705.1). Lineage (NCBI taxonomy): Eukaryota > Metazoa > Chordata > Mammalia > Chiroptera > Vespertilionidae > Myotis > Myotis daubentonii. The sequence continues at coordinate 100,620,196 of NC_081841.1, read as the reverse complement.
ACACAATTCAACCCATAAAAGTCACACAATTAGTACAGTCATACCCAAGGACCTACAGCATTGGATTTCCTTCCCTTCCCTCTCACTGAATTTCTACCACCCCTTCAACACTCCCTGCCTTGCTTTCAAAATGTGTTTTGTTCCATAAGCCACTAATAACTCACTCCCAGGTCTTTCTCAGCTTGACTTACCTCCCCAAAATACCCTTTCTACTTCATGGATACTGATATTGTCCTAATTCCCTTGACCTTCTGTTATTTCTATTTTTCCTGATCCACAATCAACAATCTATATTCCCAACTCACATTCTCAATCTACAGAGCGTAAGAGGAGAAAGACATTAACAATATCAGCTGGTCTCATTTATATTACTTGACCTAGAACGAGCCCAGATGGTGGTGACCTGGACCCAGCCCTCTCCTGTTCTTCCTTCATGATGACCACCTCAGTTTCAGAACATTTATTCTTTCAAAAGGATATTTATAAGTACTTACTGTATGCTACTAGGCATTTAAATTATGTTCAAGATTCAATGGCACACAAGATTAATGTAATGTCTCCATCCCAGAATTAAGAGTATATCAGGAATATGAACAAGTAAACATGCAGGACTATGTGTGGTAAATACCATGATTCAGGCAGATAAGGTAGCTACAAATGCACTGAGGAAGAACTAACTCCAAAGGAAGTTAAATTGTAATATCTCCCCCAAGAGTCAGTCCCAGGACTTCTAACTTATACTTCTGCCTGTGTGATAAAAATCAATTTCAAATCTTCAACACTGCTTCTGGTGATTGGCACCCCATTCCAGGCTCAACTTTTCTTTTGTGTTTACAGCTAGATTTCCTCTTGCCATTTTCTAGCAAAGCATTCCAGTAGTACTTGGAATTCATTAAGTCCAGGACAAGGGCCACCCGCCCCTCCTCCCCCCCCCACCCCCCCACCCCCGATTTTTAGTCTTTCCCTATACTAGTCCTCTCAGTTAATTTACCACCAGGCTCTCAGTCATTCAAACTCAGAATCCTGGTATCTTTTTTGGCCCTCTTTTATCCCACTGCCTTCCTCTCATTCTTTAACTGGCTTTCAAGTGTAATTTTTTAAATTCTTACTAGAAACCTTTTTTCTCTATTGTTTTTTTCCACTAACACAACTTTGATTCATATTCTCATTAATTCATTATGATTATTGTAAAGACATCATCACCAGGTTACCTTTCCTCAAATCTCTATGCACTGCATTCCAACTCACAAATTACTTGCATCTTTATAGCATGTTACAGCTTATAAAATGCTTTCCCTCAAATCACTTTTCATCCTCATATCAGCTACAGTGACTGGTAGAGTAAGAATTAGTCTCCTCATTTTATGAAGAGGAAATGGCCTGAGAGGTTAAGTGATGTGCCCAAGGTCACAGAACAAGCGCTAACAAAGCAGCCATTCAAAACCAGGTCTGATTTCAAATGCAGAGCTCCATAGCCACCCTGAGGCGAGTTATCTTCCCAAAGAACATTTCCTATTCCAAGTCTCTGCATAGAGCATTCACTCCAAAGCCAGCCACAACCTGGGAGACGTCTTCCGGAGTGGCTATAGCAAGGCTCACCTTTGCCCAGTTCCACCAGTCCTGCCCTCCAGCCTCAGAAGAACCCCACCTACAGGAGCTGCTCTCAGGCCAGAGGCAATTCTGGAAGGGCAGTGCCAGAGACTGAGCCAGCAAGGTTTACTTTAGCACCTTGGCTCCTGGTAATTCAATAAACTCAGCAGTTCCCCAGTGGGATGTTTTCCCCCCATAAACTCATCTATACTCCTGGCCACATCTTTCATCTGCTGCCAGCCCAATGACTAAGTGCCTCTATCTTTCTCCCCAACCGCCTTCATTCATTGCGAAAATGACCATCGTAGGCATGGAAATCTGTTTAGTACCATATTCCAAGAGCACTCAGTTTGGTGAGCCTAATCTTCCCCGTACATACAGGCAATAAATGTTTAATGGCAATCCATTAATCAAGTCTTTGCAGGTACTAGGGGAAAAAATTGAAAGCCTGTGTTTCTGTTTCCCTATCCTCTGCATCCTATGGATCTTGAACTTCTCAAATTCCTGCATTATGGCCATCATTTAAATTTAGACTTTCTCTAATCATATCACTTGCCTCATACCCCTCTATAATATCTTATCTGTCTTTCAGGCTCTTCCTCTCTCATTTGCATCAGATTATCACGGTACTCCTCCCAGAATATTTGGACTGCTAATTCTCCCATCACCATTTCTCTTCCCTTGGAAGTACACATTATACACTAACACCCTTGTTCCCATCTTCTTTGCAATTATTGAATCAACTCTTTCATGTTTCCTTTTTGAAGACAGAGGACATTAAAGATGGTTGAATTAGACAATAGGCTGAAGACCATGAGAAGACACTTTCTTATATAAAATCCTAACAGAGAATATAGGTCATCTGTTTCTCTCCTGTTGCCTTTTATACTTCCCCAAGACCAAGCTTCTCTATTCTTCTCAAACTGATCTTCACATTCACACATTTTCCCAGAACCATCTTCTACTGCCTTCTGCCTATTGGGGCACCATCCATTCTTTAAAAAAATAAAAATGAAATGCTTCTCCTCTTCCATCAACTCTCTCATGAGCTACAGCATACAGGTTTTTTTTGACCAACTTCTAATAAATTATATTTAGTCTTTACAGACAGCAAGATTTTAAGAGGCTTAGAAGCCAGACTAAGGAGTTTACATTTAAAATCTTAAAAAAGATGAAACTGTTATGAGTGTGAGTTAAGCATTGTCCAATAGAACAGTCTGTGATTATAAAAAAAAGTTTTGTACTGTTCACATGTGGCTATTGAGCACTTGAAATACGTCTAGTGCAACCAAAGAACAAAAATTTTAATTGCCATTGTAGCTATCAGATTTCAAGATTAATTTGATGCCATGATCAAAGAATTTTGAAAAATACAAGTCTGATCCAGTAGAATGGGAGATAGTGTGCTGGGGCACAGCAAGGAAAATTAGCTAGGAGCCCCTGGATACGATCCCAGGCAGATTTCCCTTTCTCTAGAAAGGAAGGGAAAAGGTGATAACTCACCAAAGCAGTAGAAAAAGAATAACAAAACAAAAATAAGGAGTCTGAGCTTTCCTAAATCCCTTCAGACAAACAACAGAAGATACTTTTTTGTTTACAAGTCTTTTCTCATATTGAGTTTCCTATTAAATAACTTTAGCAATAAATTTTGATCCCCCACTAATAAGTTCATAGTTTCATCAAGTCAAATACAAAAATAATTTTCTAGAAAGCATATATAAAATATAAAATAATCACTTAATATGCTATTTGTTATTTTCCTTTTCACTTTGGCAAAATTCAAACTTTTCATTTTGGCACACATAAAACAATACATTTCTGATGAAAGATAGTGAGGTGGTAGAGACAGTAGTGTGATACAATGTGCTTACAGAAAATAAACTGTGTTGCCAGGGAAATGATTAGAATACCCAAGGTAGCGTTCACGTGTGGCCTCTGAACCAGGTTAGATCCTATGCTTCTGAACAGTCCTGCGATGACTTCCCTACCATCCTCCACCTCAACAGCAGTCTGTGCCTTCCCAATACAACTCAACTCTGGGGAAGAGCTTCTGACTATGGCAAAGGCAGAAATATTAAAGCCAGACAGGGGGAAAAAACATCTAGCTCATCCTTCCCCAGCTACTTGTGAACATTAAAATGTTAAGATATCTATGCTTACGCTCCCGAGTTAAAAACATATTCCTTAATTTAACACTTCAATCCGCTGACCCACCCACCAGTCAGATCATTTACTTATAACCACATTTACCTGTAAGAATACTTACCATCCAAGGCACTATTCATATTCAAAATAAATCACCAAAATAAATAAATAAATATGTAAATAAACATTTAATTATATTAATTTGATTTATTAACATAAATCAAAGAGAGAAAGCATCAATTGGGGGATTTCCCTTCAAGATGTTCTTTTTTGAGCCCTCTAAATCACTCCATTGGACCATTCAGGCCTGTGTATTGAAGGTGAGCTTATCCAACCCATCAACCTGCCCAGGATAGTACTTTCAATACTCTTTCAAACACCTTCACTCTCTGAAATATACTCATCAGAACAACAGCAATGCCACATCGCCTAAAATTTGTGTATATGATGCTCTTTTAGTAACTTTTCCTGCTATGGTGGAATGATTTCACATTCTATCGAAAGCACACGAGATATTAATGAGAAAAGGCTATTATCACATTTCCCAAAATATTAAAATGAAAAACTATTTAATAAAATGTGTCACTTTCACATGGTTACCAGCATCTCAAAAACCATTGGAGGCATTTCCCAAGGTACTTCTCTGCTGCTGGCCTGATGTGGTTCTTGTCTGTCCTGTTCTACAACTCATCTATTGACGAGGATTGCTTTCAATACCATAAATATGTAAACAAGGGAAGGATGCTCTCGGGAAAGGAAGAATATTTTAAGCATTTCAAGATGGACAACTGCAGAGCAGCGGCCTCAGATAAATTCAACTTTGTTCCTGCTTATCCACTATTAAGAACCAGGATGCAAATCCTAAGGACAAAGCTGACACAACAGAGATGTACATCACTACCATTACAAAAATTCTGTACTGCTCTGGCCGCTTTATCACTCATGGAAACCATGTCTACTTCATACGTACACCATCTTTATAAAACCTGAATGCTAACTATCTGGAAAAGGTACACTCAGGGGAGCAATTTGAAATTAGGGACAAAGGGAATGAGAAAAAGCATCACCCCCATTTGGTTCCACAATAATCCTATGAAAATAGAGAAGTAAAGAGAAAAGAGAACAACTGAAGGGTCTATGACTGCCTTGTATTCATTTGGTGACTGCAGTTTACTTTTAAACTATTCAGAAGAATTACCAGTGAATCTGATATGTTCGAAAGCTCACCAGGGAAATGATCTTCTGGAGGCAAGTGGGAAATAATTTAGACACAGTTTACGCCTACAAGCAACTACTCACTTCACCACTCCTTCCAATTCTATACTCTTTGCAATTACAGTCATTTTGTCATTTTGAAAAATTATTCATTTCACTTTCTTAATGGCCAAGAAATGGGAAGAAATGTACTACTGAGAGGACTTGGGGGTGGGGAGAATGTGCCAAAGAACACACCTTCTCAGGAAGTTTCAATCTCATTTTGCTCTCCAAGTCTGACAGGAATTTTATACGCTTTAGAGAAAGAAGGAGTAAAAAGCTCAAGTCTGTTGCTAAGACTGTAAAGAGACAAATATGCCACCTACTCAAAGAGACAGAAATGAGAGGGCATCCCTGGCAGGGAGCCCATTCTACCCTTCTCATGTGGAAAAATATGACATTTAAACACCAATTTGAGACCTAATATCTTGATGTAGCGGTCTCAAACTGACTCGAACATAATATTGGAGGAGATATAATTTATAAAAATACCTAATTTGCATGCTTAATCCCATGCATAGCCAAAGGGAGCTGGGGAGAGCAGTTTAGAGAGTCTGCCCTAGGTCTTCATAGACAGATATCGTTTCTTGGGGGTGCACATCTTAACCTTCAAAAGGAACCCTGGAAAAAGGCCATGAATGGATTAATTTGTTCATGCTAACCTACAAAGGGACATGGGTCTGGTGGCTTCTCTGAATGCAGACACATTACTTTGGGCAGACAATGAAGACCCTTGGATGTCTGGGTTTTAACTTAAGACATCAACACCATAAGAATGTCTAAACAATTCCCAAGATTCGTTCTATGGTAGGGAATGGCCTTGGTGGAGCCAATACCAAATGGATTTCTCAATTGCAATCAAACTCCTGAGTTTCTTCTGTGGAACCACACACAAAAAATCATTTGTTTAAAACATAAGCTTAATGATGTCAAAGCAACATATAGACTATATAATTTTCACTGAACATTCTGTACCAACTTTATTTTTTTTTACCCTAAAATTGTTTTTGCTTTTGGTTTTCTTCTGTTCCTATATGGAACCAAGTATAATTAGGACCACATAAGCCAATAAACACACCTTTTGAGTTACAGGGTTGTTGTTTTATTTTATAAATTAGTTCAATAGCCATTTTTCTTTCTTTTTTCAAACTCCATTGTTGTGAATTATCTTTTACCAAGCTAAACCTGCTCACTGTTTTGCTGGGTCAGATGGAAAATTATGATTTAATTTGTGTCTAGGGTAAAAGACCAAGCTTATTAGAGAAACAAAGCAGGGTAGACAGGGAATAATAAATGCCAATTTGTAAAATATCATGAAATTAAACTAAATTAGTCAATAAGGTTGCATGGCTTTCAGCACTGCATTTGTTAAAGTATTTTCTTTTACTTCTATTCCTATAATTACAACGGTATTATCCATGACAGGATTAGAGTAATGATACTCAATTTCCTGTGGTAGGTAGAAATCAGTCATTGCTTTATAGTCATAGAAATTGGTCTCATTTGCCACATCATGGGGAATTTTGTAAGCCATCCAGAATCTCTGTGAAGCTAAACAAAAACTATCAAATAGAATCCCATATAAATTTATAGAATGCCATAGTGCTCACTGGTAATAATTTCTGTAGGACTTTGCTAAGAGTGCAATCTGAAAGCCACAGAAACAACTAGAGGCAGAGAAGAAGGAATCCTGTCCCTCTCCCTCTCTTTCCTCTTCTGTCTTGGTAGGAAAGAGGAAAGAGTTGAATGAAAAGATGGTCTTAACATGAAAATTCTGTGATTTTTCAATGAAAAACACTTTTCATATTTTCATTCCAAAGAAGGAAGCTAAAGAGATTATTTTCAGGGAATACTGACCATAAAACTACCAGATGCACAAATTTTTGTCTCTGTACTGCTCCTTTTGTCTTTTCTACTAATGCCTTATTTTAGTCACATCTCCCAGTCTCCCAGACCACTGAAGCCTGTCTACTCCCACTCTGTAATTGCCTTCTTCATTCTCTGTGACCCAGGCTCTTCTGGTCTCAAATAAGCATGTTTACAGTCTTAAAATGTTATAATGGCTATCATATGCAAAGGAAATTAGATTGAATATCTAAGTCCAAAAAGGCAGAACTGGGACCTTATTGGTACAGATTTTGACCTGTCTTAGGGTCAAATTCATCTCTACTCAAAGAGTATTAAATCCAGTGCCCAGCAAACAGTACTTGCAGTATCAGATATACTACTGATTTAATGAATTTAGAGAATAAAGAAAATAGATCTGGGCCACAATTAGGAGTTTATATCTGTGGAAAATTTAGTGCCTTAAGTTTGTAAGAAAGAAGGCACAGACTTTAAAAATGAATTCCTTGTAGTTTTGGATTTAGCTCCCCCTATCAAGTGTGTTAGAAAGAATATCTTCTGACCCCTAATTCCAAAGAGAAATCGAAAGACTCTGCTGGCATAGCAACACACTGAGGTGATGCTATGAGAGGCATCCAGTACTTCAGAAAAAAGGTTATGATGCTACAATCTGAAAAAATGAAAGACTAAGTTACCTTCTCTAGGGGTCTTTTAAGGACAAGCTGAAATGGAATCAGAATATCCTTGGGCATCTTGTAATACTCCTCTAGAAAAAAGCTAGCCAAGACAAAAAAGCATGCAAAGAGATGGGCAAAGAAAGGGATGAGAGACAGACAGACAGGCAGATCCTAACTCCAAGTTGGCACCCATCCAAGGTGGATGGCATGGCTTACAAAGTCCCCTATTAGACAGAACTGTACACTCCTCCTTGGTACCTTTCCAGAGGCTGCAGGCATAGCTGAGGCAAGACATAAAATAAAACTGTAAATAGGAAATGAAGTAAATAAACTTTCCAGAAATTAAGTTGCAAGGAAGCACCATGATTTCACATATGGGCCAAACCTTCTGTGCTAGGAACCCACTATAAGGTGGAAAACTATCAAACTATGGTTCCAGGTAAAAAATAATACATCTAAGCACATAACTGGACTGCAAGAAAATCTTTAAATTTCTAATTAAGTTGTCAAAAGGAATATCCTCTAAAACATGTGGTGTTGCCCCCTGCTTTTTCCCAGGAAGTCAAAGGAAACCAAGCTAAGGGAGTTCCCAGTCAAGCCCAGCAAAGTTGTTTAAGATTGTACTTGTGTTGCTGTATTGATTTGATAGCTGAAAAATGGTAAAACATTATGCTGAGAACTAGAGTCCCGGTGCACAACATTTGTGCACTGGGGGGGGGGGCGGTGTCCCTCAGGCAGGCCTATGCCCTCTGGCAGTCCAGGACCCCTCAGGGGATGTCTGCCTGCCTCGGAGGTGGGAGAGGCTCCCACCACCACTGCGCTCGCCAGCCATGAGCCTGACTTCTGGCTGAGCGGTGCTTCCCCTGTGGGAGTGCACTGACCACCAGGGGGCAGCTCCTGCATTGAGCATCTGCCCCCTGGTGGTCAGTGCACATCATAGCAACCAGTCGTTCCAAAGTTCGGTAGATTTGCATATTAGGGATTTATTATATAGGATAGTTTTCACTTTCTGTAGCTAAACCTAATTATTCATTTATTTTGCAAATATTAGTAAACATCTCAGACAGGAGGGCACTGTGCCAAGAAATTCAGAGAATGTAAAGTGAGCCAATGTGTGCCATCCACATAAAGTCTAAGAGAAGAGATAGAATATGTACCAAAAATAACTATAATACAAGGCACTAAAGCATTAAGAGCCAAACAGTAGTAAAGTTAAGTAAAAAGAAGTTTCAGAAATCAAACAAAAGGAGTAGATTTTAACTTTGACAAAGCCATTCTAATCCTTCACAACTAGAAGAACAGACATCTGGGCTAGATTTTGAGGGAGAGGGAGAGGTTGATTGTTGACACAGGAAAAAAAGTGAGGGAAGGAGAAATTGGAGTGAAAAAAAATGACAAAGTGGGGACCCTCGGGTTCCATACCAGGTGACTGGATGCATTTAGCGGGAACAGAGAACAGTATAGTGCAGGGATGGGCAAACTTTTTGACTCGAGGGCCACAATGGGTTCTTAAACTGGACCGGAGGGCCGGAACAAAAGCATGGATGGAGTGTTTGTGTGAACTAATATAAATTCAAAGTAAACATCATTACATAAAAGGGCACGGTCTTTTTTTTTTTTTTTTAGTTTTATTCATTTCAAACAGGCTGGATCTGGCCCGCGGGCCATAGTTTGCCCACGGCTGGTATAGTGGGAACTGGTAGGCAAATAAGACCAGGCTGACTTGTTGGAGCATCTTGAATGTGAGCCACAGAAGTTAGTAAAATGTTCTTTTTTAAGCCACCAGATCAAAGAAGTGATTTAAAAACATTAGATAGGCAAAAACATTGAACAGTGGAGCAAACAGTGGCAAGGCAAGGGGTATGTGGGCTACAGTAACAAGACAGGTTAAAGGTCCAGGGAGAGTCGAGTAGGAAATTAACAGCAAGAGGAAAGGAAAAAATCTCTTCACTCTGATTCCATCCACCCGGCTGTGGGGCCTTGACTGCGGGGCAAAAGGCTGCTTAAGCTGATTCCATAACCCCCGGGCAGGAAAACACTGCAGGTCCTGAAGGGCTGCTTGAATAACATCAGGTTTAGTTGAAAATATTACTATTCAGATTTGTATAACGGAAACATATCTTCCTTCAAAAAGTAATTACCCTCTCCTATTAGAATGTCCCAAATCCAGAACACTGACAACATCAAATATAGGTGAGGGTTTTATGCAACAGAAACTCTCATTCATTGCTGGTGGAAATGCAAAATGGTATAGCCAGTTTGTTAGACAGTTTGGCAGTTTCTTACAAAACTAAACATCCTTTTACATATGATCCAGTAATCGAACTCCTGTGTATTTACCCAAAGGAACTGAAAAGTTGTGTCCACACAAAAACCTGCACACAGATGTTTATAGCAGCTTTATTTATAACTGCCAAAACTTAGAAGCAACCAGTAAATGAATGGATAAATAAACTGTGGTACATCTAGACAATGGAATATTATTCAGTGATATGGGTTATCAGTCATGAAAAGACACAGAGAAACCTTAAATGCATATTAATTACTAAGTGAAAGAAGCCAATCTGAAAAATTACACACTACATGATTCCAACTATACAACTCTGGAAAAGGCAAAACTATGGAGACAATACAAACATCACTGTTTTCCAGGAGTTGGATGGAGGGAGAACCTTATTCTTAAAGTACTGTACTTGTGCATTTTGACCTCTCTGGTGGTTCCCTGAGGAATTGGTACACAGGATGACCTTTGTTTTGCCCCTACTCCCTTGGGCTGAAGTGGCTTTCCATGTAGTGGTGGTATCTGTTGGACAACAGATATACATACCCCATGCCCACCTGGGGCAATAGACAGTGGATGGAGCAAGCAATAGAAAGACCCAAAGCCTGGGAAGCAAGACGCTCAGGAGGAGTTTTCTTGAAGAAATAGGGCTTGGAATGGTCACCACATATACTGTGAAAGCTAGAGTGCGATGTGCATGTCCAGAACTGACACATGCTCAAAAAAGACCTGAGAGAACCCTAGGCTTGTGTCTCTGGTAGCTTTGTCAACTCTGCACAAACAAGAGGTAAGGCTAAAGCGGTTGTAGGTGACCTAGATTCACAGCTAATCTATGAAAAGGGAAAAAGTTGGTTTTTTTCTCTTTAGGTACAGACATTTAAGGAAATATCTGTCAGATCACTGGATGACCACTGAGAAAACAGAACACACACTTCAATAACTACATATTAACAGAAGAGAGACTTTAGTAAGAACACATGACAAGGAATGTAGACTTTGCAAAAATAGATTGGAAAAGTCACTAAACAAATGGTGGCCCTCAACTGTCAACAACAACAAACCTAGTTAGGGAGAAAATCTATTTGAGTTATCACATTATCATATTTTAAATAACCAGTTTTTTTAAAATATATTTTATTGATTTTTTACAGAGAGGAAGAGAGAGGGACAGAGAGTTAGAAACATCGATGAGAGAGATCGATCAGCTGCCTCCTGCACACCCCCCACTGGGGATGTGCCCGCAACCCCGGAATCGAACCTGGGACCCTTGAGTCCGCAGGCCGACGCTCTATCCACTGAGCCAAACCAGTTCGGCTAAATAACCAGTTTTCAATAATAACAACAAAATTTACAAAGAGGCCCTGGCCAGGTGTCTCATTTGCTTGTAGTGTCATCCCATACACCAAAAGTTTGCAGGTTCAATTCCTGGTCAGGGCACATCTAAGTTTCAGGTTGATCCCTGGTTGAGGTGTATATGGGAGGTGACAAATTGATGTTTCTCACATTGATATTTCTTTCTCTCTCTTTCTTTCCCCCTTCCTCTCTCTCTAAAATCAATAAACATATCCTCATGCGAGGATTTAAAAAATTACAAAGCATACAAAGAAACAAGAAAGTATGTCCTATTCACAGGAAAAAAAATTAATTGAAAGGAATCATCCCTGAGGAAGCTCAAACATTGGACTTCTAGGTAAAAATTTTAAAATAACTGACTTAAATATGTTCAAAGAGCTAAAGGAAACATGGACAAATAAGTAGAGGAAATTAGGAAAAATTATGTATGACAAAAAGGAAAATATCAGGAAAGAGATAGAAATTATAAAAAGGAACCAAATGGAAAGTTTGGAGCTGAAAAGTATAATAGCTGAAATTTAAAAATTCACTTGGAAGAGTTTAACCGAAGATTTAAACAAGTGGGGAAAAGTTTCAGCAAATCAGCAAATTAAAAATAGGACAGTTGAAATTACACAGACTGAGGAGCAGAAAGAAAAAAGGATGAATAAAAATAAACAGAGCCAGGGGGACCTATAGGATACCATCAAGCATAACGACATAAGTATATGGGAATCTCAGTGGGAAAAGAAAAGGATAAAGAGGCAGAAGAAATATTTGAAGAAATAATGGCTGAAAAATCCCAAATTTGATAAAAGACATATATCTATATTTCCATAAAGCTCAGCAAAGTCCAAGCACTATAAACTTGAAGACATCTACACGCATTATAACCAAACTGTCAAAAGACAGAGAATCTTGAAAACAGCAAGACAGAGCAAATCATCATGTCTAAGGGATCTTCAATAAAATTAACTGCCAACTTTTCACTGGAAATCATGAATGGCAGAAGCAGTAGGATTAAATACTTAGAGTGCTGAGAGGAAAAAACCTGACATCCAAAATCTTACATTCGGCAAAACTCCCATATAAAATGAAGGCAAAATGAAGACATTCCCAGATAACCAAAATATGAATTCATCACTAAACCTGCCTTACCTACAAGAAATACTAAAGAGAAAGGCTTCAGGTTGAAATGAAAGGACACCTGATAGTAATTTGAAGCCATACAAATAAATAAAGAACTCCTGTAAAGGTACCTTTGTAGGTAAATACAAAATCCAGTGTTACCCTATTTTTGATTTGCAACTTCTCTTTTGAGTTCTATATGATTTAAAAGAAAAATGCATAAAGCAATAATTATAAATCTATGTTAACCAGCACACAATGTCTAAAGATGAAATTTGTGAGAATAACAAAATAAAGGGGTACAGAGCTATATAGGAGCAGATTTATATATGCTATTAAAGCTAAATTGGCATCTGTTCAAACTACATTGTTATAAATTTATGATGTTAATTGTAATCCTCATGGTAATCACTAAGTAAATAAAAAATACACAGAAAAAGAAGTGAGGGATGTTTTAGTCTGTTCCGGGCACTATAACAAAATGGCAAATAAAGAGCTTATAAACAACAGAAAGCTACTTCTCACAGCTCTAGAGACCAGAAGTCTAAGAATTTGGGTTGCAGTCTTCTCATTGTATCCTCACATGGCTAGGGGCTAGGGAGCTTTTGGGGGGCCTCTTTGATAAAAGTACTAATCCCATCATGAGGGCTCCACCCTCATGACCTAATCACTGCTCAAAGGCCCCACCTCCTAATATCATCACTTTGGGGAGCATTTCAATATATAAATTGAGGTGAAGGGGGAAACAATCATTCAGACCATAGCAAAGAGTGATACTGTTATAATTAGCTAGTTATTAATAACAGAAAAGGAGAAAAGGGAAGGCCAGACATTATAGGCATGTCATTTGGCACCTTCACCAGGAAGTTGTAGTTTGCACTCCCCAGGGAACCACCAGTCTATTCCCTGCAAATCACTGGTGGAAGGGATTCAACAAAGGGAAGATAGATGCATGCCCTGTAAAGTTGGGAAGGCACTTGCCTATCAATCACACCTGGGAATAGAGATCATTGGCCAGAATGGGTGTGGTCACTGCAAGCATGCGTAAAATTGGAAATACATAATCTCCTAAAGTCCTGTTCACTTTTTTGTTCCTCCTGGTGCACTCTCTTGGCTCGCTTGCATTCATCCCTATGGCCCACAGCCATGCAAACCCCCACATGCAATGGACTGATGAGCAGCAGGGAACATAAGCCAAGTTAGTCTGATGCTGTACATGACTTGGCTGCAACATGGAACAGGAACTCTGGACACTGGCTCTAATTTTAGCTCTACTGAAGCCCCAACTATACTTCTATGACCAGAGTAAGGGAAATGGGACTTTGGAAACCCAGGGGTATAATTCCACAGAAATAAAGCTTTCTACTATATCTCATCCTCCTGTGCGAGTCTCAGAAAATTCTTTTTCTTGGGGTATTTCAAGAAGTCCACTCCCAGGAGCAACCAGAAGAGACGAGGCTCTCTCTCCTCCATTAACTGGAGGGGGTCAAAAGGTACACTCATAAAATATCAGGCGCAAAAGAAGGCTGGTAAGTGAAAGAAGCCAAACATAAAAAATTACACATTATATGAACTCACAGAAAGAGAAAAAAAACAAAAAACAATCTCCTTTACCATTGCACCAAAAAAAATTAAGATACCCAGGAATAAACTAAGAAGGAAGACCTGAACTAAGAAAACAACAGGATATTGAAAAAAGAGATAGAGGAAGACTAAAACAAATGGAAGAATATACTGTGCTCATTGATCGGTAGAATCAACATCATTAAAATGTCCATACTACCCAAAGCAATCTACAGATTTAATGCAATCCCCATTAAAATACCAACATATTTCACAGACCTAAAGCAAACTCTCCAAAAACCCATCTGGAATTAAAAAAAAAAAAAAAAAAAAAGACCCCGAATAGCCGCAGCAATCTTGAGGAAGAAGAACAAAGTTGGAGGGATCACAATACCAGCTATATTACAAAGCCACTGTTTTCAAAGCTGCCTGGTACTGGCATAATAACAGACATATAGGCCAACTAGAGGCCCGGTGCACAAAAATTTGTGCACTCGGGGTAGGGGGTCCCTCAGCCCGGCCTGTGCCCTCTCGCAGTCTGGGACCCCTCAGGGGATGACCACCTGCTGGCTTGGGCCTGCTCCCCTGAGGATTGGGCCTAAACTGGCAGTCAGACATCCCTTTGGCAGCCCAGGAGCCCTCAGGTGATGTCCACTTGCCAGTGGGGAGTAGGCCTAAGCTGCAATTCGACATCCTTAGCACTGCTGAGAAGGCGGGAGAGGCTCCCACCACCACCGCTGTACTGGCAGCCGTCAGTGCCATAAATGGCATTGTAGCATCTGATGGCCTGCAAAGAGCCATCAGACCCTCACCCAGCCTGCAAAGAGCCATCAGCCCCTCACCCAGCCCCTGCCCATTAGGCTGCAAGTGTTCCTTAAAACTCAGAGCTGGTGGATCTAAGACAGGGCCCCTGAAAAGCTTAAAGAAACCTAGGTTTGTGCTGAAGGGATCTTCTGGTATTCTGTAATATTTGTAACATTGCTTCATAATACAGAAGAAAATCCTTATATGAAGATACCAGCTCATTTCCAAACTCCCTGTCAGTGAACAGAAGGCAACAGTTCCAATACAAAAGGAATCTCTGACATCCCTCTGGCAGCCCAGGAGCCCTAGGGGGATGTCCACTTGCCAGTGGGGAGTAGGCCTAAACCTACTGAAAGCTAGAGTGCATGTGGGGAGTAGGCCTAAACCTACTGAGGGGCTGATGGGTCTTTGCAGGCTGGCCACAGCCCCTTCAGTGTGGAGGTCCCAATTGGGGTGCCTGGTCATCCTGGGTGAGGGGCTAATGGCTGTTTTCAGGCTGGTCAAGCCCCCCAGTGGGGACCCTCACCCCATGAGGATGTGGCCAGCCTGGGTGAGGGGCTGATGGCTGTTTGCAGGCTGGCCACAGCCCTCAGCCACCCAAGCTCCCAGTGGAGGCTGGCTGGAAGCAAGTATCTGGGATTTATTTACCTTCTATAATTAAAACGTTGTTGTCTTGAGTAGAGGCCACAGCTGGCCAGGGCAGGCGGGAAGCTTGGCTTCCTCCATTGCCAGGGCAACCAAGCTTCCTGCTTGCTCCAGCTCTGTGGCTGCCGGCTGCCATCTTGGTTGGGTTAATTTGCATATAGCTGCTCTAATTGGCTGATGGGCGTGGCTTGGAGCGTAGTGGAGGTGCGGTCAATTTGCATGTTTCTCTTTTATTAGATTAGATGGAACAGAACAGAGAAACCAGAAATTGACCCAAGCCATTATGCTCAATTAATATTTGACAAAGGAGGCAAGAGCATACAATGGAGTCAAGACAGTCTCTTTAATAAATCATGTTGGAAAAATTGGACAGATGCATGCAAAAAAATGAAACTTGACACCAACTTACATCAGACACAAAAATAAACTCAAAATGGATAAAGGACTTAAACGTAAACCATAAAACTCTTAAAAGAATACACAGGAGGCAAAATATCAGACATATGTCATAGCAATATCTTTACCAATGGAAACTAAGGAGAAAATAAACAAATGGGACTGCATCAAAATAAAAAGCTTCTGTACAGCAAAAGAAACCATCAACAAAACAACAAGAAAGCCTATTGCATGGAAGAACATATTTGCCAATGTTATCTCCGATAAGGGTCTAATCTCCAAAATTTATAGAGAACTCATATATCTTAACAAAAGATAAGCAATCCAATAAAAAAAATGGGCAAAGGACCTAAAGAGACACTTTTTGAAAGAGGACATATGAAGGCCAAGAGACATATGAAAACATGCTCAAAGTCACTAATCATCTAAGAGATGCAAATCAAAATGACAATGAGATACCATCTTACACCTGTCAGAATGGCTATCATCAACAAATCAACAAATGACAAGTGCTGGTGAGGATGTGGAGAAAAAGGAACCCTCGTGCACTGCTGGTGGGAATGCAGACTGGTGTAGCCACTGTGGGGAACAGTATAGAGTTTCCTCAAAAAATGAAAAATGGAACTCCCATTTGACCCAGTAATTCCACTTCTAGGAATATATCCCAAGTAACCAGAAACACCAATCAGAAAGGATATATGCACACCTATGTTCATAGCAGCACAATTCACCATAACTAAGATTTGGAAATAGCCTAAGTTCCCATCAGCTGATGAGTGGATTAAAAAACTGTGGTACATCTCCACAATGGAATACTATGCTGTTGTAAAAAAATAAAGAACTCTTACCATTTGCAGCAGCATGGATGGAACTGGAGAGCATTATGTTAAGCGAAATAAGCCATTCAGAGAAAAATTAATATCACATGATCTCACTCATTTGTGGAATTTAATAAACAATATAAACTGATGAACAAAAATAGATCCAGAGACAGAGAAGCATCGAACAGACAGTCAAACTTCAGAGGGAAGGGGTGGGGACAGAACAACCAAAGTATTTGTATGCATGTATATAAGCATAACCAACACAGGCTCTAGGGGGTGAAGGCATGTGTGTGTGGGGTGGGGTAGGGGTGGCCAGGGATAGGTCAATGGAGGTAAAAGGATACATATGTAATACTTTAAGCAATAAAGAATTTTAAAAAAATAAATAAGAATTTTAAAAAATTACACATTATATGTCCTGGCTGGTGTTACTCAGTGGTTAGAGAGTTGACTGCAGGTTCAATTATCAGTTAAGGGCATGTACCTGGGTTGCAGGTCCTATCCCCTGCTCTGGTCCAGGGCGCATGCAGGAGGCAATCAATTGATGTGTTTCTCTCACATCTATGTTTCTCTCTCTCTCTCCCTCCCTTCCACTCTCTCTAAAAATTAGTGGGAAAAATATCTTCAGGTGAGGATTAACAACAATAAAAAATCATGTATTATAAATTCCATTTATATGAAATAACCAGAGTGAGTAAATCCATAGATACAGAAAGCAAATTGGTGTTTGCCGAAGCCTGGGGTGCGGAGACAGGAATATGGGAAATAACTGCTTAATGAGCACAGGATTTTATTTTGGAGTGGTAAAAATATTTTGGACCTAGACACAGGTGGTGGTTACACAATATTGTGAATGTACTAAACACTGAATTGTTCACTCGAAAATGTTCACTCTAAAATTTTGTGTTATGTGATTTTCACCTCAATGAAAAAAGTAAGCTAAAAAAAGAGGAATGACCTCTAATTTTGTTTATATTCTGCTAGTAGTAAAAAGAAAATAACCAAAGCTTATTCCTTATATGAACAGACTGAAGAAAATTGTCCTTCTAAAGAAATAAATACCAGAAGTAGTTTTAGAATCATCTCAACCTTACCTCTACCTATAAAAACTTAATATATTTGCCAATCCAACTCAAACTTTCATTCCTTTGCCCTATTTTCCCTGAAAGCAAAATTAAAATGAATGTTCATTTGTCATATTGCAGGTTGGTTTCATCAAAAGGCTGAGAGCTTAACAAATATAACCATGAAAAAAGGGAAAAAATACTCACTTTTAAGCCAACATATTCAAATAATTATAATAAACCCCAATATTTCAGAGAGTAAAGTTTAACCTGAAGTCATTAATTTAAAAATTAATATTTTTTAAGATTAGACAATTAAAATTTTCTAAAGAAGAGCTTCCCATGAAGTTAAAATCTCTATCATACCATGTCAACACTGAAAACACAAAGGCAAGCTAGCCTTGCCCTGGGTAAACTTTTATAAGTTTGACGTAAAGTCTTAATGTCCTTCCCACTGGCCAATATAAAGCAAAGAAACACCAGTCTTAAAACTTCCACCACACATTTTATGACTATATAAGACTTAAAAACCTAGTTCTGGATTAAAGAGCCTAGTCAACGGTAATTGTATGCAACTTCAAAATTCATGATTTCTGGTTTTCAAGACTGGATACAGGAGGTATAGACTGGTTCAGACAAAGCCCTTACCTGGTACAGGCACAACTGTGCAAACACAAATTAGTGTTGCTCGAGCCCCATAACCTTGTCCACATTTCACACATGTTGCTACGACCAATGGAAGTATACACTTGATAAAAATAACACATCATGTATTCTAAAATGCTAAAATAAAAAAAAATAAATAAAAAAAAAGAATGATCTGTCATGACTTCTAGGTATGTTGACTAATCCTGAAAAGCTGAAAGTTAACTTGTTTCTCAGCCAAATGCAGTTTGGATCATTCCATACATATACATTGTGGAATGATTACCAAGATCAGGATAGTTCCACATCCATTGCCCCACACAGTTACCTCTTTTCTGTGCGTGCGGTAAGAATGCTTACAACAGCACTATAGGCAGGCCTGGAGACAGACACCTCCTCACAGGAACATGCAGTGACCACAGCCTCACTAGCAGAGATGTGGGTGGGGAAGGCAATAATAAAAAGCTCAGCTATCACTACCATTCTATTTACTAGTAATTTCATATTCCTTCCTAAACCTAATCAATACTTAAGGCATTTTACTCAGCATGCAAGAAAGTGCATTACTATTTTAATAATTCATCTTCTAACATCTATAGTTTCTATTAAAACTTCAGAATTTTTAGAATTGCCCCCCCCCCATTCTGCTACAGTAACTCCTAAAAGTTACAGGTTTGGTAATGGTTTTAAGTCATCAATGATTAATAGATTCCTATTAAGGAGACCTTCAAAAATGTCTTTGTCCTCAGAAAATGGCCAGAAGAGAGGCAAAATTCATATTAGTTCTACATATAATGGGTTGTAATAAAGTCCTGTTGCCTATCACTTTATATCACCAAATAATGGGTCTAGTCTAGAACAAAGAGAATCTAGTCCTGAAAAAAGCTGGTCTGTGATCCTTGAAAAAGAGGATTTCAGATGCAACTCTGGAGGTCTAGGGATAAAGCCAGTAGCATGATTCATCTTCAGTGAAACATGAAAGAAGATGGATTAGTGGAATATTTGAATATTACAGCTGGTAATGAGGTTAAATTGAGACATTCCTCCTCTAGTTAGTCAATTACTCAATTTCAATTGCAAAGCTGACTTGAAGAATACCTCTTCCATCTATGAATTTATAAGTGAGACTTGCTCAGTAATGAAATTAAGTTTAATTCAAATTTATGAATACAATGAACTTGAATTAACTCAAAAAAATGAATTAATATTGAGGCAAAAGTCACATTTGCAGCAAATTAACATTTAGAGACATTAGGTGAATCTTATTAAACCTACATATTCAGGAGCATCATCAACTTTGGAACTGAATTTGAATCTAGGCTCTGCCAATTACTGTGTGTGATTTTGGCCAAGATACTTATCTCCTCTGAGCTTTGATTTCCTCAACAGCCAAACGGAGCCACCACATCCTATGTGGATACCCGTGCATGTTCCCTGCAATAGTTGCTTTATGGCACCCCGCACTTTGTGCGGGGTGCCTATCCCCACACTGCCTTCCTGCTGTTCAAGTGCTCAGAGATTCCTTTTGTATTGGAACTGTTGCCTTCTGTTCACTGACAGGGAGTTTGGAAATGAGCTGGTATCTTCATATAAGGATTTTCTTCTGTATTATGAAGCGATGTAACAAATATTACAGAATACCAGAAGATCCCTTCAGCACAAACCTAGGTTTCTTTAAGCTTTTCAGGGGCCCTGTCTTAGGTCCACCAGCTCTGAGTTTTAAGGAACACTTGCAGCCTAAAGACAGCTGCCCATCAGTCCCCTGATGTGTAAGGTTTGTTTGTTGCCAGGCACTATTTATTTTCCAGATTAGACTGATCACTAATTAACTTCAGGCCAATGACTGTGAACTTCCCGAAATAACTGTTTCAGGTGACAGAGGCTCATTGGTAATTTCCAGTCAAGTTTTTGTTTTCATTCCAAAGAATCTAAAAATTAGTAAGACTTCTCTCCTGTTCAATAAATTAAGAACAAAATATTCAATAGGTTAAGCTAGAAAACAATAATGTAATTAGGAAGCCAGAATTGCAGATAGAGGCAGTCAGCATTTAGGCTTAAATCAATCATGTATTAAGGCTGCAAATTATTTTCCTTAATAAAATGGGGAACCATCTTGGGGCACCTCAAAACTTGGCTAAGGCCCAGCCAATATAGCTCAGTATTTGAGCATCAATCCATGTACCAAGAAGTCACTGGTTTGATTCCTGGTTAGGGCACATGCTCGGGTTGCGGGCTTCATCCCCGGTGGGGGGTGTACAGGAGGCAGCTGATCAATGTTTCTCTCACATTGATTTTTCTATTTCTTCATCTCTCTCCCTTCCTGTTAAAAAAATCAATAAAAACATTAAAAAAAAATTTGGCCAAGAATGCAGCCCCCAAAATAACTTCATCTCTGATGCTGTGAGCTTCCTTTGTGCAAACCTCCACCCATTAATCATAGCAAGTAATGATACCAACATATACGGTTCTTGCAATATTCTATATGTTCTTTTTTCTTTTTTTAAATTTCTTTATTGATTAAGTTATTACATATGTGTCCTTATCCCCACACTACCCCCTATCCCCCTCACTCATGCCCTCACCCCCCTGTTGTCTGTGTCCATTTAAAGATAGTTTAAGTAATTTGCTCCAAGTCACAGAGCTACAGAGTAGTAGAACCAGGATTCAAATTCAGACTATCTGACTTCAGAATTCTTGAGTTAATCACTACTCTATGCTGCATCAAGTGTCCTAGAAACAAAGAGGCGCAACATATCAATTCCATGCATGTAAATCATGGCCTCACACAATCATTTAGCATCTGAGCCTTTTCTCTCACTTTTAAACCTGATACCTTATTTTTAAATATCTTCATACAAACAAGTTTACCCATCACTTCCAAAGCATGTGCTTAATCAAATTTTAATGGTCACTGGATGTTAGAAATAGGTACTGTAGGTAGGCCCCACTGTTCATGATTCAGATATTGGATCTCACATCTTTTAAATTTAGCTTTACACAGTGATAGAAGGAAAGAGGGTCTTGCCAGAGCTATGCATACAGATTTAATCCTGCTTATGTTCCTCATCGGTTTTCCACTCTTTTCTTTTTTGTTGTTGTTGTTGTTAATCCTCACCCAAGAATATTTTTCCATTGATTTTTAGAGAGTGGAGGGGAGAGGAAGACAGAGAGAAATAAACATCAATGTGAGAGAGAGAGAGAGAGAGACATCAATTGGCTGCCTCTTGCACACATCCTGACTAGGGCAGGGGATGGAGCCTGCAATCAAGGTAAGTGTCCTTGCCCAGAATTGAACCCAGGACCCTTCACTCTGTGGGCCGACGTGCTGTCCATTGAGCCAAACTGGCCAGGGCTCCACTCTTTTCTTAAAACAATTTTCACTTTAGTATATGATTTAGATATCATCCTATCTAATAAAAGAGAAAAATGGTAATTGGTGTACGATGATACCCTTTTCATTGGCTAATAAGGGCTATATGCAAATTAACTGCCAACTATGATTGGCAGTTAACTGCCAACTATGATTGGCAGTTAACTGCCAACAAGATGGCGGTTAATTTGCATATGTAGGCACAATGCAGGGAGGCGAAAGGGAAAGCAGGAAGAAGCCCCCTGCCACTGACAGTGATCGGAAACCCAGGGGGGAGCTAAGAACTGGGGGGCAGGGCAAAGGCGGCCCTGGGGCCGCCTTTGCCCTGCCCCCCAGCCATGATCCGAGAATCAGGCGCCTTTGCCGGCCTGGCCAGTGATAGCAGGAAGTAGGGGTGGAGCCAGTGATGGGAGCTGGGCACGGTCGAAGCTGGCAGTCCCGGGAGCTAGGGGTCCCTTGCCTGGGCCTAAAGCGGAGCCCATGATCGCGGGGCCGCTGCAGCTGCAGGTCCCTGCTGCCCGGGCCGGACGCCTAGGCCAGAGGCATTAGGCCTGGGCAGGGGTGGAGCCTGCAACCGCGGGGAGCTGGGGGTCCCTGCCCAGGCCTGACACCTCTGCCAGAGGCCTCAGGCCTGGTCAAGGGGCCGATCCGGTGATTGGTGATCGGAGGGTGATGAGGGTCAACTCCTCTGGCTGAGGCATCAGGCCTGGGCGGGGGGCTGAGCCGGGGATTGGGGGGATATGATGGTCCCCTTGCCCAGGCCTGAAGCCTGGGTCAGAGGCGTCAGGCTTAGGCGGGGGGTGGAGCAAGCGATCAGAGGGAGATGAGGGTCCCCTGCCCAGGCATGATTCCTGGGCCAGAGGCCTCAGGCCTGGGCGGGGGCCAGAGCCAGTGATCAGGGGGAGATGGGGGTCCCCTGTCCAAGCCTGACACCTCTGGAGGAGGCATCAGGCCTGGGCAAGGGGCCGATCCTGCGATTGGAGGGTGATGGGGGTCAACGCCTGAGGGCTCCCAGTATGTGAGAGGGGGCAGGCTGGGCTGAGGGACACTCCCTTCCCCACACACACCCAGTGCACGAATTTCGTGCACCGGGCCCCTAGTAAGCTAATGAATGAGAGATCAAAGAAAAATATTAGGCTCCGGCCAGGCTAGTACATACACTGGCATTTTCACAGATAGAAGCTTTAACATCGTGGACATTAAGCCCGAGGACAGGGAGGAGCTGGGGAGGTGTTCCTGCAGCCAGTTCCACCCACACTGGTGCACATGTTTGTGCACAGCAGCAGCAAGGGGACCATCAGGCTATGTGATATGCACTTCTCAGCCCCGTGCGGCTGACATTCTACGTTTTCTGAAGAACTTGAAGATCCCAGGAATAGGTCTTTCTTCTAAGAAAGGTCTTTCTTCTAAGAAACAATTTCCTCCATCTCCTACATGAATTCAGCCATAGCGGTCGGTGCGTGCTGACCTAAGAAGACCTGTCAGTGAAGGTCTGGGATCTCAACGTGGAGAGCTGCGCATGGAGACCCACGGGGCCCTCGAGCACCTTGGAAGCAGGCTGTGTTCTCTGCAAAAGGAAGCAACTGCATCTCCCACAAGTCAGGGTGATGCTGGAACAGTCCGGATGCTGGGATCATGACGGGGTCCTACAACAACTTCTTCAGGCTCTCTGACAGAAACAGGTGGAGGGATGTGGTCCTGGAAGTTTCCAGAGAGAAGAGCAAGCCTAGAGCCAGGCTGAAACCTGGGAGAGTGTCCAGGCAGGAAGAGCAAGGAGGACCAGATCAGTGAGGACAGTCTGGATTCAATGAGAAGATTGTGCACCCGACCTGGCACCCTGCCAACAACATGACTGCCCTGGTTGCCACTAATAACCTGTCCATATTCCAGGACACAGTCAACTAGGAAGCACTCCAGCTGAGGCTCATCCTGCACCACAGTTTCTGTTGGGAAAGGGGTGTCCTCTCCCTGGAGCACAGGGGTTTCCTTCCTAGACTGGAGCTGGTGCACAGGCAGCCCGGGGGGCTTTGGGGGGCTCTGTGTAAGCGAAGAGCCCACTGGGGCAGACTGATGGACAGAGCTCAACAAAGCCATCACTCACAATAAGTGTATTTATTTAAATCTGAGCCATCCTTTCCAGTTTATAGTCCAAAAAATAAACACCCAACAGAAAACTTGTCCAGCATCTCTCTCTTGTCCCTCCGTGGTCTGACTGGGGCTCTCACATGCCACTGAGCCAAATGCCCGGCCACCCGCTGAGCAGGCTCAGGCAGCTCAACCCCCACACTTCTGTATCTATCATCACAGCTTCTGGTATAACCACCTAATAAAAGCAACACACTATACAAAGTGCTTTTAATAAAAAACAATTTAAAAAAAGAACTGGTGTTTTTAGTTGGGTTCTAATATTTGATGAGTTAAACCCTTTCCCCAGATCTGTTACAGAATAAACTCCTGGACTTTCTGCCCCATTTATTTTCTGCATGAATTTTAGAATCACAACAATAATGTGTTTTACTTTAAGAAAGAAAACCATAATGCAAGCTTGAGGAAGCATCCAAACATAAACGTGGTCAAAGAAGCGTCACATGGCCTCCCATCCCACTTTAATGAAGAAGAAGAAGAAGAAGAAGAAGAAGAGGAGGAGGAGGAGGAGGAGGAGGAGGAGGAGGAGGAGGAGGAGGAGGAGGAGGAGGAGGAGGAGAAATGGAGACTTTGCAGAGACTTTCAAAGTTCTAACATTTAGAAGAGCGAAACTTGTCTAAAATAAAGGGCCCAGCAGTATTTCCTGACTGCATGCTGTTAGAAACAACTGGCTTCAACTTGTTCTAGTTCGTTAAAACTAAAAGGGAAAAAACGGCTAATAGCAAATTCAAGAGGATAGCTTAGCTCTCAGTAATTTAATTCTAAAGTAATAACATGCTTATTAAAAAATGGAAGGTCACTCTTCCAAAAATTTCCCTAAAGGCATGGCTGCCAAATTGACTTCTGATCTAGTCTTTACATTATTAATTCAATGACATAATAAAGCTGGCAAGGAAAAGCTTCCTGCTTGCCTCACAAAGGGAGACAGCAGTGCCCAAGTACCTCGCATGTTTCCTAAAAAAATGTGACCTGAAAAAACAAGTCAGCTTAATTTCTTTTTAAACTGTCTGGATAAACGACTGAGAATGCTTTTCTCTGACTTCTGGGAAAGCCTCCGAAACTGGACTCCTGACTTCTACCCCTTCCAAGCTTTGTCTTCACACGTTAGCAGCAAAGCAGTGTATATCCAAGGGCACAGAGACAGCTTCAGCCAGGGCCCGCTGGTCCACCAGCTCAGGCAGGCAATCGTGGAAAGGCACCAGACATGGAAGGCAGCCTCCCAACCATGACTTGGCAGCAAACTCTAATTAATGAAACTTGACCGCAAAAAGCTTGTTGATCTCAGCTTGTCTCAAGTTCCAGACATGGACAGCAGGTTGAAACCTGCTAAGATCATAAACAGCACAATCTATAGTTTTTGGAAAGAACTTTTTCTAACTGGTTTCAAACGGTCACCTCTTCCTCCTATCTGCAAAAAGAATTACAACTGAAATCTGCCCAAGACCCTGGCTTTCCCAGACACTGAAGCAACGGCAGGTACATAACACTGAGAGGGAAACAATTTGGGAAATGGTTTTTACTTATATGAATCGTTTGTTCAGTTTTTACCATTAACTTTCCTTTATAAACTTTCCTCCTATAATATGTACTTGTGCCTTTAATTTTTCTCAAGGACCAGAAAGTAAATAACTATATAACAATATCACGAAATCTTCCAAAGGCATCAATACCCTTCCTCCACAGGTGACTAGGACAGACTGTAGTAGGACCATGTTGGGTATACTGGCTCAATGCAATCAGGGAACCAGCAGGCTATCGGGAACTCTGATGGCTCCGAAACAGGTAGGAGGATGGGCTTGTTATCAATTTGGGTTCTGTTAGGTGATTTGGGGAGAGGTTCACAAAAGCATAATTTTGATCTGGATTGGGAACTTTCAGGAAGCAGGGGCCGATCTGTGATTCGCTGTCTTGGTAATGTTTTCTAGAAGATGGGAAGACCAAAGGAAGGCTAAATATTAACAGGTAAAGACACAGCAGTCACTCATATTAGCCACGAAAGGAGAATGCCTACTCATTGTTATGTTTAGACATAGGTTCTTCATATCTGCCTATGTGGTAAACTTGAAAATCCTTATACTTTTTTTGAGCAATATGACTTAGAGAATCTTAACAAAAGCCAAATAACTGGTTGCTGAAGTCATATTTCAGTAGTTCAACCAACTCTCCCTTACTAAGAAGATAGTATGTAGAACCATACCAGTGGGCTGGGTGCCAAGTGGTCCAACATATTCAGATGCCTCTATTAGTTCCTAAAGCATCCCTGATTTCAAGACTCCAAGCCATAAAATTGAAATTCTTTAGAAGGTGATACTATCAACTGAATATGAAAGAACAGAAGAATCAAAAGTGGCTGCCCCCTTTAGAAGAAGAAAATGCTGTGCCATTTGGGACAGTCCCCACCGGGCCTACTTCAGTTATTTATGTTGCCTGTCTCACCCCTGTAGGCATCTGAGAGTGTAACACCTGCTTTATAGAAAGGGACACTGAGGCACAAAGCTGGTTTCTAGGGAGGGAGGGGAGATTCTCCAGGATATTTCTGTGTGGCCAATAAAATGTGCTCCTGCTAGGACTGAGCCGAACTCAGCACCCACGCTTCTCCAGCTGGAAGAGACTAACATGTCCTCCTCTTTTTTTAAAACTTAAATTTATTGGGCAATAATATTGTGATGTTTGCATGGTGACAAATGATTACTAGACTTAGTGAGGTGATCATATTGTAATGTATATAAATAAATGTTGAGTCACTATATTGTACTACTGAAATGAATATAATATTGTATACCAACTATACTTAAATTTAAAAAGGAAAATAAATACATGTATAGGAGTAATATTAATTAATAATATTCCATAATTTTCAAGTGTACAATTATAATTAGAATCTGGATAGTCTCTTGTGTGCTCACCACCTAAAGTCTAGTTTCCTTCCATTCCCATATATTTGGCCCCCTTTACCCTCTTCATCCTTCCCTTATCCCCTTCCCCTCTGGTAACCCCCATTCTGTTTTCTATATCTATGAGATTATTGTTGTTTGTACTGTTAGTTCATTTGCTAATTTTTGTTTCATATTCCACATATTGCCTGTCCTTGATACCAAGGATTAATCTTCAATGCATTTTATGTGGCTTTATGGGGTTAAAAAGCAAGTGTAGCTCCTATGTCTAAGCTTTTTATCAATCTCCTTGGACCCATTATATCCTCAATTAATGAATAAAACATTTTATATCAGATTATGAATTTCAGTGATCTGTATCCATTAGGACTTTTAATGAAAAAAATAATCCAAATTTAAATAATAGTAAAATTCACTAAGAATCACCTAATTTAAGTTAGCATTTTGGTCATAAGTAAAAGCATTTAATCTATGTCATTTTCTGAAGAAATGATATTAAGTCAAATAATCAATGACATGATCTCTCTATTTAGTATTTCCTTAATGTCTTTCAAGTAAAATTTTATAACTTCTTCTTAAAAGTCTCCTATATAGTTTAGATTTATGTCTGGACACTTTGTGATTTTTCTATGCTATGATAAATAATAACTTTTTAAAAAATTTATTCTTTGCTTATACACTGCTAGCATTTCCAAATGAAATTTATTTTAGTACATTATTTTATAATCTAGGAACCTTTCTAAATTCTATTATTAATTCTTATATGTATAGTCTTTTAGAATTTTAACATAAATAATAATACAACCTTTGAATGACAGTCTTGGTACGTCTTTCTAGTCCTAATGGTTAATTTCCTTTTCGCAATTTATCTTGCACACACATATTGAAACACTGAAACATCATTCATGAAATTTAAAGTATTCATCAATACTATGTAGCAAAAGGAATGCACATTATAAAATACTAGAGGACCGATGCATGAAATTCTTACATGGGTAGGGTCCCTAGACTGGCCAGAGATCAGGGCCAATTGGGGCCTTATGACTGCTGGCCAGGGGCCTTCCTTCCCTGGCTGCCAGCTGCCAGCCAGGATCTTCCTTCATTCCACGCCATCCCCTGGTGGTCAGTGCATGTCATAGCGAGCGTTCGAACTCCCAGTCTCCCAGTCGAACTCCAGAAGGGACACTTTGCATATTAGCCTTTTATATATAGACTAGAGGCCCAGGGCATAAAAATTTGTGCACTCAGGGGGAAAGGGGGGTCCCTCAGCCCGGCCTGTGCCCTCTCACAGTCTGGGACCCCTCAGGGGATGACCACTTGCTGGCTTAGGCCCGCTCCTCAGGGGATTGGGCCTAAGATGGCAATCAGACATCACTCTGGCAGCCCTCGGGGGATGTGCACTTGCCAGTGGGGAGCAGGCCTAAACTGCAGTCGGACATCCTTAGTGCTGCTGAGGAAGCAGGAGAGGTTCCCACCACCACCGCTGTACTGGCAGCCATCAGCCTGGCTTGTGGCTGAGCAGAGCTCCTCCCATGTGAGAGCACCCTGACCACCAGAGGGCAGCTCCTGCATTGAGCGTCTGCCCCCTGGTGGTCAGTGTGTGTCATAGTGACCAGTCATTCCCAGTCCTTCTGCTGTTAGGGTCAGTTTTCATATTATCCTTTTACTATATAGGATAGAGGCCTGGTGCATGGGTGGGGGTTGGCTGGTTTGCCCTGAAGGGTGTCCCGGATCAGGGTGGGGTCCCACTGGGGTGCCTGGCCAGCCTGGATGAGGGGCTGAGGCCCGTTTTCAGGCTGGCGGGTGACTGAAGCTCCCAACCTCTCCTTTTTCCTTTATTTTTTATTCTGGGATTTATTTACCTTCTATGGCTGTCACTGGAACTGAGAGCTGGCTTTAGCTCTGAGGCTCGGCTCCAGCTCTGAGACCTCGGCTGCTGAAAGCAGGTATCTGGGTTTGTTTGGCTTCTATAATTGAAACACTGTTGCAGCTCCAGCTCTGAGGCCCGGCTGGCTGAAAGCAGGTTTCTGGGGTTTGTTTAGGTTCTATAATTGCAACATTGTTTCTTAGAGTGCAGATCAGAGGCTGGCAGTGGCAGGCAGGGAACCTTGGCTTCCTCCATCACTGGAGCAAGCAAGCCTCCTGTTTGCTTCAGCTGCCTGGCTGCTGGCCGCCATCTTGGTTGGCAGTTAATTTGCATATCACCCTGACTAGCCAATGGGAAGCGTGTCGGAGGTATGGTTAATTACCATGTTTGTATATTATTAGATAGGACTAGAAGCCCGTTGCACGAAGATTCATGCAATAGGCCTTCCTTCCCCTGGCTCCTGGCACCCAGGACCCAGGCCTTTGGTCCGGCCGCAGCAGAGAAGCCAAGCCTCTTCAGTCTTCAGTCTTCAGTCTTCAGTCTTCGCTCCGTGCCTGTGTATGCAAATTAACCGCCATCTTTGTTGGGTTGATTTGCATAGTCGCTCTGATTGGCTGGTGGGCGTAGCAGAGTTACACCAACTTGCATGTTTCTCTTTTATTAGTGTAGATATAGAAGATAATTCAATATATTCACTCATTTCTTTCTTTTTTATTTTTTTAATCCTCACCCAATGATATTTTTCCATTGACTTTTAGAGAAAGTATAAGGGAGGGGAAGGGACAGAGAAACATTGATGTGAGAGAGACACATCAATTGGTTGCCTCCTGCATGCACCCTGACCAGGGCCAGGGATTGAGCCTGCAAATGAGTTACATGCCCTTGATCAGAATTGAACCCTGTACCCTTCAGTCCATGGGCCGATGCTCTATCCACTGAGCCAAACTGGCTAAGGTTCCACTCATTTTTTGATGTCTACTCTTCACCAGGCAAGAGCCTAGTTGGAAACACAACTGGGAGTTTAAATTTTAAAAAGCCCTATTCTCAGTAAGAGTATTTGATATTAACATGCTCAAGAGAAAAACTTCCACAATTCTAAGATACTCTTTCTCTATCCTCCAAATCCACTCCCCACATCCTGTCATATCCAGTTTCTATACCTTGCCTGACAATCTGTAGGTTTTAGCCCTACACTTCCATCATTCCATGATCCTGGCACCACCGTGTCCCCTGCCCTCATTCCGCCTTCCTCATCCAACCTCCAAGCATGTAAATCTGGATGAAGCATCACCAAATTCCCAAGGAACACTAGGGAACATTCTCTTTGTTTAAAGCATTCTGCAAAAGCTCTTGAAGACAATTACCTTACTAATTGAATTGAATTGAATTGAATTGAATTGTAAATCTTGCATGAATTTTGGGACACCCTATATAAAGATAGCTTACATTTCTGTCTTCCCATTAAGCTGTGAGTTGCTTGAGGATCAGAGGCCAGCCACTTCCTTTTATCCCTCTCCAAAGCAAAGGGCCTCAGTGCAATTACAGCAATTCTGTTTTGTACAGGTGACATTAAGACATTAAAATTTCTACACAAAGGAAAAATTCAAAATCAGAGCATGGCCCATAAAGCTTCCTACAGCCTGGCCTGCACCAAGCGCTCCAGCCCCCTTAGCCTCTACCAGACAGTATTCCCTGAGCCACTGAACAGAAATCATTCTATGGAATATTACAAGGATTCCATGCTCAGCTGAGTTTGTAAAAACCCTGGATTAAACCAATTTAAGTGGGTTTCTTGGCAGGGGACATCTCAGAGACTTTAAACTAGTTATGTGGTTTAAGACTCTCCAAAAGGGGAATTTGAGATGCCGCACCCTCAAACTCACTTAGCCACAACTGCCCCTTCACATGAAACACCTATTTACAGCCTGCACGACAAATGTGGAGAACGTTTCCCAAACTACAGCAATTTCCTTTTAGGAACGATTTCTCATTCCTCATTTTCCCCATGTGCTTTCTCTCCAATTCATTTTGTCAGGGTCAACTTTGCCCAATTTTAGCACACTCCTGTTCCATGTTTCCCTTTATTTCCAGAGTGTTCTATACATCTGTTGATGAGTTTCATTTTTAAAATGTTATGTGGGTCCTCCTCCCTCAGATCGATCTCTGTGAGCACGGTGGATTTTGGTCTTGTATCTCAAACACAGAGCCAAGCTCCTGGGACATAGTGTGAGTTGACACATACTAGAGACAGGGAAAAATCACATGCACATTAATGCAAATTCGTTTTTTTCCCTAGTTTTGCTCCTCAGAGAAATTTCAGGAGATATTTTGCAGCTTCTCTAAAAAAGAAGTGCTTGCTAATTATTTGCTCACTGTTTTTATGTCTTCCAAACCAACCGCTATGCACTATGGTAAGTGTGGAGGAGGTTTGTCTTCATAGTCTGAATTTTCCTGGGGAGGCCAAAAGAGAGAAAATTTCAATTTGAAATAACTTCAGTAGAGTTAGAGGAGGCAAATGGAAAAAATATTGGTACATGTCTCCTTTCAAATGTTTCTTCATTGAAAACCAAAGATACATGGACTTATTTTCAATGCCACTATTTGGTACAGGAGCATTTAAAGGAAAATCTCATAATAGTTCAAACTTCCTAGGAGAGTCTTACAAGATCATTTCAGTCATAATTTAAACACCTTAAGACAAACTATTACTCATTAAAATTTATATTTTTGTATAGCTTAGTTTTAGGCTGAGTTTATGACTTATTAGAATTTTATTTCTAAATGATCACTTTATGGGACTGACAGCCACCCACACCCTAATGGCACTTACTGCAGTTTGAGTATAATGTTGCCATTTCTATGGGTCAGTGATTTAAAGTCACTATGCATTTACTTTTAAGAAATTATTAATATTCATGGGTCCAATTTATTTGATGCCTACTCCATCAGGAGCACAGTTCCAACTGTAGCAACAGTCCCCTGAGAGAATCTGATGGCATTTCTGACAACTCATTTTGAAATGCTGTCTCCAAGAACAACTGTAACTAGAAGGAGAGACAGCTCATGTCTATGTCAAGCTTGACGGAGCTAATCTACTTTAAATTCTTACATTTTCTGGTGAAGTTTTCAGTAGATTTTCAGATGCAGCATTAAAGTTCATTTTTCTTCTCTACCACTTTTAATATTAAGCTGCTTTCTCCATCAACAAAAAATATTTTCAAGGTACTCTTTATTTCACTATGATCGTGATTTAATTGTTATATTACATCCAATTTATCTCACATCCAAATTCCTGCATCAGTGGGATGCAGAACTTTCCCACAAACTTACATAAAGTGGCTACTAGTCATCATTACTGTCATAGTCATCATTGTATTGCTGTTACTGAGAAGGTTTAGTAAGAAATTAATTTTGATGCTCACAGATAAGAATTTTAAAAAGACAAAGAGGTGATCTTCTCAGGCATACTCTCTTTACCTCTTTTTAGAAAGGAGGGCAAGTCTGGAATTCAAATAAGCTCCTCCAATGCTGAAGGTGTATATTATCTAGCTGTACTCTTAGAAATCATACTGTAAGAGGAATCTTCTTAAAAACAGACTCACAAGCAGGGAATGTGGACTATTAATGAATACTCCCAGAAGAAAGAAAGTTCTTTACAAACTTATCTGAAAGAGAGGTAATTACTTACTTGGTGTATATACTTGGAGAACCAAAATCTTAACCCTGTTTGTAAAACGGAGCATACTTGGCCAGTTCTACAGCGATCTCAAAGGTTATTATAAAGGATACCACCAATCACAAGAGAAATCTTCACTTTTCTTTGCTAATGGGAATAGGTTGAGGCTTGAACCAAGAAACCAGCAGGATCTTCTTTTTTAACACTTTGGGAATCAAACATTTCTAGATATTAATTCCCATGACTCAGTGCTCTTACTTAAAAGGCTGAATCACAGTTTATCACTCGGGCATAAAAGCACAAATATACTATCAATAGTAAAGTAGTCGTGTGGCTCTGAGAGTGCCTTCTGGAGCTTCCTGGAAGAAGTGATGAGAACCTTGGAGGGGTGAGCAGAGCTCTACCTCTCTCACAGAAAAGAGCCGCTTCCCAGCTAAGCTGGAGAATTATTAAGGCTTCTCATCACAAAGACACATTCTTAGTCATTCCTCCCCTGAATCTCTGCTAAATTAAAGATACTGCCACCAGCCACCCCCCACACAGCAACTCAGGACCCCACCTTTCATCTATCTTTCCCCAGTGCGCTACTCTGGTGCTACAATCTCACTCATGTCCCTCAGCAGCAAACAAGGTAAAAAACAGGTGAGCTGACGGACAGGAGTTTTAAGGCAAAAATTGGGTGAGTTGTGAATAATATGTAAAACTAAAAGAAATGGAGGTATGATACTCTGGGGGAACAAAATTTGCAACCCCAAATATGCCACATTGGCACACTGATTATTTTGAATTAAAGTTCTCCAGAAATAGCCAGTCTGAAAAGGACACTGTGACTCTCCTTTGTCCCCTTGAACACAGGAGATAAATCTCCCATCTGAAAGGAACCCTCCCTGACCAGGAGGTAGAGAGACATAGTTACCATCAAGAGATAACTACAAAGAATAAAGGCTAGGTGTGGTGAGGGGTGCTTGGGCAGGCTAGAGACCAAAGTCCTCTCTGTGTCTCTTGTCTCTGGGGGCATGACAAACTTTTGCTACCATACATTTGCTCTTCCCAGCTCCCTGTGTACTGTCTTCCTCCCCTTTGAAGTTCCAAATCCCCAACCCTTTCTTATTAGCTCAAAATAGCATATAAGCCTCAATTGTTTGGTTATCTTGGATCCTCATATTTTTATGAAGCCCCCATATATAAGTAATTAAGTTTGTTTTTAATCTTGTTAAGCTGTTTTATATTAATTTTATTATTAGACCAACCAAAGAATCTAGAAGAGAAGAAGTTTTCCCCCCTGACAATATCTATTGGTAGCAGCATTTTTAAAATACGCTGTAAAAATACTGTAATAATGTTCCATTACTTAAGGTAAATTAGCACCAGCCTAGCGCAAGTATAGCATTTGTCCTCTCAAGTCCGTGAACAAAGCAGGAGCCCACCAGACTATTCTTTTCACATATAAGCAGCACACACTTTCTTTAGTCAATATAATCAAGAACCAGTACTTGGAAAAATGCTGTTGCATAAATATAAAGTTTGGATCACTTCAAAAACATAAGTCTCTTTTCAACTCACCTTAGAACCAAAAAATATAAATTTATCCTGGAGGAAAACTAAGCACATTAAATGTATTCTAAACCATAGATAAAACTGTTTTCAGTCTTTAAAAGATATTCTAAATCTATACCATAATGTCCAATATGGTAGCTACCAGCCATATGTTGCTAGGTTCATTTAAATTAAAATTAAATGAAATAAAGAACTCAGTTTTGCAATTGCACATTCAATAGGAGGTTGCCGTACTAGACAGCACAAGTGAACATTTCCAGCACAGTAGCATGTCTTATTGAACATGTATATTCTGGAAACTATTTTTCCCCAAGCAAAGAACAGGGGTATGGTTTTCTCTTGTTTAACAATTACCTGGGGAAATTATTCACTTGCTGGGTCAGAAACTGAAAAGCAAATCACATTAAGCACTCTCAAAGTCTCAGAAAACCAACAGTCAACAACTCAAGATACAAATACTGTCATTAAGCTGTGACAATGGAGGTGCCTGGCAAAGGTGAAGCCTGTGGCCTCCTGCACAGCCAAAGGCCTCTGAGCCAGACTTAATCCTCAGAAAATATTCCAAGTCAGTTCCACTGCTCTTGTAAATTAAAATGAAGTTGAGAAATAGGACTCTTAGAATTTTTTTTCAAAAGATGAGGCAGTTGCCTTTGGTATGTTCAGAGTACTAATAGAGAATAAACATTCTGTTCATTAGCCAATCAAATTACTCAAGTTATCAGTCAACACTCCCTTTATCTGATTATCATCATATTATTAAGAAACATATTTTGCATGCATCAACATAAGGCTGTCTCAATATTTCCTGTAGAGCCATTCACTCAAAGAAATACTTGGAAGATCTTTCTATTCAGAAGAGTACACAAGCAGCAGCTAGTTGCATTTAGAAAGCCACAGCTCCATCACTTAAAATTGTTAGCCTGAAACCAAGCTTCCTCAGTGAGGGGATGGACACTGATGCATGTAAAATGAGGATTTGGGATAGGGCATATTGGCAAGGAAAACAGACACTGCGAAATAAGTGTCACATCAAATAAATGTTGTCATATGAAAAAGGGAAAGGACTTAGTCTCGATTGATTAGTCATCTCTGTGGCAATCTACCACTTCTCTTGGACACATGACAGTACCTGGAGTGAGCCTTTTCTCCAATGGGTCTGTGTGACTTATAAATTGTTTTATGAACACATTATTTCCCACTAATTGCAAGCAAAACTAGAAATATTTCAAGGCCACACAATTAAATCTCTGAACCATCTAGCTTTGGGTTTATGTGACCATATGGTCTCAATTCACTTAGAAATAAAACAGCAGAAGCAAGCACCAAAAACCCTAGGCCTGATATTCTCACCCAGTCCCCTGCCCAGAAAAGAAAAAAGGGGTCTTTAACAGCATGAGGGTGGTGTGCACGTCTATGCTAGAATAACAAGCATCATTTTCTTTGAAAGAAATTGCCAACACAAAGCTTTCAGTGCTATAAATACGTCATCATTTCTAAAGTCATTGATTTTGCCATAAAATTAAATTGTGGCTGCCATATGAACTGCAATATTATATTATCCTTTTCTGCCCACATCTTAAGTTCTCTCTCAAATACCAAAATAATAAAAATATTAGTTTAAAGTTAACACAGAGAGCAGACCAATTTACATCATATGTTAAACCAGTATTTCTTCTTTTGAGATCAGGAGTTTCGTACTGAAAAAA
This sequence comes from Myotis daubentonii, assembly GCF_963259705.1. Lineage (NCBI taxonomy): Eukaryota > Metazoa > Chordata > Mammalia > Chiroptera > Vespertilionidae > Myotis > Myotis daubentonii. Next base: position 100,584,788 of record NC_081841.1, on the reverse strand, counting down.
AGAACTCACATTGGCCTAAACAGAAAGACAGAGCAGAGGAAGAGTTGGTGGGTGGGAGAGGGGTGGGTTACCACTGAGAGAAAAGAAAGAGAAAGAATGCAAGATAACACTCCTATGGGACCTGCTATCTAATGTATACTACCTCTTTCACACTAGAACCTAGTTGTATAGAGCAAGAGTAGAGTGAACTTTTCGGATACCTTTGAGAATTCAATATGGAGTCACTGTCAGTCATGACAACTATGTCAAGTGCTGTGTCAAAACTGAGGTAATGGGGTGTAATGGGAATGGCCTTAGGATGGGCCCAGACCAACCAAAATCACAAGTCTGGACACTGGGATAAGGACTCTATCTGGACACTGATATGAATAGAACCTCCACCCTTCATGGGCTATAAGAACTCAGAGCTCTATCATCAACAAATCAACAAACAACAAGTGTTGGAGAAGATGTGGAGAAAAAGGAACCCTTCTGCACTGCTGGTGGGAATGCAGACTCATGCAGCCACTGTGGAAAACAGTATGGAGTGTCCTCAAAAAGTTAAAAATGGAATTCCCATTTGACCCAGTGATCCCACTTCTAGGAATATATCCCAAGAAGCCAGAAACACCAATCAGAAAGGATATATGCCCCCCTATGTTCATAGCAGCACAATTCACCATAGCTAAGATTTGGAAACAGCCTAAGTGCCCATCAGCAGATGAGTGGATTAAAAAACTGTGGTACATCTACACAATGGAATACTTCGCTGTGGTAAAAATGAAGGAACTCTTGCCATTTGCAACAGCATGGATGGAACTGGAGAATATTATGCTAAGTGAAATTAGCCAGTCAGAGAAATATAAATACCACATGATCTCACTCATTTGTGTAATATAGAGAACTACATAGACTGATGAACAGGGCCAGATCCAAAGACAGAGAAACAGCGATCAGACTATTAATCCCCAGAGGGAAAGTACGGGAGGGTGAGGGTAAGGGGAAGAGATCAATCAAAGGACTTGTATGCATGCATATAAGCCAAACCAATGGACATGGACAACAGGGGGATGAGAACATGAGTGGGGGGGGGGGGTTAATGGGGGGATGAGGACACATTTGTAATACCTTAACCAATACAGAAATTTAAAAATATACATTAAAAAAAAAAGAACTCAGAGCTCCAACCACCCAATGTTAGAGCTTGGCTGTACCATAGGTCATGCTTGTAGCTCTGCTGGACTTCCACTCTACTAGACATATGTAGCCAAGTAGATGTCTCACTTATGACGAACGCCCGCCTCTCCACCTGAAGACACTACCAGTGACTGGGACTTGGAGCTGGATGATCACTCTGCTTGCTTCTATCATATAAGCTCCTCCTCTCTGTGTGTAACCTGTGTGCAACTTTATTGGCTTACTGGGAGGTCTCCCCTAATGAGCCTGGCATTGTTGAAAAACACAAATGTGTGTAACTCATTTTGGGGATGCTCCCTTGTTCATAACAATAGTCTTTCTAAAAATTATAGCAAATTTCAACATATATGTATCATCTAGCTTAGTACAAAATATTTAGCAGCTCTTTAAATATCTAATAAAAATAAAGTAAAATAGCTATATTTTGAGGTATTATTTCAAATGAAAGTATATTTCTAAAGACTTGAAGAAAGAATTTATGAAGACAATTTACTAAATTAAATGACTGATTAAAAAAGAAAATGGAAGACATTCAATTTGTAATAAAGAAGTAAAACTGTCACTATTTACAAATGACATATATAGAAAATTTTAAAGACACCACCAAAAAAACTGTTAGAACTAATAAGCAAATTCAGTAAAGTTGCAGGACACAAAATCAATATATAAAAAGATGTGGCACTTCTATACACTAATAACAAGCTATCAGAAAGGGGAATTAAGAAAACAATCCCATTTACAATTACATCAAAAAGAATAGAATGCCTAGGAATAAATGTAACCAAGAAAGTGAAAGACCTGTACTCTGAAAACTATAAAACGTTAATAAAAAAATCGAAGACACAAATAAATTGAAAATTTTCCATGCTCATGGACTGGAAGAATTGATATCGTTAAAATGTCCATACTATTCAAAGCAATCTACAGATTCAATGCAATTCTTATAAAAATTCCAATGGCACATTTCACAGAAATAGAAAAAAAAGTCCTAAAATTTGTACAGAACCACAAAAACCCTGAATAGCCAAAGCAATCTTAAGTAAAAAGAACAAAGCAAGAGGCATTACACTCTCTAATTTAAAACTACATTACAGAGCCACAGTAATCAATACAGTATGGTATTGGCATAAAAAGAGACATATAAATCAGTGGAACAGAATGGATAACCCAGAAATAAACATATGCATATATGGTAAGTTAATATAGGACAAAAGAGCCAAGAATATACAATGGGAAAAGGACAGTCCCTTCTATAATTGATGTTGGGAAAACTGGACAGTCATATACAAAAAAATGAAACGGAACCACTACCTTACACCAAAAACAAAAACTAAAAATAGTTAAAGACTTGAAGGTAAGATCTGAAACCATAAAACTCCTAGAAGAAAACGTAAGTGGCAAGCTCCTTTATATCAGTCTTACAGAGGATTTTCCAGATTGACACCAAAAGTAAAGGCAGCAAAAAATAAACAAGTGGACTACATCAAACTAAAAAGCATCTGCACAGCAAAGGAAGCCATCAACAAAATGAACAGGTAACCTACTGAATGGGAGAAAATATTTACAAATCATGTATCTGATAAGGGGTTAATATCCAAAATATATAAAGAACAACCCAATAGCAAAACAACAACATCAAGAAACACCCCACAAATAATCTGATTTTAAAATGGGCAGAGAATCTGAATAGACACTTTCCCAAAGAAGACGTACAGAATGGCAGAGCCTACATGAAACGGTGGCCAAATCACTAATCATCTGGAAAATGCATAATGACAAATCAAAATCAAAATGACATATCACCTTACACTTGTTAGAATGTCTATTACCAAAGAGATAAGAAATAACAGGTGTTGGTGAGGATGTGAAGAAAAGGGAACCCTCGTGCAGTGTTGATGAGAATGTAAACTGGTGCAGCCACAGGAGAGGTTCCTCAAAAAATTAAAAGTAGAAGTAACATTCGATTCACAGCTCCACTTCTGGGTATCTATCTGAAGAAAACACAGTCAGTAAAAATAGCTTCACCCCCACATTCACTGCAATATTATTTACAATAACCAAGACATGAAAACAACCTACGTGTCCAATGATGGATGAGTGGGTAAAGAAAATGGGATATTGATACACACAAACACAAAATGGAATGTTATTCAGCCATAAAAAATAATGAAATCTCGCCATTCACAACAACATGGATGGACTGTGAGGTCATTACACTAGGTGAAATAAGTCAGACAGAGAAAGACAAATACTGTGTCATCTAACTTATATGTAGAATTTTTTAAAAATCCAACTCTTAGAAACAGAAAACAGATCGATGGTTCCAAGAGGTGGCGGGTAAGTGAAATGGGCGAAGGTGTTAAAAAGGTACAAATGTCCAATTACAAAATAACTAAGTCATAAGGATGTAACACACAGCAAGGTAACTATACATATAAAGAGGTAATATGCTAATTTGTCCATGAAGGTGTCCCCATAAGGACCAATTTGCATATTGATGCGCATGCAGTAGGGGGCGGGCAGCTGGAGCCAAATTCCCCGGGGGTCTGAGGACAGTGCCTGACAGGAGCCCGAACTACAAAGAAGGAAGAGGAAGCAGCCACAGGGAGCTCTTCCAAGCCCCCTGCATGGACACCCTACCCCAGCTCCCGCAGCCCCAGGGGGATGGAGAGGCTGACTGGACAGAGAGAAGACCCAGCCTTGGGGGTAGCTGCAGCCCACACCTCCGACTCCAGATCTCTTCCCCCGCTACCCCTGCCAGGGGCGCCCACAACAATAGCACGTGGGCAACTACCCATCAGTGTCCCTGAGGCACCCAGGGCCACCGCCCACCACTGCCAGGCCCCTTCCCCTGGGGGTGGGCATGCTTCTCCTCCCTACAACTCCAGACCCGGGTGGAGGCAGGCCTGAGCAGACCTCCAGGGTCAGACCTTCCCCCAACCCCCCCATCCTGACAGCAGCAGCGCCATCTCCGCAGAGGAAGCACGCTGAACCTCGCTGGGGGCATGGCTAAACCCACCCTCTTAGCCCACCTGGCTCCACCCTGACCCGGCCCCCACCCAGCTCCAGGAGATTGGAGCCCCGCCCTGAGCAGGTACAGCTGTGAAACAGTCACATACAATTTAAAGAATGGTGCCAAGTGGAAAGGTTTGACAGTTACTTCCCCTTTGGACTCGCCACCCTGGTAGTGCCCCCTAACTCCCTTCCCCCCGCCAGCACCTCCAGGGACAGCTACCGCTACAGGGCTGCTGACCAGAGCCCACCCCTCCTCCCCTAATCAGCACCTGCTACCTGCGAGGGTACCCATGGGCTTAAAAATAACAATCCCTTCCCGTTTAGGCATCACTTACTTGATGAAACATTTCTAGGTTTATTAGGTCAGAACCTCCTCATGACAACCCAGTGAGGTAGGCGGAGAAGAGATTACAATTCCCATGGTATATGCGTATGTATTCAGAATGAAGCTCAGAGAGGAAAAGTGTCAAGCACAGTGGTTCCCAAGGTGCATCACACGCCCCACAGAGGGGGCAATTTGATTTTAAGTGGGGGGCAATTCTAGAATAAGTTAACAGTGAATTTTTGCATTTCTTATGGTTCTAGGGGGGCTCATCTACAGCGTATCCTATATAATAAAAGGCTAATATACAAATGACCAAATGGTGGAATGACCGGTCACTATGATGCACGCTGACCACCAGGGGGCAGACACTCAATGCAGGAGCTGCCCCCTAGTGGTCAGTGTGCTCTCGCAGGGGGAGCGCTGCTCAGCCAAAAGCTGGGCTCATGGCTGGCAAGCACAGTGGCAGTGGTAGGAGCCTCTCCTGCCTCCATGGCAATGCTAAGGATGTCCCCCAGGGCTCCTAGACTGTGAGAGGGCACAGGCCAGGCTGAGCGACCGCCTCCCCCCCACCTCCCATCAAGTACACTAATTTCGTGCACCGGGCCTCTAGCCCTATATAATAAAAACCTAATATGCAAATTGATTGAACAGTGGAACGACCAGTCACTATGACACGAACTAACCACCAGGGGGCAGACGCTCAACACAGGAGCTGCCCCCTGGTGGTCAGTACGTTCCCACAGGGGGAGGGCAGCGGTGATGGAAGGAGCCTCTCCCACCTCCACAGCAGCACTAAGGACCCCTCAGCTGACATCCCCTGAGGAGTCCCGGACTGCGAGAGGGTGCAGGCTAGACTGAGGGACCCCCCCCACCCCACCTCCCAGTGCATGAATGTCGTGCACTGGGCCTCTAGTAGTTAATAATACTGTATTGTATATTTGAAAGTTATTAAGAGGGATCTTAAAAGTTCTCATCATAAGAAAAATTTGTTTCTAACTATGTATGATGACGAATGTTAACTAGACTTATAGTAGTGATCACTTTGCAAGAAAAAAACTTTAATTTTTGTCTTTTACACCAAGAAAAGAGACTTGACATAATCTATGCCTTCATTATAGAGTTTTAACTAGTCCTAATTAAAAAAAAAAACACTAAATCTCTATTCTTTTCAATTATATGATAAGATATTCTAACAGATAAGTTTGTTGGGTCAAATTACACCTAGCCTAGAGGCCACAACAATGTACAGCTAATACGTTCCCTTGCTATAGCTGATGCATTCACTCCGTGCACATTTTTGAAGTGCCCAGGGAGAGGCTATAATGCTGAGGTCAGTCTCTGTTCCCAAGAAGACTATGGGCTAGCGAGAGTACAGATAAGTCAGAAGATAAACAGAACGGAAGAGGTCCAGGGTTGTGGCCAATAGGCCACAGCAAAATCACTCTGTCCTGCAGGAGAGAGAATCATCCCCAAGCAACAAACAAGGTTTCGGATGTTTGCAATGTAACTTGTGATGCAACATTCGCACAATATAGGGGGAAAGATGACTGAATTAATGAATACCTTAAGTAACTCAGAAGATGAGCTTATTTGGACCCAGAGTTTTTGCACAGGAAATTAAAAAAGGGCCCCAATCCGATATAACTTGTGTCCATATGAAAATGGGAAATTCAGACTCAGACACTTAGAGGAAAATCAATTCGTACACACAGGAGAAGATGACTATCTCCAAGCTGAGGGGAGCCTGAGGCCACCAGTAACCAGGAGAAAGGCTTAAAACAGAGTCTCCCTCAGAGCCCTCAGTAGGAATCAGCCCTGCTGGCACCCTGATCTTGGACTTCTAGCCTCCAGACCTGTGAGGCAACCAGTTTCTGATGTTTAATTCCCTAGTTTGCGGTACTTTGTTACAGGTGTCCAAGCAGAGTAATATAGAAGTGTTGCCCAAGTTGAATCAAGAAAGGAGGAAACAGGGATCAGGATAAACAAAGGCAGAGAGAATAAAAACAATGCGATGTATTTGCCAGCATGGACTACAGACACGGAGCCTTAGAGCAGTGACTAGGAGGTTTGAGAGACATTCTAGAACTTGAAAATGCATTATAATTAATTAACATAAAGGACCAAAGCAAAGTTGTCTGACATTATTTTAAAGAGAATGAATAGCTCCCAGAACAGTGGACCTCAACTATAATTTGCCTAAAGAAATTAGCATTAAGGGGGGAAAAAGAAAAAGCTGTGGATCTAAAAGTGATTAGTTTAAAATGAGAGACTTATAAAGAGGCCAATAGCATGGATTGCCTACATGAACAGATGGAGGATGCCAATAGTGTCCAGCCAGGCTTTGCAGGAGTCTATCACAGAGACATAGCCATAGCACCTGATTCCATCAAATATTTAAATTATAGGACAAAGCACTCTTCTATCCTGAGTCCAAGTTCACCAAGCAACCTTCTGATAGATATCATGGCTTCTCAGATCATCTGCTCAGCCCACACCATACATCTACGAGATGGAATTTTCATTGTGGAAGATACACTTGCATTCTGGCTCAGAGAACTTGTGAGCTTTGATGGCATCAGCAGCCGTGGTCATACCTGAATCCAACAAGACAAAGTGGGCATAAGTACGCCGATGTGTAGACATTCAGCCAGAGTGAGTGGCCTTGCCAAGAGACATAATGCATTTCTCTCCAGCTTCCCCATCTCAATCTAAGGCATTCGCCTTCAATGGAGTCATACTGCATCTAGGCTAGTCATGCCTCCTTCCATGTTGTACAGGCCTGACATGACTTGCTCTTCCCTTGCCTGCTTCTTGGCCTCATTCAGCACATCTTGCTCACTAGGCTCTGCCTCGTTACACTTCTGTGTTCCACCGGCGCACTACCTGGAGAAAGGGGGGTGAATTTGCCATTTCCTCTGCCTTGCATGTTCCTCCTCCAGCCCTCTCCTATCATTATTGGGTCTCAGGCCAAAGGTCACCTCCTCAGTCTCTTGACCACGCTCTTGAAAGGTGCCCTCCATTATCCCCAAACCACTCCTTAATGCCCCAGCTTGTTACTTTTCCTTGAAGGCATGTATGCTATCTTGTTGATTTATTTTTTTCTCCATCTCCCTGTGACTAAACTATGAACTCCACTTAAGGGGCCTTCTATGTCTCTCTCTCTTTTTTTTAATCCTTACCTGAGGATATGTTTTATTGATTTTAGAGGGAGAGGAAGAGGTAGAGAGAGAGAGAGACAAACATAGATGTGAGAGAGAAACATCAACAGGTTGCCTCCTGTACGCACCCCGACTGGGAATCAAACTCACAACCTTTTGGTGTATGGGACAATGCTGCAACCAACTGAGCCACCTGGCCAGGGCTTCTATGTCTTTTAACCACTTATTCCCAGTGCCTAAATCTGCACTTGACACCCAGCAGATGCTCAATAAATTTGTTAAACCGAAGAATAAAGCCTCTTGTTTAATGAACATCCAGTCTTCATTCCTTGAGCTTGGAATGGCAAATAAAAATCACTTCAGATTCAATTTTTACTATGAAACACCTGAAACTTCAGAACAGCTGAGATACAATTTAAAAAAATCGGAGCCAAAAAATAATAATAATAATCAGAGCCAGTACAACCAGTCTCAGCAGTTCTACTTACTTACATGACGTTTGATAAGTCGCTTCTAAGTCGAATATATCCACGTGTGAAATGGAGACACAGCCAGTCATATCACAGGCTGTTGCAGGAGTTGAATAGAAATAATGGAGTTATGTACCAATGCACCCTTTTTGGTTCATAAGTCATTTTATTTAATTTCTAGTTATACAGAAAGCAACACAAAACTCAAAATAACAGTCAAATAATGCAAGGGACCACTTTTTCAACATCCTATGGGGTGAAGTTTGCAAAATCTCTCTTCTGGGGAAGGAGTGACAACCCACCAGAGCTCCGCAGTAACAAAGCTGTAATTAGACACCCAGGGCCCCCGCGGCCCCAGGACCTGCGCTACTCACTGCTCCAACGCATTGATGTCAGTTCCCACAAGAAGGTGTAATTTAATAATCTTTGAATTGCTAAGGCCTGTGTATTTTTAAACCTGAAGGCTCCGCGAGCAGCTGGAGTTCAATCACTAGAGTAGCCCTTGTAATTTTAGACAATTACTTCACATCGTGTAGAAAATGCTGGATATAGAGCCATATATTTTTTAATCACATTTGCACTCCCACATTTATACACCCTTTTCTAAACACTTAATGTTTTCAAAGACTGCATTTGTTCTTCCTCAAAAAGGGATCTGATAGAGGAAAAGTTTTTCTCTTCTTAAATAACACTTCTCATGTTTCTTGATTACTGGACTCCCACTTGTGTATCCCTTATAATGAACAGTGTCTCCAATTCTCTGTTTGCTGAGGCACCATCTCTGGATTTACAACAAATCTCTTTCCTTCCTCCACTCAGTGTGTATTTCCTCAGTACCCACCCTTGCTTACTTAAAGTTCCCTCCCCCCCCAACAAAATGTGACTACATATAATTGATCATACACAATCCATTGTTGCTGTGACGTTTCCTTACACCATTAAAGAAAAACAGGACCTTTCAGTGTATGTCGATGCAATTCAAATGCAAAAACCTTATAGATATCAGCTGATGCCACAAGCAACACACTACTGCAGATGAAATGAATTTCATTTAGAATGATATAGTTGTAAAATAGGAGCAAAAATAGAAGTGAAAAAATGTAGAAGGGTGGTCATCAGGAAAATTGTACTAACCAATTTATTTGGGTAAATTGACTACTTTTCTGAAAAGCAACTCACATATAGACACCACCTCTCCTGGGCAAGTGTAATTAACACTTGTACTTACCCAACTACTGATAGCAAATCACCGTGACCAACACATAAAATTGCATACAAACCTCACTCAACTGTGTTTAGTACTATACTTTGTGCTTGGGAATGACCATCGTTTTTCAACCTTCATGCATTACTCCACAACATAGGTTCCATTAAAAATAATGGAAAGACTCACACTAAGCATCTTGTTCAAGTTGACTGGGTCTTCTAACAACTTGGCAACATATAAATTAAATTGGTATGATATTTAAAAATGGAAAGCACTTGCTTACGGTTACAAAAATTAGAGAATTAAGGTTATAACTCAATCAGCCTGAGGCTGTTTCTATAATTTAATTTCCTCCAAATTTCTCACCTTTTCCTCTCCTGTATTCATAAACCACATTCTGTAAAGGGTGATAAAGGAATTATAATCCCCTGACTTAATAGATGGTCTCTTCCAAAGCCATCAATGCCATACACCAGGGGGGAAAGACAGACCAGTAGAGAAAAGAAAGAAAAGTGAGGAACATGTCAGCTAGTCAAGTAGAAAAGAAATGCACAAATGAAAAAGCAAGACAAAATATTGAAATCTTAGGGATTTCAATTCAGTGAGTGTCTTAAGCAACATCTACATGCAAAATATTTTAAATATCTCTAACATCAAGAAATAATATCTTACCCTTTGCAACAGCATGTATGGACCTGGAGGGTATTATGCTAAGTGAAATAAGCCAGTCAGAGAAAGATAAATATCACATGATCTCACTTACATGTGGAATTTAATGAACAAAATAAACTGATGAATAAAATAGGTTCATAGACATAGAAACATGGAAGAGACTGACAGATCTCAGAGGGAAGGGAGGCAGAGATTAACCAAAGCACTTATATGCATACAAGGGGCCCGGTGCACCAGCTCCAATCTGGGAGCCCTCAGGGGAGCCCTCTGTCTGTCTTTGCGATCATATGAGCGAATTGTCTGAAGCCCCCAACCCAGTTTTGGTTTGTTGCTCAAAGAATAATAGAGGCTTTTTTTTTCTTTGCTTCATAGATGGAGATTTCCTGGAAGTTTTAGGATATCTTTCCTTTAATTTTTTCCTAGACACTCTGATTTTACTTATGTCTCTCACCTTTGCTTTCCCTCCACCCCCCACCGCAACAGTAACTTGCCCCAGGCTCACTTTGCTCTAGTGCAGTGGTTCTCAACCTTCCTAATGCCGTGACCCTTTAATACAGTTCCTCATGTTGTGGTGACCCCCAACCATAAAATTATTTTCATTGCTACTTCATAACTGTAATTTTGCTACTGTTATGAATCGTAATGTAAATATCTGATATGCAGGATGTATTTTCATTGTTACAAATTGAACATAATTAAAGCATAGGGGTTAATCACAAAAACAATATGTAATTATATATGTGTTTTCCGATGGTCTTAGGTGACCCCTGTGAAAGGGTCATTTGACCCCCAAAGGGGTCGTGACCCACAGGTTGAGAACCACTGCTCCAGTATCTAGGAGATCCATCTGCCACCAGAACTACGATTCCCAGCATTCCTGGTGCTCCCCGCACTCTAGGTTTTCCCTTCCTGCTCTGTCTCTGTCCCACAGCCTCCCACTCTGCCATGTCCCCCCAAGCCTCTGGCTCTCCTGCTCTGCTCTCTGCCTGGTGCCTATGTATGCAAATTAACCCTCCATCTTTGTTGGGTTAATTTGCATATTCACTCCTGATTTGCTGGTGAGTGTAGTGAAGGGATGGTCAATTTACATGTTTCTCTTTTATTATATAGGATATGCATAACCCATAGATAGAGACAATAGTGCTGTAGGCCTGGGGGGTGGGTGGGTGCAGGAGCTAGGTGGGGAGAGCAAAAGTGGGGAAATGGGGGTCATCTGTAATACTCTCAACAATAAAAATTAATAAAAAAACAAAAAAAAGAAATAATGTCTTAACAAACAAGCCTACAGTCCAGTAAGAAGAAAGAGGCAAGCACTCCACTGTATCCTAAATAAAGGGCAGTATAAATTCCTGACATAAATACATGGAGATTTAAATCTGGTTTAAGAGATGGGGGTAAAAATCAAGAAAAGCCAAGAAGAAATGACATTTCACATGAGCAGAATTAGAGTTAGGGTTTTAGAAGTGAGGATTGGGGAACAGAACTAACCAAGTGATAAATTCACTCAATATAGTGAGTTCCTATTCATAATGTTAGGCAACATGCTAGGTGAATTGGGAAGAGGGTTGTTCAATAAGCACCAGAATTGCAGAGAAAAAGCAAGGAGAGAAGTGGTCCATCATTTGGGGGGCTTTCTACAACATGCAAAAGGTTAGAGCAGTTTTATTTCTTTCAAGGTACCCCTCCAATGTCCAAAAGTCTATGAAAGTGATAAATCCATTTTTCTCTATAAGCAACTACAGATGCCAGTTACCAAAATTCTGCTTAGCTCTACTTATACACCTCCCTCTTGGCATATAACTTCCCAAAGTAAAGTCTTAATTTATAAAAATAACACATGGTTAAGGTGTGACTGAATCACATCCACAAGACAAAATTCAGGGCCTGCTGCAGATTTTAACAACATCTATCTTTGAGGTAAATTTGCAATAAATTCAGTGCACATTTGTTTTCTGCCACTTTTGACTTTGACAATAACCTTTCGATACTTCAAAAGTAAATAAATCTCCAAATTCCTGGAGGGGAATCAATCCTACCTCCTCCCCACCCCCACAATTTTTTTGGTGGTGTAATCTTTTATATTTTTATTGAATTTATTGGGGTACACTGATTAATAAAATTATATAGGTTTTGGGTATACAATTCTATAATTCATCATCTGTATATTGTATTGTGTACTTGCTACCCAAAGTCAAGTCTCCTTCCTTCACCATTTACACACCCTTTACCCTCTCCTACCTCCCACACACACACCTTTCCCTCTAATAATCACCATACTGTTGTCTGAGTCTGTGAGGTTTTTTTTTCTTTGTTTAATCTCTTCACTTTTTCACCCAGTACCCCAGCCCACCTCCCCTCTGACAGCTGTCAGTCTGTTCTCTGTGTCTATGAGTCTGTTTCTATTTTGTTTGTCAGTTTATTTTGTTCATTACAATCCACATAAGAGTGAAGTCATATGGTACTTGTCTTTCTCTGACTGGTTTATTTCACTTAACACATATTCTCCAGGTCTGTGATGGAACCTTTCTTATGTATCAGAACTGGATTTGGTAAATATCAACATTAGCTAAAATGAAGAAAAATGGGCTCACTCTAGAAAGATAAAATGGTTTTTGATCTGGCAAACAAAAACAACCTATGAAAATCTCTGTAAATAACACCTGATTGGAAAGGACACAGATTATAGAATACATCTTTATTTCTAGAATTCAGTCTTATTTGAATAAATATTTTAGGTTATTTACTTGTCACTATGTATACTCTGATAAAAACTCAGAATTTAAAATGACCTAGTGGGATTCCTAAAGAACAAGGCATACAGAATATATATTTTGTCCATTAACTGAATTGATAATTAATGAGTATTTGCCACATGCATGCAATTAAAATCAAAATGTACAAGGTTACTTTGAGAAATAAGGATTCCTCTTTAATTTTCTCAAAACTTTTAAATATAGATATAAAACTCCATTTGCACGTTTCATAATACAAGAATAAGAATGTGTTATGGTGACTTTACTGTATGTAAATTGCATTCCAATAAAAAATAAGATTGCATCAAATAACACCCAAGGAAATCATTCTGAAGAGAAAGTAGCTGGTCTCTCAGCCCTGCAAAGTACCTTAAGAATTTCCAGTATCAATATTTACAAGCAAGCATTATCAGCTTGACATAACACTTTAAAATAAGTACATTTAATTCTTAAAAATCCAAGACAATGCCAAGAAAGCATCAAGTAGTAGAAAAGATGGAGCAAAATAAAAAGGCTAAAGTAAATATACTCAGTCAAAAATAGGTTACATCTCATGGTTAAATTGTCATTCATTGTTTCCACCAATACAAGGAATAAGAAATCTGACATGTAACACACATAAGTGGATTTCATACTTATTAATGCACAAAATGAGTTATAGTAAGTGCATCTTCGTTAATTATTAAATAAACATTTATTGACACATCTCAAGGTACTTTCTTGAGCCCTGGGAAAGAGGACAGCCACAAAAATAACTGGCAATGCAGAGTCCAGTCGGGAGGACACGTAGAGCAATTCTAACACAGCACAGGAAGTGATCAAACAGAGGCCAAGCAGCTTCAATAGCCCTTCATTCCCACCCCAGGGACACTGCTCAGTCTCAGCTTAACCGCCCTAAAATAACTTCCCTTTATAATGGTCACAGGTTTCTTGAGGGTTTTCATATTAGTTTAGGCCTCTTTCCTCTCTATGGTTACACACAATTTTACTGAAATTAAAGTTAATGTCACCATTGGCTCACTGATTTCCATTTCCCCCCACTTAATTATAGGAATCAAACAATATGATTCAGAGTGCTATTTCTAACATTTTGTTCTATTATCCTATTAAAAATAGAGTAAAAGGTTTTTAGGATCGTGTTTTCTTTAATTTAAGATTTCTATCAATTGAAAAACTGTGCTTAAAAACTATTTCCAAACAATATGAGGCTTTTCAACACTTTATACCTTTTTTCTTTTTCCTTTTTTTTACTTTATATCTATGTTTCACTCTTCTCAACTTGTAGGCTATGTTGTATTATATTTCAAATTGACATTTATCCCCCCTTGATAATGTTTAATACATTCAATATTAGTTTAGGCTTTATCACATATTTAACACTTTCTTTGCTTTTTAGTCCTTTGTACAACACAGATCTTCTACCCAAGTTCGTTTTCTTTCTGTACAAAATACAACCTTAAAAGTTTCCTTTAGTAAGGGTTAGCAGGGTGCATCATCAGCTTTTGATTCTGTATTTTAAACTTATTTTTTATATAACACTAGAGTCCCAGTGCACAAAATTTGTGCATGGAGGGGTGTTCCCTCAGCCCAGCCTGCACCCTCTCCAATTGGGGACCCCTTGGGGGATGTCCAACTGCCCTGTGGGATCGGGCCTAAACCAGCAGTCAGACAGCCCTCTCACAATCTGGGACCACTGGCTCCTAACTGCCTCTGCCTGCCAGCCTGATCACCCCTAACTGCCCTTCCTTGCCGGCCTGGTTTCCCCTAACTGCCTCTGCATGCCTGCCTGATCACCTCTAACTGCCCCCCCCCCCCCCCCCCCCCCCGCCGCCAGCCTGGTTGCCCCCAACTGCCCTCCCCTGCTGGCCTGATCTCACCCCAACTGCCCTCCTCTGCTGGCCAATTTGGTTGTGATTGGTCGGTTTCTATGCCAGCATCAAAAGCTCCGCCTCCTAGGCAGCCATTGGCTCTCCACAGCACACAGATTTGATTCTGATTGGACGGTTCCTATGCCACTCAGCATCAAAAGCTCCACCTCCTAGACAGCAATTGGTTCTTCCAGCACCTATGTTTGGTTCTGATTGGTCAGTTACTATGCCCGTCAGCATCTCCAGGCCTATCTCTGGGCCTGATCAGAGAGGCAGGGCTGAACAGTAGCCCCCACAGAGACCGGGAGAGAAAAAAATGCCTGGCTGCTGGCCAAGCTCAGAAAAAAAGTGGGAGAGAAAGAGAGAGGCAAGTACTGATCAACAGCTGCCACTGAGGCTGCGGATCAGATCCTGCCTCTCTCTCTGGGTCTCAGCCCCCTGGTTAGTCAATGCTGGGTTGCCACGGCAACCCAGCACTGACTGAAGGACTTCCAGGTTGGTCAGCCTTCGGTCGTGATCAGTCATTACAACCCTGGCCTTTTATATATTAGGATTATATTAGTTTCAGATATACAACAAAATGATTCAATATTTATATGTATTGCAAAATGATCACCACAAGTCTAGTTAACATGCATCACTGCACATACTTTTTTTCCATTTTGATGAGAACTTCTCTAAGATGTATCACTTAGAAACTTTCAAATGTGCAACACAGAATTGCTAACCATAGTCACCATATCGTATATTACATCCTCAGGACTTACAACTAGAAGTTTGTATCTTTTGACCCCTTCACTCATTTTATTCACCCTGCATCCACCTCCTCTGGCAACCACCAACCTATTCTCTGTATTTATAACTTCCCTTTATATTTGTTTGTTTCAGATTCCACATATCAGTGAGATCATAAAGAATTTCCTTCTTTGTCTGACTTTTTTTTCCTTTGCACAATGCCTTCAAGGTCCATCCATGTTGTTACAAATGGCAAGAATTCCTTCTTTTTATGACTGAATATTTATCTTCATATATGATAAAGATGCATGTTGCCTATAGTCTAGGACCGTGGTCGGCAAACCGCTGCTTATGAGCCACATGCGGCTCTTTGGCCCCTTGAGTGTGGCTCTTCCACAAAATACCACGTGCGGGCACGCATGTACAGTGTGATTGAAACTTCGTGGCCCATGCACAGAAGTCGGTATTTTGTGGAAGAGCCACACTCAAGGGTCCAAAGAGCCGCATGTGGCTTGTGAGCCGCGATTTGCCAAGCCGCAGTTTGCCGACCACTGGTCTCGGAATTTGATATTCCACAGATTCCTGAAAAGTCCTAAGGAATCTACTAACTACTATTAGCATCACTTTTCTACCAGTGCTATGAAAATCTCCCTGTACCATGTAGGGACCCTGCTAAAAAAAGGAAATTTTAACTATTATTAGAACTTTAAATCCTATCATTTCTAACAAAGGGAACAGTTTCCTTTTTAATTCATTTTTACTTCCATTAATGTAATTCTTCATTGCTATAGAGCTTAAAACAAACAACTTTTCTAACAAGGTTGTTTTCAAGAATCCCAAACAAGGTAAAAGCATAAGGCTAGTCAACACTCTATGCACATGGCGGGCCAACTGCACACTACCTCACTGCCCTGATACCCTTCCAGCACACTGACCCCCCAAGATGACAAATCTTTCCTGATGGCAACTGAGCCATTAGGGGTGATCAGGCAGGCAGGCGAATGGTTGGGGCGATCATGCAGGTAGGTGAGCAGTTAGGAGCCAGTGGTCCCGGATTGTGAGAGGGATGTCCAACTGCCAGTTTAGGCCCGATCCTGCAGGGATCTCTGTGGGATCGGGCCTAAACTGGCAGTCGGACATCCACCGAGGGGTCCTGGATTGCCAGAGGATGCAGGCCAGGCTGAAGGACCCCCCACCCTGTGCACAAATTTCATGCACAGGGCCTCTAGTTAAGATATAAAAATAATCAACCTCTAAAAGGAAAATCTAGGATCTTCAGGTTTGCCCTAACCGGTTTGGCTCAGTAAATAGAGTATCGGCCTGCGGACTGAAGGGTCCCAGGTTCGATTCCAGTCAAGGGCATGTACCTTGGTTGCTGGCACATCCCCAGTAGGGGGTGAGCAGGAGGCAGCTGATCAATGTTTCTCTCTCATCAATGTTTCTAACTCTCTATCCCTCTCCTTTCCTCTCTGTTAAAAATCAATAAAATATATTTAACAAAAAAATCTTCAGGTTTATCTATCAGACAATGATAAATTGTACATGACCATGAAATAATAACTCTCCACATAATCACAGTCAAAAAAATTAACTTTAAAGAAATGAAACATTCAGTTTGGCATTATACCTCTTGTTATTTCCATACCAGTGCTCCAAGACTTTCACTGCTACTTGAACCTCCATGTGGAGATTTATCAATTGAGTCTTGTCTACTACTAACACTATAATCAAACTATACAGTAAGCTATTTATATGTCTGCAATAATTTCCTTTTCAAGATACACCAGACTTCAGTTTTATTCTGCAAAATCATTTTCAATTACATATTTAATCTCTATGTTATTGCTTAAATTACACACACACCGTCCTCATGCCCAGATCCTGGCTGGAGACTCTGGCAGCAGCTGCCACACATGTCAGAAGGTTATTATTGTGTTCAATAGGAGCCACATGTGCCAGTCGGCCACAGCAATTTGTACCTATGACCTAATTCAACCTATCAGCTTTTGCTAATTTTTTTAAAGGAACAAAGAATAATTCCTAGGACTCATAATTCAGAAAGGGAAAATAAATATTCCAGAAATGAGGCATAGAAGTATCATTTTCTCTCTAGACCCCCAAACAAGTAACTATTTAGGGACCTGGAGAATCCACCATGACACACTATACCACACACTAACCTTAAAATTTAGATTTCATTCGTGGTCACTAAAGAATGGAAATAAGGAAAGGGTTCATATTCATGCTTCTAGGACAAAGGTGTTGCTCTAAACACCATTTTACCCACCAAGAAACAAAAAAAAAAGTGGGGGGGAGGGGAAGACCAGCAAATGGATCCAATATGTAGGGCATATTGAACCTATGATCCTTAAACTTTTCTTCTTAACGTTTCAATGTTTCAAACATTGGTAATATAATTCTTCACCCAGTTCCCAGAAGACTTGTGATAAATCAGGGTAAAGGAACATGCTGCTGACCTCTCCCATAACTAAGAAGTACCATGAATGTTTCATTAAAAGGTGACCCTCAGCCTTTGGCAAAGATAGCAAAGAAAACTGGCAGACTGTTCTTCTGTTGTACCATCTGAGTATCTGTGTGGATGGTCAGGAAATGGAGCAATGGAAACTTGTGCACACTCCCCGAGAAAGTGAGATAGTAGAACAATTCTGTAGAGAAATTAGGCAATTTCTATAACACAGAAGATGTATCAAGTAGCTCAATTTTTGTTTCTAGGCACATACTTGAGAGGTTCCTACATGTGAACATAGGAACATGCACACCCAATGTTCTTGGCAACACTTCTGATAATTTAAAAAATGGAAAACAATTCAAACTGTCTACCACTAAGCTTTAAGTACTGTACAGCAATTAACTAGAACTAGTTATCAACACGAATGTCAAAAACACAAGTGAAAAAGCAACCTGCACCAAGATACATAAAATATGATAACATTTACATAAAATTAAAAAGCAAAAATCTATAATAATAAAAGTGTAGTATGCAATTGACTGAATGACCGAACAGCAGAACGACCATCTGGACAATCTTCCAGATGACCTTCCGGACGACCACGCTATGACATGCACTGGTGCCAGGCCAGCCAAGGCGGGTGCGATGCGATCGGTCAGGGGCCCTCCATCGCCCCGCAATCGCCCTACAGAGGGAAGCCCAGGCCACTGGCCAGCGATGCTGTGGCGGGTGGGCAGTGCTGGCCAGCAATCGCCCAGCAGAGGGAGGCCCAGGCCAGCCAAGCAATCGCACCCCACGCCTGTCACCCGCAGAGAGAAGAAACTGGTGGAGGGGGTGGGGGGCAGCGCCACACAGATGGCGAGCAGTGGCAGCGACGGGGGGGTGGGGCCAGCTGCCAACAACCAGGGGAAGGAAAGCCCCGACAGGCCCTGATCCCCGGCCAGGTCTAGGGACCCTACCCAAGGGGTCCCGGATTGCGAGAGGGCACAGGCCCGGCTGAGGTACACCCTCAACCCTCCCACCCCCATGCAGGAATTTCATGTATGGGGCCTCTAGTAAGTTTATATATAGCTTATATATAATATATTATATATATATATAGTTTATATATAGTATCCATAAAGCCATTCTGTGACAGATTTCTCTCAGGCAACGGGATAAAGAAGAATTAAGGTGCTTCAATTATCTGTAATGTTTTGTCTCTTAAAAAACATCTGGTAATTTGTCTTAACTCCTAATTGTGCTTCATCTATTGATTCTCTTGTATCTTCTATGTAGACAATCATAGTATCGTATTATTAATAAAAGTTGTCTCTCTATTTTAATCCTTAATAACTTTCATCTTGCTCTCTATCTTGTCACACTGGAGCTGGCACCTTCAGTATAATGTTAAAAAGGACAACAGGCAGGTAACTTGCCTATCCCATCTTTACTTCCAAAGGAAGGATTCCATCGCTTGGCCATGAAGAATGATATCTGGCCCAGGTTTCAGTAGGTGCACCATGTCAGGTTAAGGAACTCCACTCCTAATCCAGGCTTAAAAGTTTGTTGCTATTGTTGGTTAGTTACAAATAAATGCTAAATTTTTAGATTTTTTTTTTCTGGATTTAATTAGATAATTGTATGAGGGGTTTTTTTTCTTGTATCTATTAATGAGGTAAAGTATATTAATAAGAGATTTTCTAAAGAAAACATACACTTACATTCCTGGAATTAAACCCAACTAGATCATAATGTGTGAATTTTTTTTACATTAGTAGATTTGGTTTGCCAAATTTTCATAAAGAATTTTACCTCAGTTCTCAGCTGAGATCGACCTCTAATTTATCTTATCATTCTACCCCTGTTGGTTTTGACTTGAAGGTTACATTAGTATCAAACTACATTGCATAGTATCATATTTTTCTTACAGTCTGAAATATTTTGTATAAAATTGGATTATGTAAAATTATTCCTTAAATGCTTGACAAAACTAGACTATAAACATCACAAGGGTGTTCATTTTGTTAGAAAAATTATAAATAGTGGCACCACTTCTCTAATGATTGTAGGATTATTCAGGTTTTCTATCTTATGCCAGATTCTGAAAGTTATATTTTTCCTAAGTAGTTACCCATTTTGTCTAAGCATCAAACTAATTTATATTAAGTTATTCACAGTACTTTCATGTTATTCTAATCACTGCTCTCTCCACCTGTAGGTTTTCTCTTTTCTCATTGCTAAAATGCTTTGCTTATGTTTATATCCTTAGGTTTGGTTTTGTTTTGTTTTGGTTTGTTTGTTTGTTTGTTTGTTGAGGACTCTCCTTGTGGTTCTGTTGATCTTCTTTTGTTCTTTGACTAATGTAGTAAATTCTATATATAGATTACAAATTTTAAGCCTTTCTTCTTTTATAACATAATCAATGATGCTACAAATTTCTCTCTCCAAGATATTCTTATTCCATGATTTTTGATGCAAAGTATTTTTTAATAACTCACTCCTAAGTATTTTCTAATTTCCATTTGATTTCATCTTTGACTCTTGAATTATTTATAAGTATAGTTGTAAAATTTCCAAGAGCACAGATTTTTATAATGGTCTTTTTTATCACTGATTTGTTGGTTCAGTGCACTGTGTTCACAGAACATGAGTTGGAGAAAACTAAGTCTCTAAAATTTTGTTGTGACTTCCTTTATAAGTTTATGACTTGTACAGTCATTTTTGGAAAACACTTGAGAAGAATGTGATTGTAAAGATATATATTTACTAGTGACGCATCGTGCAAAATTGCACAAGACCTGGGACCCTGCCCCTCCGTCCCCCCCGCCCCCTCACTCCACACCATGGGATTACCCTGAGTCCCAGAGTCCCGCCCAGCATGGCCAGAACGCTGCAGGACGGCCCCGAGTCCGGAGTTCCGCCCCAATGCCCCACTTCCAGGCCATGCAGAGCGGCCACCAGGCCCTGTCCCTGTGGCACACACGTGGGGCTGCAGAAACCCCGGCAGAAGCCGCATGAAGTGGCCGCCAGGACCCCCACGCCCCCCGCAGGGTTGCAGAAACCTCAGCGGAAGCTGCACAGAGTAGCCACCGGCCTTACCCCTGCTGCCCCACCCCCACTGTGCACGCTGCCATCTTGTGTCGGCGTTACAGCGTGAGGGTCAATTTGCATATTACCTCTTTATTATATAGGATGCGTGAAACACATATGTATGTATAACTCTGTGTGTGTATGTGTGTGTGTGTGTGGTCTATAGCTGCTTTCTTATTATAATGGAGAACTGAGTAGTTGTGACCTAGAATATATGACTTGCAAAGCCCAAAATATTTACTATCTGGTCCTTCACAGAAAAAAAAATTGCCAGCCCTTTCCCTAGCTATATGTACTTAGTGCCTTGTACTTTTCCTTTGTGTCAATTATCACAAAAAAACATAATTATATAAGTCAAGGTGTAATGGCTATTTGCTCAGCTAAAATAGAAACCTGAGGTGGTAGAGAATATGCTGTCATTTATTGCTATGTCTACAATACTAGCAATCTGCCTGGCCTAGTAAAACTACTCAAATATCTGTTAATCCTGTGTAATAAAAGTGTAGTTTGGGAATTGTCGCCTTGACTGGGAGTTCATCCGAGAGTTTGACCAGTGGGCGGGGCCCACCGGGGGAAGAGAGGGAGTACCTGGCCAGCAGCTGGCAGCCGCTAGGGACCCTACCAGTGCACGAATATAATATAAATTCAGAAATTAAACAGGCATTTTTCTATTTTCTTACTCTGAGCATTCTCTTTCATATGTTTTTACTTTAACATCACCTGTCAAGATGAAAACTCCCAATTTTAAAACTCCCAATTTCTAAATCTGTGTTGCTTATCATGAGAATTACTCATCAAAATAGAAATTCAGTGGTCAAATAAGTTTGGTTAACAAAATATTTTATATCATCCTCTTCGAGATTCACAAGCAAAGTGATTAAAGACTGTATAAAACTTGCAGCAGAGAAACCTATTTATTTATAACTCTATCTTCCCAAAGTAGCCATAGATTCCATTTTTCTCACAATGATTATGAAATGTCAAAAACCCTTGTTTTAAAAGATGGCAGCCATAGCAGACAATAGAACTAGAACTGGGTGGTTTTCCATTTGATCAGTCAGGCCAAGAGTCAAAACACAATCTGTAGTGGCCAGGTAGTAAATAGTTAACATCTATGGGCCATTGTTTTGTGTTACAACTATCCAATTCTGCCATGTAGCACTAAAATAGTCATTGGCAATGCATTAATGAATGTGCCTGGCTGTGCTTCAATAAAACTTTGTTTATACAAACAGGTGGTAAGCTGGATTTGGCCCAATGGCCAGAATTCGCTGACCCCTGCACTGAGGGACTGAAAATTATCTAGGTACTCTGCTGTCTGGTATGATAGCCACTGGCCACATTGTGGCTCTTTAAGTTACTTAAAATGGATATTTCCTGCCCTGGCCAATGTTTCTCAGTGGTTAGAACTTCGGCTTGTACACTGAAGGAATCGTTCCTAATCAAGGGTACGTACCTGGGTTGCAGGCCCCAGTTGGGGTGTGTGTGGGAGGCAACCAGTCTAGACACATTGATGTTTCTCTCTCTCTCTCTCTCTCTCCCCAACTCCCTCTCTTCGACTCTCTCTAAAAAAAAAAATCAATGGAAAAATAGTCTCGGGTGAGGATTAACAACAACAAAATGGTAGTTTCTCAATCTTACTAGTTATGTTTCAAGTGATTAATCACTACTTATAGTTAATAATTACCATAATGAACGGCACAGGAAAACATTTTAATTTCTCACTCACCCCTTATAGAAAATGTTTTCTTCTTTTTTATTATAGCAATCACTTTATTTTATGCTATTTTAAAATTTAAGTTCCAGGTAATAAAGGGAGAGAAACATCTGAATGAAATAACATTAAGGCCAAATGATATGCTCACTTAGACCCAAACATTTTCCAGCAGGCTTATAATTTAAACTTAAGTAGAAAACCTAGACTGTTATGCTGGTTGAAAAAGACTGTGGTAACAAATCAAGAACTTCCCTACTGAAAGCAGAGCAGAGAATTCAACTCTAAGAGATAATAGTCAAGTTCCTACTTACACAGTAAGCTTTGGTTTTTACTTGCCAATGAGTTATTCTTCTTCAACATGTTCTTAAATCAGAAAGTCCTGTCATCTTTACTTTGAAAATACTATACACCCAGAATTTCACCTGCTAACTAGGCTCTCTGCTCCTGATCTGGCCTCCCTCTAAGCAGCGAGATTCCCTTTTAAAAGGTAAATCAGATCATATCACTCTTCTGCTCAGATTCCACCAATGACTACCCATTTCAGTGAGAAAAAAAGCCAAGTCATAACAATGACCTACTAGATGGCAAGGTATTCTTTTCCTGACCCAGCGGAGATTCCCTGGAGTTCTGAAAATCAGAACTGGTCAAACTCTAGGAGCAGCAAATTATTATCAAAAAAACAATCCAAGTGGTGCAGACCTTTGACCTTGAAATTAGTATTTATCAAAGATGACTTGACAGGTATGATAAAAACTGATATACCAGACTTGTAAACAACTAACAATCTCTTTTCAGACACTAGACAATAGGCAACACAGGACTATGATTCTTTGAAAATGAGAAGTGAATGAGGTGAGCCATATGATAGCTGAGGCTGTCTGTTGGAGCTACATTTCAAATTATGATTCAGGGAAGAGAAACCCAAGCAGAGCATGTTATTATTATAAGTGATGAGAGAAGACACAAATTGAAGCTAGAGATGCTAGATGGTTGGAATTTGCAGAGCATCATATTGAAGAAGAATCACACACAGAAAGAACTTGAATCTATAAGGGTCACTTTGTATCTTTGAACAAACACTAAGTTGTGCATTTATAGGATAAGACACCATGATGAAAGAACACATCTCAGGCCTGAAAGATAAACATCCCAAGAGCTCATACAAAATCGGGAGATATTTAAGTTCCAACCAGTCACAGTGGAAAAATTACATGAATATACAGGGTCTTAGGTGGCAGTTCCAAAGAGTCTCATCTAGGTAATAAAGCTAAAGCAGTTCTAGAGTGAAGACTACTAGACCCACAAGTAACTAGCTGCCAAAACTCAATCCTCTTTAAAGGAAAATAACAGAATCCAGATACTTAACAACAAAACATTAACAATAATCAGCATACAATAAAAATTACTAGATACTAAAAAAATACACAAAAAAACACATAAAAATGTCACCTACAACCAAGAGAAATATTAGCAGATGAAAACAAACCCAGAAAGGATAGAGGAATGGAATTGCCAGAGATGAAATTTAAAAGATTTATCATAAATTATTGAAGTATCTGAAGGAAAACATGAATATAATAAAGAGAAATTGAAGAACCAAATGGTTCTTATATTATAGTTAGAAAAAATATCACAATTTTGACAGCTGCAAATCCTATATACTAAAAACTATAAAATGTTGATAAGAGAAATTAAAGACCTAAGTAAATAAGACATACAGCATGTACATGAATTAGAAATCTCAACACCATTAAAATATCAAATTGCCCCCACATTTATCTATAGATTTAATGTAATCTCCCTAAATATTCCATAGGCTTTTTGGAGAAATCAACAACCTGATTCTAAAATGTATATAGAAATGCAAAGGTCCTATAACAACCAAAACAATATTAGAAAAAAAAAACAACTTGGAGGATTTCAACACTTGCTATATAGCTACTATAATTAAGACAATGTGTAATTGTGCATAAAGATATATACATGAATGGAATAAACTATAGGGTCTAGAAATATAGTCACATATATGTATAATCAATAAATTTATAACCAAAGTGCCAAGGTAATTCTATATGGAAATCATAGTGATTTTCACAAATGGTGCCAGAAAAATTAGATACTCATATGAGAAATAATCTGTACCTCATAACATGCACAAATTTGAATCATAGACTTAAATTTATAAGCTAAAACTATAAAATCCTAGAAAAAAAGAGAAATCTCAGAAAATATTGGAGTAAGTGCATATTTCTTAGAGTACCAAAGCTCTAATCATGTAAAAAGAAAACTGGACCTCAACAAAATTAAAATTTTCTGCTCTTCAAAAGATACTAGTATTAGCTTTCTATTACTGTGTAACATATTACCACAAATTTATCAGCTTAGAAAAATGCCACTCCTAAGTATCTAAGAGAAATAAAAACATGTGTCAACCCATAAACTGTACAAAAAAGGCTCACAGAAGCTTTACTCATAATATCCTCAAGTTGGAAATCATTGAAATGTCCCTCAACAGGTGAATGAATAAATAAATTGTGGTACAACCATACAATGTAATACTACTCAGCAGGACGGAATGAACTAATGATACATGCAGCAGCACAGATGACTATCAAAATAACTATGTTGAATGAAAGAAGTCAGACAAAAATAAATCTATTGCTTGGTTTCATTCACATGAAATTCTAAGACAAGCACACTTAATTCATCCTGATAGAAAGTAGGTCTGTGGTTGCTTAGGGATGAAGAAGGTTGACTACCAAGGGAAACGACGGAACTGTGGGTGATAATGGAAATGCTCACATCATAAAATTCAATGAATGTTGTAGTCACAGACTCGCCAGGTCTCTTCCCCTGAGAGCTAGAACGATGACTGAAAAAGAATGGGCCCTTGAGAATGTGAATGGGGGCACCTGTATCAATTTCAATGGATCCAAATCCCATGACCCTCAAATCCCATTCCCTCTCCTTTGCCAACAGAAGTGGACTCTCTCTCTCTCTCTCTCTCTCTCTCTCTCTCTCTCTCTCTCTCTCTCTCTCTCTCTCTCCAGACCTACACCATACTGGAGAGCCTGCAATGACATGACCTTTAGTGCCAGGTCCTGTTTTATTAGTAGGGTATGAAGCTAAACTAAGAGACTCCCCCCACCACCCATGCAATATTTAAAACTATATAACTTTTTCAGAGAGAGAGAAAGAGGAAATCTGCAGAATCTGCTCTTCACAGTCATACAGGGACCTAAGGTAGGGAAGCAGCTCTGCTGTCCTCGATGTGGAGTTGCCTCAGTTCCATAACTTCCAACGTGGCTCCCGCTGTGCCATTTCCAGCCAGCATGTGGGGAGAGCCGAGAAACCAGGACAAGAGGCCTACTTTTCAATGGGTAACGCAGGAAGTTCCCGCCTCGATTCTGCTCACATTGCACCAGGAGGATTAAATCTCACGGCCACATCCAGCCACCGAGAAGCTGGGAAATGTTCTCTGCCACAGATGTTCTTAATACATTTTACAAGATTTTGTTTTTATTCCTAAGAAGCCTTTCCACCCGTGATCACATACTTATTTCATAAAACATTTTGTGTTAAAGAGCTAATATTTTGCTTAAAACAAATTTACCCTTACCAATGCATCTTTCCTTTGATGACTCAGCAAAAATAGTAGTGTGAGTGTGCGTGTGTGCGTGTGCGTGTGTGTGTGTGTGTGTGTGTATTCCAGCAATTTTCAACCTTTTTCATCTCATGGCACATATAAACTAATTACTAAAATCCTGTGGCACACCAAAATATACATTATATTTTTTTTGATCTGACAAAAAAAATAGGTATAATATTTTTAAATTTCATTTTATTTTTTAATTTTGTTTTATTTCTTAAAATATTACAAAGTAGTACATATGTCTCCTTTTTATTTTCCCCCTTGACCTTCCCCTGCCTCCCCTACCGCCCAGTGTCTTGTGTCCATTGGTTATGCTTATATGCATGCATACAAGTCCTTTGGTTGATCTCTTACCCCCCAAAACCCTCCCTAGCCTTCCTGCTGTAGTTTGACAGTCTGTTAAATGCTGCTCTGCCTCTGTATCTATTCTTGTTCATCAGGTTATAATGGTCTCTATTATCCATGAATGAGTGAGCTCATGTGGTATTTTTCTTTCATTGACTGGCTTATTTCACTTAGCATAATGTTCTCCAGGTCCATCCATGCTGTTGCAAATGGTAAGAGTTCCTTCTTTTTTACAGCAGCATAGTATTCCATTGTGTAGATGTACCACAGTTTTCTAATCCATTCATCTGCTGATGGGCACTTAGGCTGTTTCCAAATCTTAGCTATGGCAAATTGTGCTGCTATGAAGATAGGGATGCATATATCCTTTCTGACTGGTGTTTCTGGTTTCTTGGGATATATTCCTAGAAGTGGTATAATTTTGATTCATTCACACTGGACAGCTATTGTTGTATTGGTTGTTGTGTCTTTTATTATTATTATTATTACTAGAGGCCCAGTGCACAAAAATTTGTGCACTCGGGGGGGGGGAGGGGGGGTCCCTCAGCCTGGCCTGTGCCCTCTAGCAGTCTGGGACCCCTCGGGAGATAACGACCTGCTGGCTTAGGCCTGCTCCCGGGTGGCAGAGGGCAGGCCCAATCCCTAGGTGCAGCCCCTGGTCGGGCTCAGAGCAGGGCCGATTGGGGAGTTGGGGCGCTGCCCCCTGTCACACTCAAGGCAGGGTCGATGGGGAGGTTGTGGAGCAATCCCCTGTCACGCACAGAGCAGGGCCCATCAGGGGGTTGGGGTGCTGCCCTCTATCACCCACAGAGCAGGGAGGATCAGGGGGTTGGGGCGCCGCCACTCTCACACTCAGGGCAGGGCTGATGGGGAGGTTATGGCTCTACCCCATCATACACAGAGCAGGGCCGGGGGCGGGGGGGTTAGGGCGCCGCACCCTGTCACACACAGAGCAGGGCCCGTGGGGGGGGGGGGAGCTCCCCTCTATCAGGCACAGAGCAGGGTGGATAGGGAGGTTGTGGCCCCGCCCCCTGTCACACACAGAGCCGCAGGGCGATCAGGGGGTTTGGGCGCTGCCCCCTGTCACGCTGGTCCCGGTGCAAGGAGGCCTCGTGGCTCCGCTGATCCCGGTGCCAGGAGGCATATTACCCTTTTACTATATAGGATAGAGGCCTGGTGCATGGGTGGGGGCAGCTGGTTTGCCCTGAAGGGTGTCCTGGATCAGGGTGGGGGTCCCCACTGGGGTGCCTGGCCAGTCTGGGTGAGGGGCTGAGGGCTGTTTTCAGGCTGGGGGTGACAACTCCCAAACGCTCCTTTTTTCCTTTTTTTTTTTTTTTTTTTTTTTTTTAATTTTGGGCCAGCTTTAGCTTGAGGCTTGGCTCCAGCTCTTAGGCCTCCGGCTGAAAGTAGGTTTCTGGCCTTTGCTTACAATGTTGCGAATCTGCTGGCTGAAGTTGGGCGTATTTGTTACAATGTTTCTTAAACTGCCAGCTCAGAGGCAGCGGCAGGCGGGGAAGTTGGTTTCCTCCGTCACTGAGGCAACCAAGCCTCATGTTAGTTTCAAGCTGCCTGGCTGCCAGCCGCCATCTTGGCTGACAGTTAATTTGCATATCTCGCTGATTAGCCAATGAAAAGGGTATCGGTCGTACGCCAATTACCATGTTTCTCTTTTATTAGATAGGATAATCTAAGGGAAAAGAGGTCAGTGCTCCTGAATAAATAGTCAGGTATTGCATGTTTTAAAAATTCTTGTGGCACACCAGTTGAAAATCGATGGCGTATTCCATAAGTTAACACATTCGAAACAGCTATACTTCTATCCAAATATGTAACAAATCTCCTATATTTCATAATTTGCTCAACCAATTGTTTCTTAGGAAATTCTAGCAAGGTTTTCTATAGATCTCTTATTCATATACATTTATATAAATTTTTGGTGTTACCATGTTATTGTCTTTATATTATTACAGCAGGAAAGCAAATGCTCCCCAAATGGTTTGGCACTTTTTGTCTTTTACTAACAAATATCAAAAGACATTTATTATTCAACAGCTAACAGTAGGTTTTGTGAAACTTAAACAGTAGCTGATTTGAATTTTCATGTTTTTTACAAATTGCTGATAAAACTGTTGATTTTTATTCTCAAACATAGTATTTTTAGTTTTTAAAATCTCACCAATTGTGAGATGGTTTCATATTACCACATCTTATATTTGAAGATACCATTTACACCTAGGGAAGGATTCATGATTAATAACAACAGCCTGCAGGTAATTTTGAAATTTGTTTAACCTGTCAGATCTGATCATTGTTTTAAATCATCAAGTAGCAGAAGGAAAGCTTGAACTAGCACACAGGTCAAGCAATGCCATATTGTTGTAGCTTCTGCTTACACTATTGTTGTTATCTCAATTCCTTTAAAAAAAAAAAAAAGTAAGAATCCTTTTAAGCCAGCATCTTATGAGAGTCAGTTTAATCAAAATTAAATATAGTTCATAAATCCATTTAACCAGGACACCTAAATGTCAATGTTTTACAATGGGCTAAAAGCAAACAAAATAGTGAGGGTCCCAGCATTAACCCTTCTTACATGTGGAACTCCATGCTTCCCTCCTCCTACCCACTCCTCTTAGAGCCATTTCTGGTCAGTGTGCCAGAAATAAGGACTAGGTGTGTCAAGGGCAATCCACATGTTATTATCAATAAAGCTGATTTCTTGGTACCTTTTTTTTTCCCTAAAAAAAAAAAAAAGAAAATCACATTTTCTTCTAACAAATAATCGCCTCAGTACCCTCCTGAGATGTACGTTACCACATATTGCCCATCCTTATTTCAAAGACCATCCCTCACCTATATCCCAGAATGTGGACCTTATTGTGGCAACAGCTGAAAAACTCAAAGCGGAGGGATAAATTCGATTATTTTTAAGCACTGGAGTCCTAGCCTGGACATAGTTATTGGTCCAGTGAAGGTGACACATGCCAGCTCTGGGTCTGAGGTAAGCCACTCAATTCCCCTTACATGTATAGGAGACATGAAGTAAGGGAAGCAAGGCCCAGTGCTTCTAATTCTTGGGCCAATTCCTTTGTCTCAATTTTCCTTGCTTCATCATCAGAGCTCAGCAACATTAAAAACTCCACTGGGAGCTCTGCCAGAATTTACTATGTATCTAATTCATAGTCTAGCACTTTGCTTTTATTCCACACCTAGCAAATGAAATTCTAATGAGAATAGGAATGCCTTTAACCCAACTAAAGAATGAGAGGGAAGACATAGGAAAGAGGTGTAAGCGGGAGAGGAGGGCTGGTCAAAAATATGGAGTGCCGCTTTGAGTTGAGCAAAACAGTACTTAGAAATTGCACCTCTGCTCAACAGATGCCTAGTACATTAAAGTCATTATACCAAAAGATGTTCGAAACTGGTCAAGAAAAAAACATTCTTAACAGGTTACAGGGAAGTCAGGCACACCCATAAAACCTTCTGTTTGGCTTCACTAATCACCCCTTAGCCAAGGTAAACCAAATGTCTCAATCTGTGCTGTAATTTTATACTGCTATGCAGACTTCAAGTCCATTTCTTGGATTCCAGAGAATGTCTAGTATAAAAGAAAGATATAGGCTCACTTCTGAGTCACTTCCAGAAAAAAAAAAAAAAGGTTTATTTTAAGACTGTGGATGCCTCAGAAGTGGAAATCACCAGGAAACAAGGGGGCTCCAGGTGCAGACACCCTGGGTGTGCACACACTCTATGTAGATTCATCCAAGGAGTCTGGGCATTTCTCTGCATAGCATGCCGCTCTCCTTCTGCCCATGTGCTGTTTGGCTTCCTCAGTTTTGACTCCCTCCTAATGTTAGCTTGTGCTTGCCCATCATGGCAACTTGCGCCACTGCCTCATCAGCCTGACTTTTAAATCGCAGTTCTAATTGGTAACTGGAAAATTATCCTAAGTTTGTTCATTCACTCAGTCAAACATTTACTGAGTACCTAATTTGTGCAAAGCACTATCTTGAAGGTAGAAATGCCCAGCTTAAAACCAAATCAGACTTTTGATCCATGGAACTTAAGTTCTAAGGAATTAGAGGGAGACAGACAAAATAGAAAGTATTTCACAAGAACAAAAACACCCCAAACAACCTGATTTTAAAATGGGCAAAGGATTGACTATTTCTCCTAAGATTATATATAAATGCCTAATAAACACCTGAAAAGATGCTCAACATCACTAATTAGTAGAGAAATGCAAATCAAAACCACCATGAGATATCACCTCATACCCATCAGAATGCTACCATTAAAAAAATTGAAAATGTTTTAATAAAAGAAAATAACAGTGTTTGTGATGATGTGGAGAAATTGAAACACGTGTACTGTTAGTGGGAATGTAAAATGAACAACAGTTGTAGAAAATCGTGTGGTAGCTCCTCAAAGAGTTAAACACAAAATCACCATATGAACCAGCAATTCCACTTCTGGGTATAGTATAGCCAAAATAAATGGAAGGATCTCAAAAAGATATTTGTCACCCATCTTCATAGCAACATTATTCATAATTGCCCAAAGGAAGAAGCAACCCAATTGTCCATCATCAAATAACTGGATAAACAAAATGCAATACATACATACAATAGACTATTATTAAGGCTTTTACTTAAAAAGCAAATTCTGATGCATGCTTCAACATGGATGAAGCTTGAGGACATTTTGCAAAGTGAAATAAGCCAGACACAAAAAGACAAATACTCTATGATTTCACTGATATGAGGTACTTAGAATAGTCAGATTCATAGAGGCAAAAAGTACAATGATGGTTACCAGGGACTGAGGGGTAGGAATTGGGGAGTTATTATTTAAGGGATACAGAGTTTCAGTTTTGCAAGATAAGAAGAGTTCTGTAGATTGATGGTGGTGATGGTATACAATATGAACATATTTAAACAGTACAGTTAAAAATGGTTACGAGGTAAATCTGGTTACTTTCTTATAATCTCACATTAAATAATATACATATTATTATAATATATTTATCTACAGTAAATGTGTATTAATAATATATATCATTTCCAAAGGTGAAAAGTTCTATGGAGAAAATAAAGGCAAGTGGGATAGGGAGTGCTGGAGAGACGGGAACTCTGAGGGAGAGGAAAGGTTCCTAACCAGCCCAGCGCATGTGAGAATTAGAGTCCAGGACCTGAGGGGTGACCTGAGAGTCCTGGGCTTCTTGCTGGCAGAGATACTAAAGGATAAGAGGCACATTGAGGTAAATCCTGGAGCTCTCAAGCCAGAGGGGTGCTACCGTGGCAATGGTGCCTTGGAAGCACACAGACTCTCCCCCAACCTGACTTTGGAGTCCTGAACCGGTAGACAATGCCTTGGCCTTCACAGTAGGATCCATAGTCTCACCAATTTGTAAGTACAGAAATCTCTATATTATATCCCTCCACTTAAAATGGTAACTAATCCTGTCATCTGCTCCCAACGTTGCCATTTAAATATTCTGACTGGGATTGTGGCTGTGGGTACCTGCCAGTAACATGCCCTTGTTAAAAGTCCTAACAAATAAATCTCATTTTTTAGCTCATATCTTCATATCAAACCGCTTCCCAGATCACTGGTTACCCTCAAATCAGCTCCTACCCCTGGTCTCGGCAGTGGCTTTAGGCCATGATGGGGTGGGCACAAGTGTAAAATGCTCAGAGAACCATGCCATCCAATACTGTATGAGATGGTAGCACTGGATGTCAGGGCATTAAGTGCATATGCATCCAATTACTATATAAATGTAAACAACTCCTGACATTTGAATATTATCTTTATTTTCACATTTCTTTATCAGAAAGAAAATTCCACAAGTCTCCTTAGTAACCAACACTGGAGGTAACCATCACACTTAACATCCTATGTAATAAAAGGCTAATATGCAAATAGACCAAACAGTGGACAACCAGAACAACCAAACAACCAGAACAACCAAACAACCAGTCGCTATGATGTGCGCTGACCACCAGGGGGCATGCACAGAACATGGCGGGTGTCGGCCGCGGCAGGATGGTGGAGCAGGTGAGCGGGGGTGCCAGACCAAATTGGGGCGCTAGTCGCTGTCATCAGGGCGAGCCCCTTGTGGTTACTAAAAATTCTTTGCCTCCTGCATGCCACAGTCATGCCCGTCGCTTGCACCTGCTGCCAGCACCGGCCCCACTCGCACCCACTGCCAGCACCTGGTGCCAGCCCTAATAGCTCGGTGCTGTCAGCGAGTGTGAGCAGGGCTGGCACCATCGGCGTGTGGGAGCAGTGGTGGCGGGAGCAGGCTGCAGGCAGACAGGGAACTGGGGGCCATGGCGGGAGGGGCCGGGCGGGGAAGCGGAGGATGGGCTGAGACCCACCCCTGTGCCTACCACAGCCTCACAGCCCACAGTTCCTTTTAAGGTGCCCAAATTTGTGCACTGGGCCCCTAGCAAATAATAACAGGAAGTTAAACCAGATTAAAACTACCCCATTTTAAATGAACAATTCTAAGTGAGTAAGATATTAAGTATTATCAAGTAGCAATGTTCTAAGCTTACTATTTTGATGTTTAAAGATATGACTTTATAACATTCATTCATAAAAACAGAAACACAGTTTTACAACAGTTTAGTGAAAAAATAAACCTAGATAATCAGTCATAGTAGAAACAAAGAGTTTAATACAGCTACATCAAATGCAACCTTTGCAAAACTACTTACATCCAAAGAATCCTCCTTCAGTAGGATGAGGGCCATATTCTGTGATACCAACCGGCAGGAATATCCTAAGTAAAAGAAAAGACAACACATGTGAATTTATCATTCCTTCCTTGAATTAAACATTTTTCAATGGTTGTTTGAATTCAGGCTCTCTTCGTATATCTTTTTTATTACCACTTTAAAGCTATCGGTTCATACAGAAGAACTGGGCAAAAGTAAGGGGTAGAAAAGTAAGTTTAAATTGATTTTGATTCTTGCAGGCAGTTTGAACAGAACTGGTTAGAAAGGTCTTCAAACTAATGGCTAAAATAAATACTTGTCAATTTTCTGCAGATTTGTCTTTATCCTTATCCTTGTATAACATTAGGATAAGCCTTGGGCAGGGGTCCTCAAACTTTTTAAACAGGGGGCTAGTTCACTGTCCCTCAGACCGTTGGAGGGCCGGACTATAGTTTTAAAAAAAACTATGAACAAATTCCTATGCACACAGCGGCGGCAAAAACACCCAGCAGGCTGGATAAATGTTTTCAGTGGGCCGCATGTGGCCCGCGGGCCGTAGTTTGAGGACCCCTGGCCTTGGGGTTTCTAAAATAATAGCAAACACTTTAGGGCAGTGGTTCTCAACCTTCTGGCCCTTTAAATACAGTTCCTCATGTTGTGACCCAACCATAAAATTATTTTCGTTGCTACTTCATAATTGTAATGTTGCTACTGTTATGAATCGTAATGTAAATATCTGATATGTAGGATGGTCTTAGGCGACCCCTGTGAAAGGGTTGTTCGACCGCCAAAGGGGTCGCAATCCACAGGTTGAGAACCGCTGCTTTAGGGAGACAAATAAAATCTTACGGTGCCCCTATACTATCAACATGAACTTGCCTATCATATCAAGATCCCTCATCTGCTTTTTAAAAAGCAAGTAATTCTCACAACATACTTCAAAGATATACTGTTCTACACTGAGAGTCACTTTTCCTATCAAACAGGCACTTTTCCTATCAAAGCAATCTCCATTTCAAGAATTAAACCTGGATTTTAAAAAGAAGTTTGTTTTGGAACAAAAGTCTTTCGATATTAATTCTTTTCAACAATTTTTATCACCTTTTTATATAAAGTTATCTGTATAAATGATGCAAGAGAGTCTTTTCCACTTTTCCCCCCAGAAGGTGCACATATTTCCTATGAGGCTCTTTCCTCCTCAGGCTTTGCAGTCCTCTCCGGACAGCTGGAGACACTCTGCCACACCACACACTCAGAGCCTCTCCAGACTCCTCCCCTTCAAATCCACACACTCTGGGAGCAGGCGGCTCCAGCAAACCCCAGGATCAGAACCCTAGCCTATCTTTCCAATCACCCTCCACCCTCTCAGTACCCCCTGATAGAGAGCTGGCATCAACATGTGATTTTTACCAATCCTCATCTCATTTTATCTCATTGAGAAAGGACAAGAAAAGATGCCTTCTACTTAGAAAACTGGCCCTCGCAACCACTTCTTTCTCAGTACCTTAAGCTAACGGAGCAATGATTTACAGAGTATGAAACAAATCATCAGCACATAGAATTTCAACCTTGCAGCAAGTACATATGTAATCATCTCAAGAAAGGGCCTTGCCCAGCTGGTGTGGCTCAGTGGTTGAGCATCGATGTATGAGCCAGGAGGTTACAGTTTGATTCCAGATCAGGGCACATGGCCAGATTGTGGGCTTGATCCCCAATAGAGGGCATGCAAGAGACAGCCAATCAATGATTCTCATCATTGATATTTATCTCTCTCTCCCTTCCTCTCTGAAATCAATAAAAATATATTCAAAAGGAGGAGAAGGAGGGGGAGGGGGAGGGGGAGGGGGAGGGGAGGGGAGGGGGAGGAGGGGGAGGGGAGGGGGAGGAGGAGGAGGAGGAGGAGGAGGAGGAGGAGGAGGAGGAGGAGGAGGAGAAGGAGGAGGAGAAGGAGAAGGAGAAGCCTTAAGCAATGCTGGTCCTAAAGCAAAGAGAAGCCAGGACTCTCCTTTGCACAACAGCTGCAATATCCTCCCGACAGGTGCTACATTTAACTAGAAAAGGAGACAGGCATTGAATAATGGAAATGTCACAGCACCATTGCATGTTTGTGCTCAATTCTCTTCAGCAGGTCTTTTTTCATCTTGAGGAAACCTTGCTAAAAGGCACACAATTTAATTCAAGACAGGCAAGAATTAAGAACAAGGAAATCATTGGTTTGTTTGTTTATTTGTTTGTTTTGGAGGGAGACAAATATTTTTGTTTGTTTATTTGGGAATATAGGAAGTATGTCCTTCACTGTCATTTGAGAGGGATATTTTATAAATCACCTCAGACACAAATGTTAAAGCACAAAATTATGCCTTTTAACCCAACTGTTATTTTTTTTAAAGCAATGCCATAAAAATATAGCCCAAGCTGTTAACAATAGTTATCTCAAGGAAATGAGGTTATTTCGCTTATTAAAACCACATATTATTTTAAAAATTGAAACAAACTGAATAATTTAAAATCATCATAGCACATGGGCTAATATCTGCTAAACCTCTAGAACAAAACAAATAAAAAAGGAAGAAAACATGAAACAATTTTCTATGCATTTTCAAACTCGTTCATGTCTATATTTTAACAATAGTGATGAGTAAAACTGAGAACTTCCCAGCATGCCAGTAAAATTTCTGCATGGTAGGACTAAAATAATTGAACTCTTTGTTTCCTGTTAAAATTTTACAAATTTATTTATCCTTCCCATAAAGTCTTAGATTAGGTCCAGAA
Source organism: Myotis daubentonii (assembly GCF_963259705.1). Classification (NCBI taxonomy): domain Eukaryota; kingdom Metazoa; phylum Chordata; class Mammalia; order Chiroptera; family Vespertilionidae; genus Myotis; species Myotis daubentonii. The sequence continues at coordinate 100,548,659 of NC_081841.1, read as the reverse complement.
GGGAGATCTATATTTTGTTTTCATTCAGAAAAGGGGATATTGCAAACTTAATCACTTCCCTCTATGTTAGGCTTACTCCTTCTTTATCCCCAGAGACTTCCAGCAACTTAATGCAATATGGACTGTTACAAGTTTAGTATAACTGATGCAAAAGGATTTGCTGGTAGTTCTTTATTTAAGCAACAGCTGCAGAAGTGAGCTGTAATTTTTAAGCCCTAGCTTGCTGCTTTATTCTATATTTTTCAATTTAAGAGAAATACCACTTGACAACTGAAGCTGCACAAAGACATTATGGGAAAACTTGAAGTATTTTTTTAACCCATTGCAAGGAGAGGGCAATAAATAAAACCACTGACACTTTCATGAATTTTAATATAGAAAGCTAAAGGTTTCAGAGAAGAAACAGGTTGTTGGTGGCGGTTTTTAAATTTGGAAAGTGAAGTGAGATTTTTCTTAGAGAATTATCACACAGCACACTTGCTCTAGATAGACCATGGAAGTTTAATACAGTTAATTGTGACTTAGCTAATGTGGCAAATCAAATTATGTCAATTCAGGTTTGGAGTGCTTGATTTCTAATGTTTTTGGATAAAATGAGATCAACTCTTGGAGAAGAGCCAGGTATGAAATGTCAATCCACACTTGTAAATTGAGATCTAGTTCTTTAATCTCGCAGTCTAACAAGACGACCATAAAATGACTGAGACAGAACCTCTGGGATTTCACTTTTTACTACATCTGAAACGAATGCACACTACAAAGGTCTTAGTCTTTCAACTACCTGAGTACAATCAACATTCAGAGAAATCAAAATAGTACAGTCTATGGTACTTAGAGGACTTGATTTTAAGACAATAAAATAACAATTCACACGAGAAAATATTACCAAACCAAATTTCTCAGTTTTTGCACCAGTATCTCTTTTTTTGAGGCAAGCTCATATTATTAAAGACTAGAGGCCCAGTGCATGAAAATTCATGCACTGGTGGGGGTTCCCTCAACCCAGCCTTACCCCCCTCACAGTCTGGGAGCCCTCGGGGATGTCCTATTGATGGCTTAGGCCTGCTCCCCATGGGAGCAGGTCTAAGCCACAGTCTGGCCTCCCTCTGCAGGATGCAAACTGGAGGATTAGGGGAAGGTGCCGCCCCCATCACTGTGCCGCTGCTGCCAAAGCTGGTCGCCGGGGCTGCTGACCCTTGGGCCTCACTTCCTAGCACTGGTCCCACCCCCGCCCACTTGTGTGTGGGGGAGCCGATCTGGGGCCAGGCTGGCTGGGGGAGGGGCTGGGGGAGGCTGAGGAACCACGGTCGCACCCCGTCCGGCCTCTGCGAAGACGCCAGGAGCTCGGGCCGCCCTGCCTCGCCCAGCTCCGGCTCTGCCTCTGTGGAAGGAGGGGCTGCGCAGCGCGGGTGGGACGGGCCCAGGCCCTCAGCACCGCTGCCTCTCCTGCGCCACTGGCCCTTGGCCCTTGCAGCTGCTGCAGCTTTGTCCGGAAGGACATCTGGAAGACATCTGGTCTAATTAGCATAGTACCCTTTTATTAGTATAGATATCCAAATCCACTTTTTTGGTTACAGTTTTGGAAAGGTTAGGAACAATTTATCCTTCCTGACCATATATCCTAAGATCAGATTAATCAAGCTAGGCACTTTTGGGATTCAACGTTATTCCAAACCCTCACCAAGTATGTTGCTGCCTCTAAATATTTTCACAGAGAAAGTGGTCGATCATTATTTGAGTGTGAGCTTATGGAGCATATTGTCAGACATCAGGAATGGATGATAAAACTTTACTATTCCAGATGGGGCCACAAAGGCTCAGTATGGCGTTCTTAAGTCGTCTGTAGAATGAAGAAGCCAAGGACTTGCCCATAGAACCACACCTGGGCACCTTTCCCTCCAGACCCTTCAGGCCCTCCCCAGGGATGTTCCATCACATGTAAGCACACACTCAGCCTTGCCTTGTAGTCTTCTCCCTGAACTGGCCTATGGTGACCCATTCTGTGCTCAGTCTTTTTTTTTTCTTCTTCAACAAACTCTTGAAGGCTCAAGTTTTAATCACATATTTTTCCTTCTGGGAAGTGAATATCAAGTGTGGTGATCATGTGCTCAGATTTTCAGCACTCTCGCATCTCTGTGACCTAGGCTAAGTTGTTTGATAATTCTGTGCCTCAGTTCTATCTTTGAAAAGGGGATAATGCCAATCTCAAAGGGAATTAAATATGAAACTTATGTAAAGAACTTATGTAGCACAGTATTTGGCACATTAGAGCTAACATTTACTATTATTAACACCAGTCATGCTTAATACCTACATTGTATAATTACTACTTTCTCATCTATGTCACTCTTTAATTTGTCTCACATTAACTCATCCCCTTAGTAGAGAATGTAAGTTCCCCAGGCTGAGAGAGTAGAACATCAGGCAACAATGCCAGCTGCAGGTAATCAAAGAAAGAACACATCTGACGTTCCTGGGGAAAACAACACTAAGATTGCGAATGCCACAAACAATGCCCAGCTTCCCCTAAGAAGGGGATTTGTTTTCCTTTTAATGGGCGATGCAATCTATGGGCAATAAAGAATGGGCATGCACCATATTTAATCACATTTTAAAAAAATTAAATTCTAAGACTTTAAGAAGTGGTTTAAAAGTATCAAATGATGAGGAGCAAAATGCAGAGGGCAATTCCAACTCAAACATGGATGAGAATGAAAGCTATTTCCAATTTTCTGACTATAAAATGAAATACACACTAGGATTTTGTTCTCACTCATCCCACATGCACTAGAAACAAATTACAGATTCTGAAAACTTCACATCTATTGCCTAACATTTTAATAGATGTTTTATCCATTGGTAATAAGGAAATGACGACTACACAATTCACAAAGGCTACATTTGAGATTTCACTTTAGACTAGCTGATGCCAAACTTTAAGCTAAAATAGAAAATTGCATTCCTTGAAACACAGCTAGTTAGCATAAATGCAAGCACGGCACAGCAGGGGTCTGGCATTGTGCCCGTTCTAAACTACCTACAACCTACAGGCAAGATGACTGTCTATCTACATAATACTCACTGGCTCATAGGAGACACAAATATCCTGGAACTTAATTTGACTAAGTATATTTATTTTCCAGGCATGAACTAAAATAAATGATCAAACTATGATTAATAGGTAGATCAAATACTAAATAGAGCCGAGAACCCAAACATACCATATGTCATCCTATATAATAAAAGCATAATATGCAAATCAACCAAATGGCCGAACACTGGAATGACCATCTGGATGACCATCCAGAACCACACTATGACACCCACTGGCTCCAGGCCAGCCTAGGCGGGTGAGATGCAATTGGTTGAGGGCCCAGCCATCGCCCCATTTTCACCCTGCAGAGGGAGGCCCAGCCCACCAGCCAGCGGGGTGATCAATCAGGGGGCTCCACGATCGCCCCAAAGAGGGAGGCCCTGGCCACTGACCAGTGGGCTGCGGCAGGTGGGCAGGGCCTCCCTCTGGGAGGGAAGCCCAGGTCCCGGGTGCCAGAGGGAAGCCAGTGTCGGTAGCCAGGGGAAGGAAGGCCTACTCTTATACAAATTTCGTGCATTGGGCCTCTAGTCTCTAAATATGAACTCTGACTACATGTAACCATTAAGGACATGTTGCCTTAAAATTTTAAGAGTTGACAATCATAAGATGTCCTAATTTCAGAGATGTTAAAATATAAAAACAATGTGCATCTTCAAATGAATAAAATATACTACCATTCTCCTCCTGTCTGCTAATTCAAATTTCAGGGAACAGATTTTGCAAAACCTTATGAATCTGTTTAAAATGATCCCTGCATCAGAAGTCAAGAGCCCTGAGACCCAGTATTTGCTTGGTCATTAAGTAGAGTGTAATCTCTATAAACTCTGAATTTTCCCCTTGAGCTTAAGACTGTTCATGTGTAAAGACTGACAATGATGTCCAGAAAGCATGCCCAGCACAGAGCCTGACACTCAGCAGACACTATTCATTTGTTCTCTTTTCCTGACTTCGTCTAGAAGTATGACTACTAGACACTTGATCTTCCTCCCAAATATCTTCTGGGTACCCTAGATGCACTAGAATGCACAAAAATGTACAGAATATCCAGTCAGTATAATAAGAGACAGATCAATAACGGTTCATGTTACTAAGGGTTAGGGTTAAGGTTAGGGTTACGGTTTGGGTTGGGTTAGAACACAGGCTTTACAACCCAGACTATCTGGAGCATGACCTTGTCCTACATGTAGCTGTTGTCTGTGATCTGACACAAGAGAGTCTAATAAAATGACTGGATGTCTACACATTCTGTAACATGTGCAGGCTCAACAGATATCTTAAGTCAGAAAATGACATTTAATCCCTCAATATAACCCAGGGTTACTAACTTGAGTTCTGAATACAAAGTGAAAAAATAATTCAGACATAGTTTTTCCAAAGTACTTCAGTGCCTGAGCTGTTACAAGCCTACTTTGTGACACCCAAGAGATGATTGAATTCAACTAACACACTAACACAAATGTAAGTAGAGACAAGCTCCAGGAGAAATATAAGACTTTGGCAAAGTCATCAGCTTGTAAGTAAGAGGCATAGTGGTCTTGAAAATTAGCTGTAAGAGATCAATTTTAAAGAATCTTATGGATGTGAGTGTTCTGGAACCCAAGCTACAAATGTTGTTATACATTCTTTAAAAACACACACACAAAATCATACAATTGTCATTTGTAAAAACTGGACAGGTATCAATATCTCATAAGGCTCAGAGAAGCCTCACTGTGTGCAAGTAAAGTCTTCCTTGGAATAAGAAGCCATTTGTGTTTCTGGGTTGATTTGCAGCCCTTTGCTTTTATTTGTATTTATTCCAAACTTGGCTAGACTCTGATGAGCTGCAATAAACAAAAGGAGCAAGCAGGAAGAGGGACATGTGTGCTCCCAAGGGCAGGGTGATCTGGCTGTGGAAATTAAGTCTGGGTCTAGGGACATAGAAAAGCTGTTAGTCAAACAGAAACACTCAAGATCTAGAAAATTTAAAAAGCTTACCACTACAGTTCTATTTTAACTTGTGGGAGTTACCCACTTCTTTCATATTGCTCTAGAGGAGCAGAAAACATACCCCTAAGTTTTTTAAAATGTATTTTTATTGATTTCAGAGAGAAGGGAGAGAGATACAAACATCAATGATGAGAGAGAATCACCGATCAGCTGTCTCCTGCACGCCCCCCACTGGGGATCAAGCCCGCAACCCAGGCATGTGCCCTTGACGGGAATTAAACCCAGGAACCTCCAGTATGCAGGCCGACACTGTATCCACTGAGCCAAACCAGCTAGGGCATATCCCTAAATTTGAACTAAGAATTTCCGGGCAGCAGTCAACTTTATGTACTCTGTATGAACAACAGGAGCCATAGTTCAATAGCAGGTGCTTTAGGCAAAGTTTATATGGGAAATTATACCTGAAGGGCCAATGTATATACATATAGAGAGAGACATTATACCAAAAGCCAATGTATTATCCTTCACTTATAAAAATGTTATAATATCACCAAAAGGTTATAAGAAATAGGTTTTTATTTTTTAGTAGTAGTGATAGGCCTTCACAGAAACTTCATCACACTATTCTCCAAAAACTTGCATTTGAGAGACATCACAGATCAATGGATAAAGTCTATAACCAATGCTTCAGAGGCTGCTCTGAATCACATATTACTCTTCTGTGACTTTACTTTCAGTTGGTTGGGAGTTCAAATTGCATTTGATTAGCTATACCCTTGAGAAGAAATTATTAAATGTTTTTTGTCTATTTAAAAAAAGAGATGAGATTTGGCTGGGTGGCTCAGTTGGTTGGAGTGTGTCCCATGCACCGAAGGGTTGATAGTTTGATTCCCAGACGAGGCACACGATCTCTCTTTTTCTCTCTCTCTCTCTCTCTCTTAAATCAATAAAAAAAAAATTAAAGAGATGAAATTCATTCAATATGGTAGGTATTGTCTACAATTGAGGTTATCTAAGAGATTGAGCTGATTCAAAAAAGAAGGTTTAGGAAAAGGGGCACCAGGAAGACTACTCCAAACAGGACAACAATTCGGATGTTCTAGTACATTTCTTTCTAAAATGATCTGTGACAAAAAATCTATTTCCATAAATACATTATAAGTTATGTAGTCCTCATATTTTTATTTTATCACATATATACCATAGCTTGTTACATCATAATGGTGACAGAAATACCAGATAATTTAAAAATAATTCAAATAATCAAAACTAGATTTTTTTAAATTAGTAGTTTCAATTCCTTTTCAGACTTAAAATGTACCTCTTTAACACTGATAGAGTTATTTGTACTTAAATTTCTTTTCTTCAATTTTCATTTCTGTATAACTTAGCAACCAAAGAGATTGCCAACTCAGATGGGGAAAAGAAAAATACAAGACTCTTAGAAAAATCTATTAATTGATAAAATCATTAAAATGGTTATCTACTATATATATATCTATATATATCTATATCTATATCTATATCTATATCTATATCTATATCTATATCTATATCTATATATATATATATATATATATATATATATATATACCTAAGCAACCGTCCGACAGGTCAACCATTAGCCCGGTAGCTATGACACACAATGACCACCAGGGGGAAGATGCTCCAACCAGTAGAGGAGGGTGTCCGATTCCTCATGGAATCGGGCATCGGTTAGGTTGCTGCTAGGGCACTGTCCACCCCAAATCTGGTTCACTCACACCCTGGACCCAGAGAGGAGGTAGGAGGGAGCCCAATTCCTCATGGAATCTGCTGTGGGTTAGGTTGCTGCTGGGACACTATTGGCCCCGAATCTACTTCACCCACACCCTGGACCCAGAGAGGTCCCTCGACCTGGCCTGCAGGGATCGGGCCAAAACCAGCTCTCCTACATCCCCCAAGGAGTCCTGGATTGCAAGAGGGTGCAGGCCAGGCCGAGGGACCCCACTGGTGCATGGCCTCTAGTAATTATATAAAATAACTGCATATGTAAACTAAGTGAAAACATGCTCTTAGTATCTTAGACTATAACTCTGTGAAGAAGGCAATAATAAAATCAAAGTTGTTAACTCTTAAATTCTATATCCCAGGTAACTGAGTTTAATACTTTACAGGAAGATGTAATATTTGTAATGTTTATAATGGGTAGATAATGCTCAAAAGACCATCTTCATTTGATTTCAGTAAAATTTTCTTGTCTTAGAACAAAGAGTTCTATGAAATATAATCTTCAATGCATTTGAGGAACCCCTAGTTGCTTCTACAAGACACTTTAAAAACAACACAAAAACCAGCATCAGGGAATTCTTTTAAATTAATTACCTATATTGATTGCAGTTTCTTGTTTGTCTCCTGTCAGCACCCATATTTTAATTCCTGCCTTCAGCAGATTTGCTATGGTTTCTGGAACACCTGCTTGAAGGCGATCTTCTATGGCTGTGGCTCCAAGTAACAGTAAATTCTAGATTGAAAAATATCTTCAATTAAAGATTGGTACATACTTAAGAGCAGCATTTATGGCAAAACTCTGACAAAAGAAAGGCAGTCAAAATGTTGTGAGACAATGATCATGTTTCCTCTACATTAAATCTTTGTTTGCAGATAGTTAATGATATCTAGATGTGTGGTATTTCCAAGCTATTGCCAATGTCTGAACCTTTCCATACACATAGGCATCCAGTAGTCATTTATTTCTTTGTACACTGGCATTTTAGAACAGAAGTCACCTAGCAGAACAGGTGGGCAAGTTATCCTGAGGATATTAATAGTATATGAGCCCCCCCCTTATAACTCTGAAAATGACTCGAGTATTATCTATATATATAAAAGCCTAAGCAACCATTACGACAGAACAACTAGAATAACCAGAATGACCAGTCGACCAGTCCCTATGACGTGCACTGACCACCAGGGGGCAGATACTCAACACAGGAGCTGCCCCCTGGTGGTCAGTGCACTCCCACAGCCAACCTCCTGTGGCCGGCCAACCGCCCGCGGTCCCTCTCCCCAGCTGGCCAACCTCCCGCAGTCCCTCCCCCGTCCCTTCCCCAGCCAGCCGCCCGATGGGTGGCAGTGCAGCAGTGACAGAAGGAGGAGGGGGGGAGGCAGGGAACCACTTGGTGGCAGGGCACCAACGACAGCAGCGGTGTCTGGTGTCTGTTCCTTCTACGCCCGGCGACCATAGCCTCCTCTCCCAACCTCACCAGGACCTTCGGGGCTGAGACAGGGAACCGAGGGTGGATGGCGGCAGACACAGCCCCTTTCCTAGTGATTAAGGTAACCTACTTAATCACTTTTTTCTGACTCCAAAAGTAAAGCAGGGCAAATTGAATTCAGTTTTAATCCCACCCAAAATCCAATAAAATGACAAACAAGTGAATATGAAACTCAGAAACTGAGTATAAAAAAGCAAAGTGGAAATAAACAACAAATACACACACAGGGATGAAAAAAGCAATCAAGTGATGACTTTAGAGTTATAAGAAACTGAAAAATGGATGGACCAATGGTTGCTGATATGAAACAGAAAAAGTTGAAATAAAGCTCCCAGATTTGAGGTGAAAGAAAAACAAAAATAATCAAACAAATGAAAAACTACAGGCCAAAATGGGGTCACTATCACTAAGCCATGCCACTAAACCAAAACTTAATAACTAACCTAACTGCATTTTCAGCCAGTCCCTGCAATGAAATTTTAAACCAATGAGACTGGAATTTCTTGAGAAATACTAGTGAGGTAATCTGCATAATAAACCCTCTACCAATCCCTTCCCAACAAAAGACAACCCAGCCTAAAAATAATCCTTTCTTTTCTTTTACTAATAACTCCCCTGACACACCCTAAGAGTCTATAAAAACCTTCAGAGCGCCCTTCTAATTGCTAGATGGGATGCTACCAATTGCTTAGTAAAGCAATAAGATCTTCAAATTTACTCAGTTGAATTTTGTTCTTTAACAGGGAAGCCAATGTGTAGGAAGCTACCTAAGGTCTTGGGATAAAATGAAGAAGACAACAACAACAAAATCAAAGTAGGCAACTTGGACTAGCAATGACAAAACTTCAAATTATTAGAATACATAGGTGCGAGAATTCTTAGTATGTACAGTGTCCTACCAGCCTATGAATTCTCATTGCTCATGTAACTCAATAGGATGAGATCATCTTGTTAAGCCTAATCTTGGGCAGACCCAGAAAATCATTGATGCTGTGTTGACCTGAAACTTCTTAAGAAATCACTAATGCTTAGCTGAGGGTGGCTACACCTCAAACAGTCCATAAAAACTAAGTGTTTCTTAAAACAAGGTAAGAAATGGTTAAAAGCTAGTGGTTGAAATACCAGAAAAGAGAACATCACTCTATAGCTAAAAGATTCCTGCTCCAAGACTTGTTCAACAGGTGGGTAAGCCCCTCATCAGGCAGTAAGGACTTTACCATGTGCAGTTACCTTCTCAATGATCTCATAACACTCCTCCAGCCGCTGAGCTCTGTCTTTCAATATAGTGCTGGCTTCTTGATAGACTTTCAGCCACTCCTCATAATCACTCTCAGAGAGATCAGCATATGCCAAACAGAGAGTCCGCAAGCCTGCAAAACAGCCACAGTGTATCCTGATGGTGCCACTAGTGGTGGGGACAAGCAGGGTACCTTCCCTCCTAGCCAACCTCATGTGGCTGCATTTCATACCAGCATGCTCAAAAACTTCTAAAATACCAGCTGCTTTTTAGGTCACTAATTCAACTTTCACACATCTAAAAAAGGGAATTTAAAAACAACTCTACTGTATTTTAACATAAACCACCTTTTCTACAGATTTGCGAGTACGTGAGAAGCTGTGAAGGTAAATTCCCACAGTAGAGAAGTACGGGAGTTATGCAGGATCCATCTTTATATGTGCAGTAGCAGGTATCAGCAATTAGAGGAGGCAGGAGGTACATTTCAAGACAGCAATAAAAACGCAATGTGCTACCATGTTAAAGATCCACACTTTCAAGCAGCCGTGTGTGTGTGTATCTCTGTGTGTGTGTGTGTCTGTGTGTGTGTGTGTGTGTGTCTGTTCTGTGTGTGTCTGTGTGTGTGTGTCTGTGCATGCAGCCATAGGAGCACACGAAGAAAAAGCAGCAGTCAAGTACTTCAGCAAGGCTCCAGCTTTCATCACATTCCCTTGCAGGAAACCCTGACATCAGTGCTGTTTAAAGCCTTTCAGAGAACTCTTTTCCTGTTCCTCTGTGGGTCCAATGAATTATTTCCTGTAGTCATTAGCTTCCTCTGTACCCCTCACACTGGGTAAGCCAGTGTCATAAGGACCACAAGAGAGGGACAGGAAAATAACATGAGTTTTCCAAGAAAGGGAACCATAACTACAAGCTGATTGTACAGACTGATTTGGCCTGCCTTTTCCCTCTGCACTGCTGGTTGGAGTCAGCAGAGACATATGTAGATAACTGAATACAGAACTTGCCACACATCTTGTCACTGCCGAGGGCACAGAATGTGGAAGATGTTAGAAACTTATACTCCTATGAAGCCAGCCACGTCCAACCATAACATGCCTATTCAGAACATGACTGCTTACTCAGGCACGTTATAGACCTTTGAAAGTATGACTTTAATGATTAAAAATAGTGTTCCCATATTTCACTTACCTTCTGTGGCAAAATATTCCAGATGGCATAATGTTTCATCCATGTATTTTGAATCTTTCGAAAGTCTATTAAAAATTACATTGTCCTATAAAATAAGGAAATGGTGTGACTGGCAAGCCGTAAGTAAACCTTTGGTTAGCATTCTGAACACAGCTTTGTTTCAAGGGTGTTTACTTTATTCTCGTGAGAATATTGAGTGGGCGAGTAGAAATATTGTTGTTAGCTGGATTCAGCCATGAGCTTTGGAAAACAAATTGAGTATGGATGTGTCCAAATAAAAACAGCCATGGGGATGTAAAGTACTGCACAGGGAATATAGTCAATAATACTGAATGACTATGCATGGGCCAGGTGGGTACTTGAGTGATCTGGGGATCACTTCGCAAATTATAGAACTCTCTAACCACTATGCTTACACCAGAAATCAAAATAAATAAAACTGAGTGTCAGCTGTAATTGAAAACTAAAATTAAAAATATAATAATAGAAGTTTAAAAAAAACATGTTGGGGAAGACCATCGGTGTCAGCAGAACCATCCAAGACACAATGGTGCTACATTCCCCCAAATTTGCACAATTCACACCAAAGTTTATAACACCTTTGTACAGAAGTCAGAAGGGTAAAGGCATGTCCTAAATTGCTCAAGTACTCTTGCTTCCTGACACTCAGAAGCTGCTAACCGGGGAGGGCACCTCCCATGGGGCATGGAACCCCTTTCAGCTGAGAAACACATCACCCTCTAACAATTTCCATGACTAACGAGCAGGGCTGAAGGACTGGACAACACAGATGATCCATCTAATATGCTATAAACTGTACAGTTTTAGGACACAATTCTATTTTAAAGAAATCTAATTTGGTTTGGGGAGACAGGTTGAAGAAAATTAAATCCTATGAAAATAAAAACTGCACTGTAGCTTTTCCATATTTACACTGTTTAGTTACAGCCTTCCTCTGTGCCACCCACATTGCCCCTCTGTACTTGCTGTGGTACTTAGAACACAATGGCAAATAAACAAACAAATAAAACACTTAAAAAAACTATCATGTGCGAACATAATTTTGATTTCAGTTATTACTATAAACAGAATTCTTTAATGAGTCCAGATAAAATGCCTTTAGAATTCCCATGCATTACTCATTACTCATAGAAGCTCTAGCTAAGTGTACTGAAATAAGAAAATGCTTCTTTCCACAGTTGATAAAGATTAGTAAGATTTTCAACTTCATATTCTTGAAACAGGCTCATAAAATGAGCTTAATAATTCTTTCCTTCTACACATAGGACCATATAAGATATAGTTTTGCAAGTCAGGCTCATATATAGTAACATCTTTCCTTAAAGATAATACATTTAGATTTGATTACTGGGAGGCAGTCAAAACAAAAAGCCTGACCAAGGAAACTGACCAAAAGGGGCAGTAAAAATATGGCCACATAACCCTCTGTGATGAATAAAAAAATAAATCACAAAAATTGAGAATAGCTGTTTTAAATATATATATTTTTTTTTCACAGACATATACAATCTTCATATATATAATCATACAGGGTTGGGCAAAAGTAGGTTTATAGTTGTTCATATGGAAAGACATGTAGGTCGTGATTACAATAGCTTTATTAACTAGGTTTCCCACACTCACAACTATAAACCTGCTTTTGCCCACCCTGCATATATAAGGATTATCACAAATTACTTTATCTTCCCAAAGTTACCACACAATGGTGGTAAACTAGAATCAGAATTCATACTCCCGGGATTTTCCATGACACAGCAAGTTACTGTTTCTGAAACCAACTGTTGACTATAAGGTAGCTTATAGTCATCCTTGCCACCCTGGCTTGAACCACCATTATAGTCAGTGGGCTTCTACTACGAAGTCAACCTGATGGCCCACCTGAAAGAACCTTTCACCTTTGGGCAAAGGACCAGAATGATGAGGACAGCGTTTGGGAAAAGCCCCAGGTTAACAGCAGGGCTGCCAAGAACGCCCGGCTGTGCAGGACTAGCCAGTACTTACAGCCCCTTTACAGTAGAGCCGGAGTTGTCCTGAAGGAGTTCGAGCAATCACAGACATTCTCTTTCTGTCACTGTAGATTTAAAAAAAGGAAAAGAAAGTTCTCATTGGTCTGTTTTATAGGACCTATGTCCTATGATTAAACACCAAACAAGTCAAAAGGTGGTCTGGCAAGGCCCCAAATGACCAAGCTCCATTTTCCCCTACCTTTTTCCTCAAAGTCAGATTTTAATTGTATATCTCCTATTCTTTTTATTTACATATAATGGACATAAACCTATTCCTTTCCCTGCCATAAAAACTCGCTAGTGTAGCTTTTTATAGTCAAAGACACAGAAACAGAGAATTTGAGCATCTACTATAGACATCTAATTCACTTCTGACAATGCTCTGTAAAACTATTTTTCCTTATTTTGCAATTCAAAAATATTAAGTAACCTGCCCAGTAAGAGCAAAATGGAGAACCTTCGCTATAAATCCACCTCACTCAGAAGTTCCTCATTGTATCTTTTAACAGGAGTAGAAAGAAATTACTAATTCATAGAATACCCCTAACTGAGCACTAAGGTATACTCTATCACTCCTTTCCCCACTCCAACGTGGACACTTCCTTATTCATCTTTCATCGTAACCCAACCTCACTCAGGAAGCCTCAATGGCTCCCCATTGCCTATGGATTCCTCTTCTTGCTGATCTCCAACGAACTCTGCAGCATCCCCTGATCTCCCACTTAACCCTCTCACACACCAGGCTCCCGCTCACCAGAGCCTTACTGTTCTCCTTCTTTAGCCCCTCAGTTCCATGCCTTTGCAGACAACATATCATCCTCCTGAAACACATCCCAACTACAGTGGGCCCTTGATCCCCCACCTCTTTGGCCTTTGAATAGATGATTTCCGATGGACTGTAAGCTCCTAAGACTAGGGGACATTCTCTCTCCAGCTTTGTGTAAATCCCTGCATCCTAACCCATAGCACACTCTCTAAGCTGGATTTGAATTCTCTCTGAGCTACCTGGTAGCCAGGTACTCTAAGCAAGATTATTCACCCGGAATTTCAGTTTCTGTATAAAACAAGGTTGCCACCAATTACTTCAAAGAAGTGACTAAGTGGCATCCAGAAAAAGATGAGTCAACTAAATGATTTTTTATTCCCTCTTATTCTCCGATATTTTTTAATAGATTCTCGTATCTCCATCCATATTCACCTATTTTAATCTAACTCCCTTTCCTCCTCCTCATCCCTCCAATAACTGTTGCCTCCAGTTAATGCAGCCACATAACAGCACAGTTTCCAAGACATCAACAAGAGATGGGGCACAAAACATCTGGAAAGATATTTACATCTGGAGAGATGTTTAGTATGCCCCTCACCTCCACACATGGACCTGTCCCCGACCCCCTACATGAACTATTACTATTATCAACCACCTTTCTCTCCCATTGAGTACTCAATCCTAAGGACTCAAGTTTGCAGTCCTAAAACTAAAGACTAGGGCTGGGAAGCATTTCCTAAAAGAGGGTAAAAAATTGATCTTTTTCAGATAGCTTATAAAGCAGACAGAGTAAATAATTTATGAAACAGTTAATAAAGGTTGTTGAAAAATCCTCCTAATTTCAATAGTAGGAAAAGATGCTTTGGAAGTAACAAGAGAAACTTGCTCTAGTATGGACAGTTCAGTGTTAAGGAGGAGGGGAAAACAAAACATTAAGATACTTTTATAACAAACTGTGAATGATCTAGCCCGTGGTCGGCAAACTGCAGCTCACGAGCCACATGTGGCTCTTTGACCCCTTGAGTGTGGCTCTTCCTAAGCCTTAGGAGTTCCCTACTTAAGTTAATAACAATGTACCTACCTATTTAGTTTAAATTTAAAAAATTTGGCTCTCAAAAGAAATTTTAATCGTTGTACTGTTGATATTTGGCTCTGTTGACTAATGAGTTTGCCGACCACTGATCTAGGCAAACAAGCAATCCGACAAGTATTCCCAGATCAAAATTAAATAAACTACAATGGGAAGACTAAGTCCAAATACGGAGAGCTGCCCTGCTCAGACCAAGTTTGTAGTAGGATGAATTCATCTTATCTACTCTTCTTTGTCAGTTTCCCAGATCCTGCATGGGAGTACTCAGATGGACCTGGGAAAACCAATGGAAATAATTCCCTCATCACATACTCCAAACTATGCAGGCATGTATATGGATCCTGATGCGAGAACACCAGGTTCTGGAAATCCAAAGAAAAAGGAGGATATGGAAGCATAACATTTCATTTGGAGAAAAAAAAATTTACCTACTTTGCTTTCTCTAATGAGTCACAAATTCCAGAAAGAAGAGCGTTTATGGAGATATATTTACTATATTTAATACTTAAGTGCTACATTAATCATACCATCATGCAAACGCACTGATGAAGTTATTACACACACACACACTCACATGTATATGTATATGTATATGTATATGTATATGTATATGTATATGTATATGCATATGTACATGTATTTTATTTCTAATGCATGAAAGAGAAACATACCTAGAAAATTCCAGGACATTAAGGATTCCAAATGTCTGTTCCTGTCCCATCTAAAGAAAGAAAAACAGGCTCTTAACTGAGATGCAGCATATTTAAATCTCCCCAGTCATAAACCTCTCCACATATACCTCTCCCCCTCCTCTCTCTCCTTCTCCCTCTCCCTCTCATTCTCTCTCATTCTTCTATCCCCCTGCAAAAGCTTTTTCAACAGTACTGGTGTCCTGCAAGTTAGTCTGGTGGGGTCATAGCTCCCCCTTCTGGTAAAAGCTTCTAATTTTTCTCTAGTTAGTTTGGCTGCATAGCTACTTTCAAGACATGAAAATAAAAAGACAACTTTCAGGCCAGTTACATTTCTGAATGCAGAATTTAAGACATTTTATAGAACTATGTGCATACACTATAACATCCCCAGGGCAACCCCCTATAATACCACACATCAATTTTATTCAGCAAAATATATGAGTATTCACACTGAGATTCATAAAGACCATAAGTAGCCTCATGTCAGTTCTGGTTAGGTTTATCTGACAAATGCCTATGTCCTAAATTTAGGAAAAATTTTTATAATTCAAATTTTCTTAGAATTTAGATTTAAAAATAAGGAAATATAAATCATCATCAGATTTTAGGACAATTAATCAAATATCCTTTTCTTCAGGTTCTTCAAAGTTGGAACCTCAATGCTCTCAATTTTTCCTCAGAATATTCCAGATTATGTATGTGCCATTTTCAAGCTTTTTGATCAAATTTTGTCTCTATGAAATATATCACAGTGAAAAGAATGTAGGCTTTGGAGTTCAACAGATATGAGTTTTGAGTTCAGTTTCTCCACTAAGTGTGTGACTTTCTTATAAACGGTGATAGTACCTGTCCCCTAGATTGGAGAGAAAAAAATGAAGTAACATGCAAATTACCAAGTGCATGATTGACACACGGTAGCATTGAATAATCGTTATTGCCCCATCCACAACTCCCCACCCCTTCTCTTTGTATCCTAAAATATAACTAACCATCTGCTTAAACCAGCCTTCATCAGCTTTCACTCCCCTCTTTCTGCAACCACAAGTTCCCTTTCTCCTCAGCCTGCCCCAACTTTGTTAAATCCCCGTGCCCACTGCTAGCCTCCTTGGCACCAGGACCATGATGTCCAGGAGCCCTCTTTGTACTGCTGTTATATCAACCATTCCTGTGGGCAGCCCAAGGACTTGGATATTAAGATGATCAGTATGGTCATGTCATGTAAATAGCTGCTAACCAACCTGAGAATTTGTGGTTTGATAATACCCCAGTATTGATGTTTGAATAGCATTTTAAAAGTTTCTATCTATCTATCTATCTATCTATCTATCTATCTATCTATCATCTATCTATCTATCTATCTATCTATCTATCTAATCTATCTATATAAAAGGCTAATATGCTAAGTGCCCTTCCCTCCTTCCAGGTAATGATGTCAAGTAGCAATACCCAGCTTCCTCTCCCTAGAAAGGACTAGCCTCCTTGAAGTTTCTTCAGCCCAGGAACACCACTTGCTTTATAGCCAGGTGGAAACACTTTACACTGTAACCAAATGTCTGTGAAACATTTTCCCATACTTCATCTCATTTGATCCTCACAGAAGTCCTGGAGTAGGTAGATAGGAGACTCAGTGGAATCCTATTCTCTTTTCATTAGCTGGAAAATGGAGATTTAGAAAGCTTAGATAGATACTTGACCTGACTGAAAAGAAGTAAGAAATGGTGGACCTTGAAAATGACTTCAGGTTTTCTCACTGCACAGAATATAGTCAAACACGGCTGCAGCCCTAGCCGGTTTTGCTCAGTGGATAGAGCATTGGCCTGCAGACTGAAGGGACCCAGGTTTGATTCCAGCCAAGGGCACTTGCCTGGGTTGCGGGCTTGATCCCCAGTAGGAGCCATGCAGGAGGCAGCCAATCAATAATTCTCTCTCATCATTGATGTTTCTCCCTCTCCCTTCATCTCTGAAATCAATAAAGAAATACAGTGGGGCCTTGACTTACGAGTGTCCCGACTAACCAGTTTTTTGAGATACCAGCTGTCTCTCAGCCGATTTTTTGCATTGAGTTGATAGAGTAATTTGAGTTAACGAGCTCCTTAATGAGCTCGGTCTCGGAACGAATTAAACTCGTAAGTCAAGGCCCCACTGTACATATTTAAAAGAACACTGCTGATCGATGCTTCTCTGTCTCTGGATCTGTTTTCGTCAAACCTCAGAGGGAAGGTAGGGGAGGGTGGGTGTAAGGGGGAGAGATCAACCAAAGGACTTATATGCAAGCATATAGGCCTAACCAATGGACACAGACAACAGGGGTTGAGGGTATGAGTGGGGGGGGATGGGGTGTAACGTGGGGATAAGTACACATATGTAATAACTTAATCAATAAAAAAATTTAAAAAAAAAACGCTGCTGCAGTTAAATATTTTAGCCTTTGTTCCCCCTGCATGATCTATAATAATAATCTGCTTTGTGTTGATATTTAATGCTGTGTTGCTGACAATTACCTGAAAGAGAAGTTTGGGTGCTTCACTGGGCTGGGAAAAGTTTAGCTAAATCAGAAAGCAGGTCTAATTAAGCAAGTTTATTCTATATTTACAAAAGACTAAGTTGACTCCTGCATGCGCAATACATATAAAGCTCTTGCTGGCACCAATCGCACACGTATCTTTCCATCTGTCATTGTTGATTGTGAATTTGGTCGACACTTCTATTATAGAAAAAGGGTGAATAGCAATATTAAAATATTTCTTCTAATTAATTTCCTTTCAATGTGCATGAATTCATGCACTGGGCCATTGGTATATATATCCTATCTAATAAAAGAGAAACATGGTAATTGGCGTACGACCGCTACCCTTCCCATTGGCTAATCAGGGAGATATGCAAATTAACTGCCAGCCAAGATGGCTGCCAGCAGCCAGGCAGCTTGAAGCGAACATGAGGCTTGCTTGCTTCAGTGATGGAGGACTCCAACGTTCCCCGCCTGCCTTGCCGGCCTCTGAGCTTGCAGTTTGAAACATTGTAACAAATATGGAAGCTAAACAAAACCCCAGAAACCTGCTTTCAGCCAGCCGGGATCTCAGAGCTGCAGTTATACATTGTTTCGATTATAGAACCCAAACAAACCAGATACCTGCTTTCAGCAGCAGAGGCCTCAGAGCTGGAGCCAGAGCTAAAGCTGGCCCAGAATTTAAAAAAAGAAAAGAAAAAAGGAGCAGTTGGGAGCTTCAGTCACCCGCCAGCCTGAAAACAGCCCTCAGCCCCTCACCCAGACTGGCCAGGCACCCCAGTGGGGACCCCCACCCTGATCCAGGACACCCTTCAGGGCAAACCAGCCAGCCCCACCCATGCACCAGGCCTCTATCCTATATAGTAAAAGGGTAATATGCCTCCCAGCACCGGGATCAGCAGAGCTGCGAGGCCTCCCAGCACCGGGATCAATGTGACAGAGGGCAGCGCCCAAACCCCCTGATCGCCCTGAGGCTCTGTGTGTGACAGGGGGCGGGGCCACAACCTCCCTCTCCGCCCTGCTCTGTTTGTGACAGGGGAAGGTGCCCCAACCTCCTGATCAGCCTTGCTCTGTGCCTGATACAGGGGAGCTCCCCAACCCCCTGATCGCCCTGCGGCTCTGTGTGTGACAGACTGCGGCGCCCCAACCCCCGATCGGCCCTGCTCTGTGTGTGACAGGGTGTGGCGCCCCAACCCCTCCCCCCCCCAAGGGCCCTGCTCTGTGTGTGACAGGGTAGAGCCATAACCTCCCCATCGGCCCTGCCCTGAGTGTGAGAGTGGCGGCGCCCCAACCCCCTGATCAGCCCTGCTCTGTGGGTGATAGAGGGCAGCGCCCCAACCCCCTGATCCGCCCTGCTCTGTGTGTGACAAGGGGCGGTGCCCCAACTCCCCTATCGCCCCTACTCTGTGAGTGACAGGGGGGAGCTCCTCAACCCCCTGATGGGCCCTGCTCTGTGTGTGACAGGGTACGGAGCCCCAACCCCCCTGACGGACCCTGCTCTGTGCGTGACAGGGGGCAGCGCCCCAACCCCCTGATCGGCCCTGCTCTGTGCATGACAAGGGTTGGTGCCGCAACCTCCCTATCGAACCTGCCTTGAGTGTGACAGGGGGCGGTACCCCAACCCCCCAATCGGCCCTACCCTGAGCGTGACTGAGGGTGGCATCGCAACCTCCCAATCCGCCCTGCTCTGTGCATGACAGGGTGCAGCGCCCCAACTCCCCAATCGGCCCTGCACTGAGCCCGACCAGGGCCTGCACCTAGGGATTGGGCCTGCCCTCTGCCACCCAGGAGCAGGCCTAAGCCAGCAGGGCATTATCTCCCGAGGGGTCCCAGACTGCGAGAGGGCACAGGCCGGGCTGAGGGACCCCCCATTCCCCCCGAGTGCACAAATTTTTGTGCACCGGGCCTCTAGTATATATATAAAAGCCAAACAACCGACGATCAGTCAACCGGTTGCTATGTTGCACATTGACCACCAGGGGGCAGACACTCAACGCAGGAGCTGCCTCCTGGTGGTCAGTGTACTCCCATAGCAGGAGCACTGCTCAGCTGACCGACAGGCACCAGACGCAGGGCTCAGGGATGGCCACCGCAGCCCAGAGACCGCAATGGAGCAGCAGCAAGCCTACCAAGTGGCAGCAGTGGCAGCAGGCACAGTGGGGCCAGGATGAGCCGGAGCAGCAGGTGGCGTTGGACTGCCAGTTTCAACCTGATCCCCACAGGCCACGCCGAGGGGCCCCACTATCAGATAGTCTTTTTTTACTTCCAGAAATATGGCCTTAATTGTTTAATAAAATGACCAAGGAGTGTCGCTCCACTTTTCATCATCAGCTGACACAATGATATCAATTGGCTCTCTAGTGCCCCCATATTTGTCCAGCATTGTGACAGGGCAGAAGCATCCACTCTCTCCTTGTCTCTCCCACTGTGCCCAGCTCATCCACATGGCCTCCCAATCCCACTGTTACAATGCAGGTAAACACCCATACAACTGAATGTCCCATATGAAGGTCTAAATAAAAGTCTTCTCAAAATGAAGGGGAAGAAGACTACATTTATAAAAAACTCCTATGAAAAAATTTCACTTTTAATGATTTCAAACTTCCCTAAGCAAAATTCCCTTTGTTGTATGAAATAAAGTAAAAATAAATATAAGCTGATCTCTGTAGTCCATAAGAAAGTAAACTGAAAATATCAAGAAATGGGCACTTATGTACATTATAATATTTTATAGGTTTTGAATATAAGTAAAGAAAAAATGGACTATTGCTAAGTCAGGAACAATATCAAGTTATTATATAAGTTAGAAGTGAATTTCAAATGCATTGAAGTGGACTAGGGATTTACGGATGAATAAACCCAAAAACTGTAACAATCAATGAGTCACCCCCAAATTGAGGGGCGGAGAAAGACAGAGGAGAGAGGAGGCAGTGGCTCTCTCCAGGCCCTCATCAACCCAGACTGGAGTAACAGGCAACCCCGCCACCTGGCCACCATGACAAACACCAGTGCCTCAACAGCCCTAACCTTCAACTTCCCCTGTTTCCCATTCTCAAGGATCCCTATGTGATCTTATTCTTGATTTAAATTTGTTCCTACTACCAAATTTTCCCCTCAGTCTTCTTGAGAGGGAAAGTAAGAAAATATAAATAAAATTAATCAGTCCCTGGGCTGAAGGGAAAATAAAAACTCCTGTATATAAAAAGGAGCCTCAGTGCCAATTCCTTTCTCTCCCAGCCAAGGAGACTGAAGCAATAGAGCAAGAGCCTCATTGTGCAAGAACAGCTGGGCACTGAGGCCACAGGAATGGCCTTTAGAAGCTTCTCTCAAAGTAAGTGGGCCCTGCAGCAGTTTCCCAACTATTACTCTAAGTGCTTTACTACAAATAATTCCACATCTGTGTATTGACTTGTCAAGAAGCATCATTAAGAGAGAAAAATTACTGCAAATGCAAAAACAATATTAATGAGCTAATAAAATTACATATCATCCTCGGTTTTTCTACAGGCTTACTTTCTCACAGAAAAAAAAATAGACATTTAGCTACCATATTTACAATAGACATGCTATTTCAAATATACAGTCTTCAAAAGAGTAGGTGATCTACAAGGTAGAGAGATGCCCAGGCATGTCACTTACGGCTTCTATGATGACTGAGTACGGTGTCCTGCCTGTGAACACGAAGCCCAGTTTCTTAGCTCCTTTCACCAAAGCAGCTTCATCTATCAATCAAGAGTTGATGAAACATTGACTAAGCGCTGGTAATGCCAGAGTTCTGCTTAGTAAGTACTATTTTTCAAATTAGCAAAACCCACACCAGTTAAAGAAGCCCGGCCTCATGTGCAGCTCTGTCTAGTTTAATGACTTCTGCTAGGAAATGCAAGATGGCCTGGGACCTCCTCTTGCCGTCAAAGTGTTACTACAGTCAGTAGAACCCAGCACCAGTTTCTATAGTTTTAACATTTACAGCCTTAGCCCATAATCTGTGTGAGGCCAGAGGCAAATAGGGGGTCTTTGTGGGGTGGGATACACCATCACATCTCCCACAAGTAATGCAAACACCCAAGGCTCCAGAGAAGGGGACAGCAGGGCACATCGGCCAAGAGGTCTCACCTGGGGAGGAGGCCTGGTAGATGATGTTGTCTCCATCCTTTTCGGGAACAACAGTGTGGCACACGGCCAGAAGGGTGAGGAACTCCTGTATGCAAGGAGCTGTGGGCTACAAACAGAAGAGCAAGTTAATCCTTCTGTTACAACCCCAATGACACACATCAGAGTTAGATTCAAGTCATCTGCTGCCTAAAACCCCAGAATGGCTTCCTGCTCCCTTTAAACAGAGGTTGAGATCTGTAGTGTGGACTCCAGGTCCCCCGTGATCTGGCACCTGCTCACCATCGAGGGCCGTCTCCTGCCATTCGCCCTCCTGTGCTCTCTACCAGCCACTTGTGTCTGCAGTTCTCCCAACGATGCTCATCCTTCCTACTGTTCCGTCACTGCCACTTACACGCAGTCAGTCAATTCTTCTATTTACTCATCCTTTGGGATTCATTTTATCAGTCAGTATATCTGAGAAGGTTGTTGTCACCCTTCTTTTGGAACATCATTCTTGAAGTGCTAGCCCTTGCAGTCAGGTGAGAACAAAGAGGGGAGTCCATCCTAGGACTCCCCCAGTTCCCTGCCACCCCCATGCTTCCTCCCACTTCTGTAAGAGCCAGGAGGGTGAGCAGGTGAATGTATGCTCAGGCCGAGCAAACAGAAGGCACTCAAATCAATGTCAGATCCTCGTACCGAGAACTGACTCAGCAACCACTGAGTCCCTGGTCCTTCCATACCATCGCATTGACGCTTGTTCTACATCAAGTTTGCTCTCTAACTTCGTAATCTCAGTGTCTCCCTGGCCTATTATATTTAAAAAAAAAACAAAACCAGAATTGTCATGGATATGTATTAAATAAATTTCTTTATCCTCCCCAACCCCCACACAAAATCCTGACTTTTTTCATTGGGATTAGCCAGGGGTGGGCAAACTTTTTGACTCGAGGGCCACAATGGGTTCTTAAACTGGACCGGAGGGCCGGAACAAAAGCATGGATGGAGTGTTTGTGTGACCTAATATAAATTCAAAGTAAACATCATTACATAAAAGGGTACGGTCTTTTTTTTTTTTTAGTTTTATTCATTTCAAACAGGCCGGATCCGGCCCGCGGGCCATAGTTTGCCCACGGCTGGATTAGACTGTATTTATAATTAGTGGAGAAATGACATCTTAAGACTGTCCACCTATCTAAGAATATTATATGTATTTCTATTTATTAAAGACTTCTAAAGCTTCTAAATATGGGTGCTGATATTTTATTCATTAATTTGTTAATATTATCGATTAATTTTTATTCATTCAAAAATATCTGCATGCCCACTATATATGTGAGGCACTACATTATTGCTTTTTACATTATTAATGTAATCTTATTTCCATTATGTTTTACAATAGTTTATTGTTCACATGTAAATAAAAACATGTAATTTTATATATTAAGTCAATATCCAATTGTAACTAAACTCCTACTCACTCTCCAAGGTGCAGTTGACTCTCCTAGATTTTTAGGGCAGACAATGATATCATCCCTATTCCTTTCCAATATATAGACTTGTTAGTTCCCACCTGTCTGCACTTTCAGAATGATGTTCAAAGACAGGGGTGACACCAGGTTTCCTTATCCTGAGGTTATTTTAAAATGACTATCTTCAATGTTTCACTCCTAAATAGGCAGCTGACTATAAATTTGAGATAGATTTGTATTTTCACATTCAGAAAACAATTTTGTGTTTGCTATTTTTTATGGAGTTTTCTTTTCTTTCCTTGTTTTTGTTTTTTATTTAGTCACAAATGGATAGTGACTAACATTTTTAGTTTCTCCTCTGACCTGCTAATGTGATTGAAGAACAACTGCATGGAAACAGTCACACAGCAGTCACACAGCTACTTCTTATCTGCCTTCAGGGAAAGGAAATGCTCATTAAATTATAGTTCAATGAAATTTTATAATTAGAGGATTTACAAATTCCCCAAGGCCTACACTGCAAAAGTGCCTAGGAAATTTTATCCGAAAGCACATTAATTTCAGTATTTCACTTCCAGACAACCTTTTGCATCAGAGAACTATCTAGTCCCCAAGACAAAAATCAATCTACCTTTAGTTCCCTACTGAAACTGACATTCTGTAACAAATCAGGGAAGGAAGACAAACTTAATTGAAGCCTATGGATAAGATGTTTGTAGTATAGACAAGTGCTCCATGTTTGAAAGTAAACTTTTTTCACTCACTTCTAAGAAGAAAAATACTTTATAATGTTAAAGAACTGAATGTTTATGTGTGTGTGTGTGTGTGTGTGTGTGTGTGTGTATCATTTTACAAGTTATACAAAATTGTGAATTGTGGGAAAATAGACATATATTTAACATTTTAGCCATCTCTAAGTGTACAATTCAGTGGCATTAAATACATTCACAATGCTGTGTATCCATCACCACTATTTATATCTAAAACTTTTTCATCTTCTCAACAAACACTGTAACAATGAAACAATAACTCCCATTTCCCCTAACCCTTAACCCCTTGTAACCTCTCTTCTGTTCTGTCTCTATTCTTCGTATCTCATAATTGTAATTATACAATATTTGTAATTCACTTAACATTTTAATCTGCACCAAATGCTTTATATATCTAGAAATGAATATATTCAATTTATTTAATATAAAAAATAGCAGAAAACTATACATGTCTAAAATTATCTTACACTTCAATTTGCAGCTATAAAGTATATAAATGTATATATACTAGTATACAAATAATTTATTCTTGAAGACTCAAGCTCAGAAGCCCTAGGCATAATATAGTTATGTGTTCTTCCTTCGTAAATCTTTGGAAAATTACCCCACAAATAGAAAGTCACTGGTTAATGATATAATTAGGGGACCACATGAATTGTTCCTAGAGTTGACTCTCTAAGAGGCAAATTCCATTTTGGCTATCAGTCCACACAAGACTTGAAAGGACCCAGAAAATAAAAAATGATGACCCAGGAAAAACAGAAATTCTGTAGCAGATGAAAAGTACTCCCTTGGGAGGAAAGTAAGGGTTTTTTTCTTGGTTAAATGCTGTAATTTTAGTCAATGGTCCCAAGGGAATTTAGATAAAAATGTGGGCTATCCATAGGCTTAAAATCCTAAATTGCTTCTTCCCTTGCCTCAACCATATTTTGGTAAAATAACCAAGTGATCTAATAGACTCTGCTGTGTACCTGAAACTAGCACAAAATAATATTGGATATAAACTGTAATTAAAAATAAAATTTTAAAAATGTTTAAAAACACCCATTGGGTATATTTAATTTAATCCCACCCCATATCAAAGAAAAATATTGGAGCCTATAGTCTTCATCAGTTACAGTGGAGCTAGATGCTAAAGGTCATATGGGCTTAATTAATGTAATAACCAAAATGGAGAACGACCTCAGAAGGATTCAAGAATCCTGGAAAACTTTTTAAAAGAGTTAAATATAGGCAAGTAGGCTTTTATTAAAAAACTAGAGGCCTGGTGCACCAATGGGGTCCCCGGCCTGGCCTGTGGCTCTCTGACATCCCTGGAGGGGTCCCGGATTGTGAGAGGGGACAGGCCAGGCCAAGGGACCCCACTGGTGCATGATCAGGGGCGGGAAGGGACCACGGGAAAGCTCCAGGGTGTGTCCGGCCTGTCTCATCCAGTTCCAACTGGCCGGACCCCAGCAGCAAGCTAACCTACTGGTAGAGCGTCTGCCCCCAGGTGATCAGTGCACATCATAGCTACTGGTTGAACAATCGAATGGTCGAACATTCCCTTAGGCTTTTATATATATATACTAGAGGCCCAGTGCACAAAAATTTGTGCACTTGGGGGGGGGAGAGGAGGTCCCTCAGTCTGGCCTGTGCCCTCTCGCAGTCTAGGACCCCTCAGAGGATGACCACCTGCTGGCTTAGGCCCGCTCCCTGGGGGGATTGGGCCTAAGATGGCAATCAGACATCCCTCTGGCAGCCCAGCAGCCCTCAGGGGATGCCCACTTGCCAACAGGGAGCAGACCTAAGCTGCAGTCGGACATCCTTAGCGCTGCTGAGGAGGCAGGAGAGGCTCCCACCACCACCGCTGTCCTGGCAGCCATCAGCCTGGCTTGTGGCTGAGCAGAGCTCCTCCCATGTGAGAGCGACCTGACCACCAGAAGGCAGCTCCTGCATTGGGAGTCTGCCCCCTGGTGGTCAGTGTGTGTCATAGTGACCAGTCATTCCCAGTCTTTCTGCTGTTAGGGTCAGTTTTCATATTACCCTTTTACTATATAGGATAGAGGCCTGGTACACGGGTGGGGCCTGGCTGGTTTGCCCTGAAGGGTGTCCTGGATCAGGGTGGGGGTCCCGCTTGGGTGCCTGGCCAGCCTGGATGAGGGGATGATGGCTGTTTGCAGCTGGTCACACCCCCTTCAGGATGGGCATCCCCACTGGGGTGCCTGGCCAGTCTGGGTGAGGGGCTGAGGGCTGTTTTCAGGCTGGCGGGTGACTGAAGCTCCCAACCTCTCCTTTTTTTCTTTCTTTTTTTTTTATTCTGGGATTTATTTACCTTCTATGGCTGTCACTGGAGCTGAGAGCCAGCTTTAGCTCTGAGGCTCAGCTCCAGCTGAGACCTTGGCTGCTGAAAGCAGGTATCTGGGTTTGTTTGGGTTCTATAATTGTAACACTGTTGCAGTCCTGCTCGCTCCAGCTCTGACGGCTGAAAGCAGGTTTCTGGGGTTTGTTTAGGTTCTATAATTGCAACATAGTTCCTTAGAGTGCAAGCTCAGAGGCCGGCAGCGGCAGGCGTGGAACCTTGGCTTCCTCCGTCACTGGAGCAAGCAAGCCTCCTGTTCACTTCAGCTGCCTGGCTGCTGGCCACCATCTTGGTTGGCAGTTAATTTGCATATCTCGCTGATTAGCCAATGGTAAGGGTAGCGAAGTTATGGTTAATTACCATGTTTCTCTATTATTAGATAGGATATATATTAAAATAAATTCCTCAATGCTTGGACTTATTAAGCATTCAATGAAGTGTAAATATCCAGACTATTAAAATATCATGAAAAGTCCCCATGTTTTCATTGATGCTTAAGCTAATCTCCCTAGGGAGGGCTTCCTTTTCATAAGGGCTGCAGCTGCCCCTATTCTCACTGGCTTTCCCACTAGAAAATAAAATTTGGCTCAGGAGAGTTGAAGGTGAGGATTAAAGTAAGGATGAAAAAAGAAATTCACTAACTTCTCTAAAAATGGGGTTTCCACCTAAAATGCATGCTCTTGACCATGTGACAAGAAATGCTCATTAGAAGATCCTTATTCATGCTATCTACACTCAAATGTCAAGAGAACACAGGCTCAAGAGCCTGTGATCGATGATCAAAAACCCCTAGAATTCCAGGAAACACAAATGTGGGTTCAGCTTTGGAAAAAAACATCTGTATGTACATGAATTAACTGAGCTAAGTATTTAAAGATTTCAAACATTGGGATCATGGCAGCAGGTGCAGAGGACCTCTTCTTCAAATACAGATTTTCCCCTAGCCACTGGGTTTCTATGCCAGCACACATTTAGGTCCATGCAAACACTATTCAGTATGAGTGTTCACACTGCCCACATTTCAATAGTTGTGGTAGCCATAACACCCACCGAAGAGATCTAACACAAAACAAAATCACTTTTCCAGGGAGTCACATCAGACCTATCCCTAAGATGCAAAAGTGTACAATGGCCCTTAATGATTTTACAGGTCTGATTCCCCAATTAATAAAAATTCCTTGGTGGATTTTTTTTCCCTTGGTGTTTTTTTTATTCATCTCTTCCCCTGGTACTTAGCAAAGTATTTGATATAAATCGGGCCATTAAACTATTTGCTAAATAAATGAATAAATAAGAGTCTCCCATTTAACAAATAGTTTGCTGCTATTCCAAGCCAACTCTGGGATTCCGCAGTACTCAGTACTCAGTACACCACCTTCATCTCACCTCCTCTGCTGCTTTTTCGCATGCTGACCTATGCTAGGAAAACAAATTCTGTGAACCTAGACTAAAAGCAGTTTCCTAAACCTCTCTGTCACCCTTTCATTTTCTCCTTCCCTATGCACCATCCCAATTTGAACAGATACATTCAGTCAACCATCTTAGTTATTACCTTCAACCTGAATATAATTTGAGAATACTGTAATTCACTTTCAGAAAGCAAGTCACCACAATGCACTTGTTTCTTTGATATCCTTTATTAAAACTACACTTCTCAAGAGAAGTTTCTCCTGAAGCATAATTTTACTGCTTGGAGAACCTCTAGCCTAGAAGGTGGATACACCTCTAAGATCAAAATCCAAGAAAGGGAGATTCCAAAATGGTGGTAGAGTAAATGGAACCTACAATGACACTCTCCCAGGACCAAACTGGAAATACAACTAAAATACAGAAAAACCACCCTGAAAAATCAACTGAAGACTAGCTAGAGACACCCCTGATAACAAAGGATGGAAAGTGGGTACCACATAGAGACAGGTAGGAAGTGCAGATGTGAGAAAGGGCTGGCCAGGCTCCCACAGAGAGCCGCCAAAGTTCCAGAGGGATATCTCAGCTGTGGGGCATGCTCACCAAGTACTCTGGAGTCTAAACCCCAAGCTTGGCTCCCCAGCCTAGAGCACCAGGACTGAGAAAGGTGCCAACATAACATATGGCTTCAAAGAGCAGCAGGTTTGCTCTCTGCCATCCAGAGATAGCCAACGATGCAAACATACTCTTAAGGGACCAATGCACAAAATTTTGTGTACAGTCATTCACCTTGGGTTCTGGCAGAAGGAAGGCAGAGTGGATGAGAGCTGTGTGAGCAGAATCCAGGTTTGGGGGCTCTGGGATTGGAGCTCAGAGGGCAACCACCCCAGTTTCCTATGCTGAGTCAGTCCCTCACACTGTAGAGGACATCTTTCTCCAGTGAACTTTTGCTATCCAGGCAGTTTTTGCCCAGAGGGAAGTCAGTTGCCCCACCCTGTTGGAAGACCTCTCACCCCACCATGTGGTCTATAGCCTGAGGAAAATCAAAACTGAGTGTCAATGGGACTTCAGGCAGAGGCGGGTCTCTGGAGGCTTTGAGTCTTTGCCTGATCTAATCTGGGGCCCAGGACTAGAAAAAACAGGCCCAAGTGGGCATCTTGGTCCTTTCCAAAGGCACCAAGTCCCAGCAGAGGGAGACACAAGCTATGGATTGCTGATAGCTTGAAACAGAGTACTCAGGGCCAGTCACAGACAGCATCTAACATTGTCCTGTGCTAAAGATTGGGACTCATGGCAGATCTACCTAATACACAGACACAAACCCAAACAGGCAGGCAAAATAGGGAGACCAAAAAAAAAAGCCCCAAATGAAAAACAAGAGAATTCCCAAGAAGAAGAGCTAAATGAAATGGAGATAAGAAATTTAACAGACATAGAGTTCAGAATAATGATGGCAAAGGTGCTCAACATCAAGAAAAAAGATAAGGTAACTATAAAGAATGACATAATACTAATAAAGAACACAGTGAAAGGAATACACAGCAGATTAGGAGAAGCTGAGGATCAGATCAGTGAATTTGAAGACAGGGTAGAAAAAGATCACTCAATCAGAGAACCAAAAAGAAAAAAACAATTTAAAAACACAAAGACAGCTTAAGAGAGCTATGAAACATAACAATATTCACATAATAGGAGAGCCAGAAGAGGAAAAAAGTGAGCAAGGGAACCCCAACAGGTCCAGGGGTTCCCAAAGGTGTGGATGGAGTCGGCGAAGAAGAAATGACACGGAGACAGCATTCAGTTGACCAGCAGCCTAGCCAGGTCCTCTAGCCAGGATCTCCAGCCAAGTTCTGTGTTTATTGTCTTGTTACATCTGTATTTATACCAGTTGATTTTAATCCTATCGATTCTATTCCAAAGGTTAGGGCGTTTCTTATCTCCATTCCAAAGTTACTCTATTGTTCTATTAACTTACAAGGAAGTAACTGAAGGAGATTATCCTAAGTAAAGATTATGTAGTTTAAGCGTGATTGTTCATAGTTAAAGTGATTAATTACCTGCCTGGCACTTAGTTAAGGGGTTTTATTCCCTCCCTAACTCCAGGGGAAAAATCTCACCTGGGGAAACAACCCTTCTTGGGGAGGTGGTCCTGTTTAAAATACATAACGTTAAGAGGGGGAGCAAACATATGCCATATATGCCAGGTCCCTTGAAACATAAGCTGTGCAGATGTTTCTTCCCTGCAATGACTGTGTCAAGCAGCAAGGGTGGATCGGCTTCCGGCAATAGAGAATGTCTTTGAAGACAAAATGGCACAAAACTTCAATAATCTGGAGAAGGAAAAATTCACACAAGTTCAGGAGGCACAGAGAGTCCCAATTAAGAAGAACCCAAACAGGCCTACACTCAGGCCATCATATTTAACACATTGTATGCGGGAAACGTGTTTACACGTTTTACGTATTTATATGTTCTACCAGTGTAGTAGAGCGCGGGACACGTATTAATACATTTTTTATAGACTAGCGGTAGAATGCGGGTAACGTATAAATACGTAAACTAAAGTTATCGTAATTTTACTGAACGTTGCCATTTGCGCAAAAAATTAGCAAAAATGGCCCGCGCCACCTGTTAGCGCATGATAAAAACTACCCGCAAACAATGTGTTAAAATGTCAAAAATTAAAAGCAAAGAGAGAATCTTAAAGTTAGCAAAAGAAAAGCAAATTGTTACCTACAAAGGAGCTCCCATAAGGCTCTCAGATGATTTCTCACCAAAATCTTTACAGGCCAGAAGGGATTCACATGAAGTATACAAGGTAATGAAAACCAAAAGACTAAACCCAAGATTATTATATACAGCAAAGCTAACATTCAAAATAGGTGGTGAAATAAAGAACTTCCCAGAAAAAAAAGGCTAAAGGAGTTTATCCCCACCAAACCAGCCCTGCACGAAATGCTAAAGGGACTGCTATAATGAGAAGAAATAGAGAGAGAAAGAAATACAGGCATAAGGAATTAAAATGGCAATAAATAAGGACCTATCAATAATAACTTAAATGTACATGGATTAAATGCTTCAATGAAAAGACATAGGGTAGCTGATTGGATATGAAAACATAACCCAAATATATGCTATCTTCAAGAGACCCACCTCAGAACAAAAGACTCACACAGGATGAGAGTGAAGGGATGGGAAAAAATTTTCCATGCAATGGCAACAAACAAAAAAAGCTGGGGTGCCAATACTCATATCTGACAAAATAGACTTCAAAATGAAGGCCATCACAAGAGTTAATAAAGGTCACTACATAACACTAAAGAGATTGATCCAACAGGAACACATAACCCTGGTAAACATATATGCACCCAATATAGGAGCACCTAAATACACAAAATAACTTCTAGAAGATGTTAAGAGAGAGACTGACAGCAATACAATCATAGTAGGATATTTTAACACCCTGCTGACTTCACTAGATAGATCTTCAAAAAAAAAAAAAAAATTAACAAGGAAACAGAGACTCTAAATAACCCACTGGATCAGATGGATTTAATTGATATTTATAGAATATTTCACCCCAAAGCTGCAGAATATATATTCTTCTCAAGGGCACATGGGTCATTCTCAAAGATAGACCACATATTAGGACACAAAACAGTCTCTACAAATTCAAGAAGTTTGAAATCATATTAACCATTTTCTCAGATCATCCTATACAATAAAGAGGTAATATGCAAATTGACAGTCACACCCTCACACAAGATGGCCGCCCCCATGTGGGCACAAAATGGCCAGCAGGGGAGGGCAGTTAGGGGTGACCAGGCCAGCAAGGGAGGGCAATTGGGGGCAACCAGGACTGCAAGGAAGGGAGGGGAGTTGGGGGGGACCAGGCCTGCAGAGGAGGGCAATTGGGGGAGACCAGGCCTGCAGGGGAGGGAGGGCAGTTGGGGGGGACCAGGCCTGCAGGAAAGGGCAGTTGGAGGTGACTGGGCTGGCAGAGGAGGGCGGTTGGGGGCAATCGGGCCAGCAGGGGAGCAGTTAGGCATTGATCAGGCTGACAGGGGAGTGGTTAGGGGGTGATCAGGCTGGCAGGCAGAAGCGGTTAGGGCAGTGATGGTGAACCTTTTCAGCTTGGTGTGTCAGCATTTTGAAAAACCCTAACTTAACTCTGGTGCCGTGTCACATACAGAAATTTTTTGATATTTGCAACCATAGTAAAACAAAGACTTATATTTTTGATATTTATTTTATATATTTAAATGCCATTTTGAAAAATCAACCAAAAAAATGCATTCACATGTCACCTCTGACACACGTGTCATAGGTTAGCCATCACAGGGTTAGGGGCAAACAGGCACACAGGCAGGCGAGCGGTTGGGAGCCAGCAGTCCCAGATTGTGTGGGATCAGGCATAAACTGGCAGTCCGACATCCCCCGAGGGGTCCCAGATTGGAGAGGGTGCAGGCTGGACTGAGGGACACAGTCCCTATGCACAAATTTTGTGCACCGGGCTCTAGTAATGGAATAAACTTAGAAATCAACTACAGTAAAAATACTCAAAAATATTCAAACACATGGAGGCTAAATAGCATGTTATTAAACAATGAGTGGATTGCCAATGAGATCAAGAAAGAAATCAAGGGCCCTGGGTTTGTTACCAGTCAAGGACACATACCTCAGTTATAAGTTCAATCCCTGGTCCTGCTCAGGGTGTATGTGGGAGGCAGCCAATCGATGTGTCTATCTCACATCAATGTTTTGCTCTCTCTGACACTCCCCATTCATTCCACTCTCTCTAACAAATCAATGGAAAAATATCCTTGTGTGAGGAATAAAACAAACAAACAAACAAACAAAAACAAAAGAAAAACAACTTCTTGGAAACAAATGAAAGCGAAAACACAACCCCAAATCTATGGGACACAATGAAAGCAATCCTAAGAGGGCAGTTCATAGCACTACGGGCCTAACTCAAAATAACAAGAAAATTTTAATAATAAACTATTTAACCCTACAAATTAAAGAATTAGAAAGAGAATAACAAGATAAGCCCAGAATAAGTAGAAGGAAGGAAATAATAAAGATTAGAGCAGAAATAAATGACATGGAGGCTAAAAGAATAATAACAATAATAATAATAATAATAATAATAATAATAATAATAATAAACCAATGAAACTAAGAGTTGGTTCTTTGAAAAGATAAACAAGATTGATGAACCATTAGCCAGACTCAGTAAGAAACAAAGAGAGAGGACCCAAATAAATAAAATCAGAAACAAAAGTGGTGAAGTAACTGACACCAGAGAAATACAAAGGATTGTGAGAAAATACTATGACCAACTATATGCCAACAAACTGGACAACGTGGGTGAAATGGACAAATTCCTAAAAAAAAAACAAAAAAAAAAAAACTATCTTCCAAAACGAAATCAGGAAGAATCAGAAACCTGAATAGGCCAACAACAACTGATGAAACTGAAGCAGTAATAAATAAATAAATAAATAAATAAACAAACTAACTCACAATAAACAAAAACCCTGATCCTTACAGCTTCGCAGGGGAGTTTTAACAAACATTCAAAAAACAATTAACAACTATCCTCCTCAGACTATTCCAAGAAATCCAAAAGGAAGAAACATTTTCAAGTTCTTTTTATGAGGGCAACATTATCCTAATTCCAAAACCAGATCAAGACACTACAAAGAAAGAGAATTACAGGCCAATATCCCTGATGAACATAGATGCTAAAATCCTCAACAAAATATTAGCAAATCTTATCCAGCAATATATTAAAAAGATCATACACCATGACCAACTGGGATTTATTCCAGGGATGCAAAGCTGGTACAATATTTGCAATCAATAAATGTGATACATCACATAAACATACTAAAAGACAGAAATTACATGATCATATCAATAGACACAGAAAAAGCATTCAATAAAATCCAACACCCATTTTTGATAAAACTTCTCAGCAAAGTGGGAATAGAAGAATCATATCTCAACATAATAAAGCCATATATGACAAACCAACAGCCAACATCATACTCAATGGGCAAAAACTAAAACCATTTCCCCTAAGAACAAGAATAAGACAGGGATGTCTGCTTTTACCACTCTTTTTCAACATAGTGCTGGAAGTCTTAGCCACAATGATCAGACAAGAAGAAGAAATAAAAAGCATCCAAATTGGAAGGGAAGAAGTAAAACTCTCATTATTCACAGATGACATAATTTTGTACATAGAAAACCCTAAAGACTCTGCCAAAAAAAACCACTATTAGATTTAATAAATAAATTTGGCAATGCAGCAGGATACAAAATTAACACCCAGAATTCCCTGGCATTCTTACACACCAATAATGAATTTTCAGAAGGAGAAACTAAGCAAACAATCCCATTTACTTTTGCAACAACAACAAAAAATTACCTAGAAATAAACGTAGCCAATAAGTTTATTGGTACTCTAAAAACTAAGGACCTTTTAAAAAGAGGTAGAAGATATAAACAAGTAGAAGAATATGCTATGTTCATGGATTTGTAGACTTAACATCATTAAAATGTTCATAGTACCTAAAGCAATCTATAGATTCAATGCAATCCCTATTAAAATACCAATGGCATATTTCACAGATCTAGAACAAATACTCCAAAAATTTACATGGAACTCAAAAAGACCTGGAATAGCTGCAGAAATCTTGATAAAGAAGAACAAAGTTGAAGGAATCACAATACCAGATCAAGTTATACTATGAAGCCACTGTAATCAAAACAGCCTGGTACTGACACAAGAACAGGCATATAGATCAATATGAAATAGAACAGACACCCCAGAGATCAACCCAAGACATTACACTCAATTAACATTTGACAAAGGAGGCAAGAGCATACAATGGAGTAAATACAGTCTCTTCAATAAATGGTGTTGGGGGAAATTGGACAGATACATGCAAAAAATGAAACTAGACCACCAACTTGCACCATACACAAAAATAAACTCAAAATGGATAAAAGGCTTAAATGTAGGTCATGAAACCATAAAAATCCTGGAAGAAATCATAGGCAGCAAAATCTCAGACATCTTCCCTAGCAGTATGTTTACGGATACATCTCCTAGGGCAAGGGAAACTAAGGAGAAAATAAACAAATGGGACTATATCAAAATAAAAAGCTTCTAAACAGCAAAAGAAACCATCAACAAAAATGAAAAGGGAGCCCACTATATGGGAGAACATATTTGACAATGATACATCTAATAAAGGGTTAATTTTAAAAATATATAAAGAACTCATATAACTTAACAAAAGACAAGTGATCCAATTAAAAAATGGGCAAAGTTCCTAAATAGATACTTCTCCAAAGCAGACATACAGATGGCCAAGAGATATTTTTTAAAATGCCCAGTCACTGATCATCAGATAGATGCAAATTAAAAGGACGATGAGGTACCACCTCATACCTGTCAGAATGGCTACCATCAACAAATTAACAAATAAGATAGAGAGGATGTAGAGAAAAGGGAACCCTAGAGAAAAAGGAATGCAGACTGGTGTAGCCATTATGGAAAACAGGATTGAGTTTCCTAAAAAAAATTACATAGAGTACTGCCATTTGACCCTGTGACCCCACTTCTAGGAATATATCCCAAGAAACCCAAAACACCAATAACAAAGAATGTCTGCACCCCTATTTTCATAGCAGCACAATTTACAATAGCTAAGATCTGGAAAAAGCCCAACTGCCCATCAGTAGATGATTGGATATAAAAGCTGTGGTACATTTACACCGCGGAATACTATGCAGCTGTAAAAAAGAAGGATCTCTTACCCTTTGAAACAGCATGGAGGGACCTGGAGAGTATTATGCTAAGTGAAATAAGCCAGTCAGAGAAAGACAAGAATCACATGATCTTATTCATATGTGCAATCTAAAGAACATAATACGCTGATGAACAAAATAAATCCAGAGATATCAAAGAATGGAACAGACTTTGGAATGTCAAAGGAACTGAGGGGAAGGATGGGTGGGTGGGAAGAGATCAACCAAAGAATTTGTATGCATATATGCATAACCCATGGACACAGACAATAGAGTGATGAAGGTCTGGGGTAGGGGGTGGAGGTGGGTTAGAAGAAGTCAATGGAAGAAAATGGGGGTGGGGGGGAATATGTAACACTTTCAACAATAAAAATTTGTTTTAAAATCCAAGAAATGGCCACATCAATGATTGTGGCATGAAGCATGGACCTCAGCAGTGTCTTCTGTGTAGTCTGGGACCACTTCAATAGCATCACCAGGGGCTGAGGCAGAATATCTGCATCCCAGCCCATGGATGTAGGTGTCTTACACACTCATATTTGAGAACCACTGCTAGGAAGGTTTTAGCTTTAACCAATAGGCACTAACTGCAATAGAGAAAAGGAAATTTCCTTGCTGAAAATTTCAGAGAAAGCTTTAAACATACCTATCTCTTAATAAAATTTTGGAAAGATAAAATTTTGATTTTGCTCAAGTTTACCTAATTTGAAAACTAAAATTTTATTCAGAAAAAAATTAATAATATTAGGTCTAATTTATACAGACCAAGCTGGTTATGAAATACTTTGATTATCGAATACTTTTCAAAGTTGTTATTTTTCAGAGTGTCCTTTAAAAACATAAATGTATGTGATACTGCAGTTAATTATGGTTTGTTAAGTAGTTGAGATAATGTGATATCATAATTAAGATTCAAACAAACTTAAGATAGGAGTCTCATTTCTACACTGTTTGCTGGGTAATCTTGGCCAAGTCAATCTTTCTATACAACTTCTTATTACATCTCTGGGGTGACTCAAGTGGTATAGGAAATACATATCAAATGTTTGGCACCAAGTAGAATCCTATAACTGCTACATGTTATTATATCTTACTTTTGTTTCTTAAATTATCCTAATCAAAGGATATTGCAATTACTTTTCAAAATACATAACCTCATAGATTCATAACTGTGAAGAAATAGTACTATAGAAATAATGAAGAAATAAAGCAACAGAAATATGAAATGTTAGAGAATTCTATGGTAAAACTTGTCTTAATGTTGTGCTGCTTTATAACTTCACCACATATTTAAGTCAGGTTTACATTAACTTATAAAAAGTGCTAACCAGAAAGCATTTGTTCAAGATTACTTCCCTGAAGTACTAGCATCATAAAAGTGAGGCTGCATCTCTTCCCCACGCTCCAAATTGCAACTTTCAAGATACTACCCAGATACATATATAAAGGTACATCATAAGGTATTTTATGTCTTAAGCGCAAAATGATGTCCTTACATGGTGGTCCTCCATGTTCTTTAAGAGCCTGGGATCATCAAAGTCACATGACTCACTAGGCGGACAAGACATCCGGCTGTGAAAGAGAATAGAAAATATTTATTCAGGTCAAAAGTTTCTTTAAAATAATTCAAAGGCAGTAAGACTCTGTCTTCAAGAAGAACCACACCTAAAAAGCCCACAGATTTATATTAAACTCTTAAAGATTTAGAATACTATATGTTATTTCAA
This sequence comes from Myotis daubentonii, assembly GCF_963259705.1. Lineage (NCBI taxonomy): Eukaryota > Metazoa > Chordata > Mammalia > Chiroptera > Vespertilionidae > Myotis > Myotis daubentonii. The sequence goes on along the minus strand of NC_081841.1, from coordinate 100,511,237 downwards.
ACCTCAACAGGAAATTTTTAATACTATAAAATACTTTACATTTCTTATGACATTTTATAAACAGCAACATAGTTACAAAGAGAAGAAATAGAGATAAAAATCAACATCTGACTGTCATTTTAGTTGGTCTTTGTATAACTTCTACTAAGAAAAACTTGTAAGAACTTGTAGGCCTGCTCAACCTAGGGAAAATGGAGGAATTATTGAATTGTATCTATGCAACCACTTATGGCAAGGGCTCAGATATAGGAAAAAGAAGGAGGCAGATGATTATGAGAAAAGAAACCTGAAACAAATGTGATGTGCCAATTATATTCATGCATCTCCACTCCTTCAAGACAAAGACAATGGAAGAAGAGACAACAGCACAGTTGATGTCAGTCTGAACTCTGTATCAGAGTTTAATACTGCAGAGAAAACAGAAACCAATAGCCTGCAAAGGGAAGCACCTAAAATGCAAGCTGATGCCCCCAGCAAAACTGTGTGAAAGCTGAGGAAACGGCAGCAAGAGGTCCCTATGAGATAGATAAAGGGAAGGTGGAAACAGAGCAGGTTCCAAATCCACCTAAGCAAGGTTCATCCTCCAAGAACTCTCCCTCAGCCCATGTAGCCAGGCAAGCTAAACCTTCTGCATCTAGAAATAAATGGGAGGTTTATTCTTTGGAGAGGTTAAATTAGAGTAGCCCTGAATATATATGCACCCTGTGTTCACAGCAGCAAAATTTACAATAGCTAAGTTTTGGAAACAGCCTAAGTGCCCATCAGCAGGTGAGTGGATTAAAAACCTGTGGTAGATCTACACAATGGAATACTATGCTGCTGTAAACAAGAAAGAATTCTTACCATTTGCAACAGCGTGGATAGACCTGGAGAGCATTATGCTAAGTGAAATAAGTCAGTTGGAGAAAGATAAATATCACATGATCTCACTCATTTGTGGAATATAATGATAACATAAACTGATGAACAAAAATAGATCCAGAGACAGAGAACCATCGAACAGACCATCAAACTTCAGAGGGGGAAGGAAGGAGAGGGGGTGTAAGAGATTAACCAAGGACTTACATGCATGCATATAAGCATAACCAATGGACACAGACACTAAGGGATGCGGGCATATGCTGGGGGGTGGGGGTGGCCAGAGAGAGGTCAATGGGAGAGAAAGGAGACATATGTAATACTATATGTAATGCTAAACAATAAAGAATCTTTAAAAAAAATTAATAGTAGCCCTGGACCCAGGGACACTGGACACACAGACAAGTAGGGTAGGGCATCCTCTCAAAACAGGAGTCTCAAGTGAAATCCGACATACACTGAAAGATACAATCACCAACCCTCTGCTTCCACTCAGCTCCCATAACAACTGCAGCCACATTTACAGCCCTTGGCAAAAACGAAAGTATTCTTCTCATGAGAAGAAGACTGATCAGCTCATAAGAAAGACCCACACACTGACAACCAGGGATCCTCCAATAAAATAATAGGTCCTGACTGATCATCCCACAGGGAAGCTGGTCAGTCATCAACCATACTGTTCCTGCCTCCCCACACATATACACACAGCCCTACTGATCAGTTTTGTTAGTATATAAATCTTAAAACATGAGCAGACAACATCACTAGTCCAAGGGAAACAAAAGAGAGATACTACTTTATATTCATTGGAATGGTTTTTTTTTAATTATTTCATTCATTAGCAAGTGGTTCAAAGATGTAGAAAAATTGTGCATTACTGGCAGGAGTGTAAAATGGGAGAGCTACTATAAAACACAGTTTGATGATTCCTCAAAAAGTTTAATATAGAATAAGCATATGACCCAGCAATCCCACTTTTGTGTACATACCCAAAATAATTGAAAGCAGAGACCCACTGTGTACCAATGTTCATAACAGCATTATTAACATCAGCCAAAAGGTGAAAATACCCCAAATGCCCGTCAACAGGTAAATGGATAAACAAAATATGGTATATACATGCAAAGAAATATTATTCAGCCTTTAAAAGGAATAAAATTCTAATACCTGCTATATAACATGTATACTACAACCTTGAAGACATTATCCTAAGAGGTGGAAAGTGAGTGGGAAATATTGGACCAAGGGCTCACTATTTGTTGTTAAAGCCTAGTAGTATCACTGGACTTTGAAAATCATATTCACAATTAAATTTTATTCTGGTTTTCTCTTGAAATAACAAATGCAACTTTTAATTACTAAGTATTCAGGTAAGACATGAAAATATAGAATTGTTCCATAACATTTCCCACTAAAGGATCAAGCATGCTAGAATATACTTACCAGAAATCATCTGAGGATTGCTCTCTTGTCAGTTCTGGAAAATGACTTCCAGAGAGAGAGAAAAAACAGAGTGATCACCAAACTGAGCAAATGACAGGCATTTTCACATAGAACATTCTCCAAAACAGATCATATATTAGGCCACAAAACAAGTCTTAATAAATTTAAGACTGAAATCATATCAAGCATTTTTAACAGAGAAATCAATTACAAGAAGAAAACTGGAAAAATCAGAAATATGAGAAGATAAAACAACATACTTCTGAATAACCAAAGGTTCAAAATGAAATCAATAGAAAAAAATTAAAAATACCTTGAGACAAAATAATATGGAAACATGTCAAAACTTATGGTATGCAGCCAAAAGTGGTTCTAAGAGGGAAATTCATGGGGATAAATGGCCACACATCAAGAAATAAGAAAACTTTTAAACAACCTAACTTTAGTCATCAAAGAACTAGAAAAAGAACATATAAACCCCAAAGTTAGTAGAAGAAATAACAAAGACCAGGGAAGAAATAAATGAAAGACAAAAGAAAAGATCAATAAAACTAAGAGCTGGTTCAATTAAAAGAATGGGCAAATCTTTCACTAGATTCACACACACACACACACACACACACACACACAAAGGGAGATCTCAAAATCAGAAATGAAAGAGATATTATGATTGATAACATACAAACACAAAGGATCAAAAGAGACTACTATGTACAGCTATACACCAACAAATTGTATAATCTATAAAAAAAAATGGATAAAACAATCTGCCAAGACTGAATCATGAAGAAATAGAACATCTGAACAGATCCATTACTATTAAGGAGATTAAATTAAAAAAAAAAAAAAAAACTTCCAACAAACAAAAATTCCAGACCAGACAGCTTCACTGGTGAATTCTCCCAAACACTTAAAGAAAAATTAATACCAATCATTCTCAAATTATTCCATAAATATAAAAGAAGAAAACATTTCCAAACTCATTTTCTGTTGCTAGCATTACCCAGATACCAAAACCAGACAAGGACACCACAAGAAAAGAAAATTATGACCACTATCCCTAATGAACATAGATCCTCAACAAAAATCCTTAACAAAATAGTCACAAATCAAATTCAATAATACGTTAAAAGGATCAAACACCATAATCAAGTAAACTTTATTCCAGGGATGAAGATGATTCAACATATGCAAATCGATCAATGGGATACATTACAGTAAAAAACAAAAATGAAGGATAAAAATCATATGAACATCTCAATAAGTTCAGAAAACACATTTGACAAAATTCAATATCCATTGATGATTAAAAATGCTCAAGAAGTGGGTGCAGAGGGAACATACCTCAACATAATAAAGGCCATATGCGATTAAGTCCACATCTAATATCATACTCAATAGTAAAAACTGAAAGCCTTTTTTCCTAAGAGCAGGAACAAGTCAGGATGCCCATTCTTACCACTTTTATTCAACAATGACAGGCAAGAAAAAGAAATAAAAGGCATCCAAATGAGAAAGAAGTAAAACTCTATTTGCAGATGACATCATAAGAACTGAATGCCCTAAAGACTCCACCAAAAACACTATGAGAATAATCAAAATTAGTAAAGTTGCAGGACACAAATCAAACACAAAATCTGTTGCATTTATATACATTAATAATGAACTATCAGCATCACGCCCTGGCTGGTGTGGCTCAGTTAGTTGGGGCTTCATCCTGTGCACCAAAAGGTTGTGGGTTCGATTCCCGGCCAGGGCACATACTAACGTTGAAGGTTTGATCCGTGGGTCAGGGTGCATATGGGAGGCAAACAGTAGAAGTTTCTCTCTCACATCCATGGTTTTCTCTTTCTCTCTCCATTCCCCTCTCTCTAAAATCATTTTTTAAAACATATCCTTGGGTGAGTATTTAAATTTTTTTAAAAGAAAACATCACATTTACAATTGTATCAAAAAATACCTAAAACTATAATATATTAATGAAAAAAACTGAAGAAGGCACAAATAAATAGAAAGATAGTTCATGCTTATGGATAAAAAGAATGTATATTATTAAAATGTCCATATTACCTGAAGAAATCTACAGATTCAATACAATCTCTACCAAAATGTCAATGGTATTTTTCATAGAAATAGAACAAACAATCCTAATATGTATGGGACTACAAAATAACCAAATTGCCAAAGCAATCTTGAGAAAGAAGAACAAAACCAGAGGCATCATGCTCTCTGATTTCAAACTATATTACAAAGCTATAGTAATTAAAGCAGTATGGTGTTGACATAAAAACAGGTCAATGGAATAGAATAGAGAGCCCAGAAATACACCCACACATTTATGGTTAACCAATTTATTTCAAAGGAGCCAAAAATAAACAATAGGGAAAGAACAGTCTCTTCAATAGTGATTTTGGTAAATTTGAGAGCCACATGCAAAATAATAAAACTGGATCTTCTATCTTACACCATACACAAAAATTAATGGATTAAAGACTTGAACATAATACTTTAACTATAAAACTCCTAGAAAAAAAAATAAGTGGTAACTTTAGTTCCTTGACATTGATCTTGGGAAGGATTTTTTTGGCTTTGGCACTAAAAGCTTATACATATCTTTTCAAACTCTCAGAAAGTCAAAGTATTTGACTAAGCAGATAAAAATAAACTTATTTTGTTGGGAAAAAAACAAATCAATTTTTCAATAAGTAATAAACACACTTACCCATAGGTTACTCCAGCAATGCTGCATTTCTTAAAGTTCATAATATTGCATGTAAGAGTTCCAGTTTTGTCAGAAAACAGGTATTTAACCTAAATCAAAGAATAAGAGAAACATACATACATCAATAATATAATAAGATGCAAAAACCAATAAATAAAGTCTTTAGTCTATGTTTTTCAAAATCTGTATAAATTTTCAAAGGTAAATTTCCTTCAATCAAGCAAAATATATTTTAGAATTGCATAGATATTATATATAACAATCATAATTAAATATTATTAAATTAATATATTCTAATGCTTAGACCACTTATAGCTACTTATAGAGTCTAATTGTGTGGAGATGCACAAAGGAGACTCAGTAACAACCCTGGAGCCATTATCCTATATAATAATAAGCCAGAGACCATAACAGTGTCACGACCATAACAACCGTTAGATCAGAACCACCATGGCCCCTTGTCGGGCTGACCCCGTCCCCCAGCAAGCAGTTAGAGGTGAGCAGGCAGGCAGGCAGAGTGGTTAGAGGTGATCAGGTAGGCAGGCCAGCGGTTAGGGGTGATCAGGTAGGCACACGGCCCCTCACTGGGCTAGCCCCAAGCCCAAGCAAGTGGTTAGGGGTGATCAGGCAGGCAGACAGAGTTGTTAGGGGTGATGAGGCAGGCCGACCAGCAGTTAGGGGCAATCAGGTAGGCAGATGGCCCCTCGCAGGGCTGGCCCTGCCCCCCAGCAAGCAGTCAGGGGTGATCAGGTAGACAGGCAAGTGGTCAGGGGTGATCTGGCAGGCAGGGAGAGGCAGTTAGTGGTGATCAGGCAGGCAGGCAGAGTGGTTATGGGCGATCAGGCAGGAAGGCAGAGAGGTTAGGGGTGATCAAGCAGGCAGGCAGAGAAGTTTGGGGTGATCAGGCAAGCAGGTAGAGTAGTTATGGGTGATCAGGCAGGCAGGGGAACAGTTAGGGGCATCAGGCAGGCAGGCAGAGGGGTTAGGGGCAATCAGGCAGGCAAGCAGGTGAGCAGTTAGGAGCCAGAGGTCCTGGATTGCGAGAGGGATGTCCAACTGCAGGTTGGACATCCCCAAGGGGTCCCGGATTGGAGACGGTGCAGGCCAGGCTGAGGGACACCCACCCCTGCACGAATTTCGTGCACTGGGCCTCTAGGAAATCTATAAGCATTTAAGTTCTGAAAAGAGGCATCTCAAAGACACATATCATTTTTCAAGATATTCACATGATCTCATACAGTATTCTCTCCTAATGTCCAATATGTCAAGACAACAAGCTCAGACTTTGGCAACCCTGAAATATCTCTTTTTAAGACCCCCGTCTCCTAGTTGGGTTAAGAAGGCATATCCTGAGCAGCAAAGAACAAACATCACGCTTCTCAGTCACTGTCACCATTAAGATTACATGAAGGCAGGATGAAACTGCTATAGATTACATAACTTTCCAAGATATGAAATTTTAGAGATTTAATGCATTAAACTCTCAATATACAAAGGTAAAAAGAAACTTCTGGAGGAGGCCAACAAGCCAACCATTTTCACATAAGAGCATAAAAAGAGGTGAACTCCCAATGTACATGTGCTGTGAGAACTATGTCCTCCCAGAAAAGAGAGCAAAGAACTCAGAAGGAGATAGCTCAGTGCCGGGAGCCGGTCCATCCTTGCTGTTTCAAGGGACCTGGCATATATGGCATACGGTTCTTAATATGTTTGCTCACCTTCTTGGCACTGTGTTTTAACCAAGGTCACCTTTCCGAGAAAGGTTGAATCCCCAGGTAGGGATTTTCCCCTGAAGTTAGGGAGGGAATAAAACCCCTCAACTAAGTGCCAGGCGGGTAATTAATCACTTTAACTATGAACAATCATGCTTAAGCTACATAATCTTTACTCCCTGGAATGGAGATAAGAAACACCCTAACCTTTGTAATAGAGATTGATAGGATTGAATCAACTGGTATAAATACAGATGTAACAAGACAGCAAGAGACAGAACTTAGGACACAGAACTTAGGAGACAGAACTTAGAAGAGAGCCAAGAAGACAGAACCTACACAGAACCTACAGACAGAAGAACTTCGCTGGAGAGAACATGGCAAAAGATCCTGGACTGAATCTGACTACAGAAATTGGCAAGAGAACCTGACTAGAACCTGGTGACTGAACCTGGCTGGAGAACCTGGACAGAACCTGGCTGGAGAACCTAGCGAGGGAACATGGCCACAGAACCTGGCTGGAGACCCGAAGCAGAACCTCTCTGGAGATCGAGACCAGGACTTGGCTGGAGATCCTGGCTAGGCTGCTGATCAACTGAACGCTGTCTCCGTGTCATTCCTTCTTCGCCCACTCCGTCCACACCTTTGGGGACCCCTGGACCTGCTGGGGTTGGACCCCGGCATCTGGCGCCCGAACAGGGACCCCTAGGTAAGCCCCACTCTCAGGATGGATAGGACTCCACCGTAGGAAGAGGGTGGGTAGTCTTCGCTGACTCCGTCCACACCTTTGGGAACCCCTGGAACAGGATTCCCCTAGGTAAGCCCCCCCCCCCCTATTGAGAACCCCACACTCGGGATGGATAGGACTCCACCAGGGTACTGCAGACCCCGCTATAGAGGATAAGTAGGGTAAGAAGGTGGATAGTACAGAACTTAGATTGAGAAGATGTGCCTTACTGAGTCCAAAGAAAGAAGACTCTGTATTGATTCTTATATTGAGAAGATGTGCCATATTGAGTCCAAAGAAAGAAGACTCTGTATTGATCTTTAGATTAAGAAGATGTGCCATACTGAGTCTAAAGAAATAAGACTCTGTATTGATCTTTTAACACATATGCTTGCTAGCAGAGGAATTAAGGTTACTCCCAGTCAGACAGAACGTTTTATACAAGAAGTATGTCCATGCTTTTCTGAGGAAGAAAAGGTAAATGTAAAAGCATGGGAGGAGGTAGGCTCAAGGAGCCTTATCCTTAACCCCACTGCAGCCTTTCTACCCTGGGAAAGTGCAGGATTGGCAAGCTCTCCCTGGGGTGATAGATCAGGACTCAGGTAATAGCGGAAAGCGCCAATCCTACTCTTAAAATGGATATAAGAGAGCATTTGAGGTTTTTCTTTTTAATGCTTGCTTTTAAAAAATAAAAAAGGGGGAATTTGCCGGGAGCCGGTCCATCCTTGCTGTTTCAAGGGACCTGGCATATATGGCATACGGTTCTTAATATGTTTGCTCACCTTCTTGGCACTGTGTTTTAACCAAGGTCACCTCTCCGAGAAAGGTTGAATCCCCAGGTAGGGATTTTCCCCTGAAGTTAGGGAGGGAATAAAACCCCTCAACTAAGTGCCAGGCGGGTAATTAATCACTTTAACTATGAACAATCATGCTTAAGCTACATAATCTTTACTCCCTGGAATGGAGATAAGAAACGCCCTAACCTTTGTAATAGAGATTGATAGGATTGAATCAACTGGTATAAATACAGATGTAACAAGACAGCAAGAGACAGAACTTAGGACACAGAACTTAGGAGACAGAACTTAGAAGAGAGCCAAGAAGACAGAACCTACACAGAACCTACAGACAGAAGAACTTCGCTGGAGAGAACATGGCAAAAGATCCTGGACTGAACCTGACTACAGAAATTGGCAAGAGAACCTGACTAGAACCTGGTGACTGAACCTGGCTGAAGAACCTAGCGAGGGAACATGGCTACAGAACCTGGCTGGAGAACCTGGAGAACCTGGCAAGACAACATGGACACAGAACCTGGCTGGAGATCCTAACCAGAACTTCGCTGGAGATCCAGACCAGAACTTGGCTGGAGATCCTGGCTAGAGATCCTGGATAGGCTGCTGATCAACTGAACGCTGTCTCTGTGTCATTCCTTCTTCGCCAACTCTGTCCACACCTTTGGGAACCCCTGGACCTGCTGGGGTTGGACCCCGGCAGCTCAGGTTCTGAATAATAATTAGTTGGTGGACTCTTGAAAAAGTCACCTCATCCTTCTTCAGCTCAGTTTCCACATCTATGAAAAAAAGGATCTGGCCAGAAGATATGTAACATCATTCTATGGGTAATATTCTGGGACATTATATTATGGATTGGTGAGGGGGGAGTAACTAACAGAATTGTCTCCAGTTTCTCAGTGGTTCTCTTTTTTTAAAATTAATACTTAGGGAGGCAGGGGAGAGAGAGAGAGGTGGGGGGAGAGAGAGATTTGTTGTTCCAATTATTTATGTACACATTGGTTGTTTCTTGTATATGCCCTGACCATGGATAGAACCCACAACCCTGGCATATCAGGACAATGCTCAACCAACTGAGCTACCCGCCAGGGCTCTTATGTGTTTTCTAAAGAGTGTTCATAACTGTTGCTCGATGCTGGATGTACTCCAGGGACCCCAAAGGGAAGCCATGTGTTTCTGTTTTATAAAAGAGGATTAATAACATGAATTGTACTCTGTACTTTTTCTTAATTATACAATATTGTTATTTTTAAAGCAATTAAAAGGCATTTAGGTAAAGAAACATTTTTTTAAGAAAGATGATTAATGCTCCTAAAGAAATATAAAATTACATAGAAATAGAAAATTAGTATACTATAGGTAATTAATACTTTATAAATAAGTTTTTATATGAATTTTATGTGTAGTAAGTCAAGGTATAAAAATTCCAGTAGAATCAGTCTTCTAATAAAGTGTTTCTGCCTTGTTTTTAAAGATTAAATTAAAATATTAAAAAATGAAAAATTTATAATAAGAAATTATCAAGATTTGCTATCACTCTGCCTACTGAATTTTAACTTATAAGTTCCAACTCAAAACTACTTCACCATGCAATTCCACTTGGGTATTTATCTGAAAAAATCCAAAACTAACTCAAAAACATATCTGCACCCCAATGTTCATGCAGCATTATTTACAATAGCCAAGATATGGAAGCAACCTAAGTGTCCATCAATAGACAAATAAAGAAGTGGTACATAGTGGGGGGGGGGGGGGGGGCAAGGGAGGATAAGGACACATATACAATACCTTAATCAATAAAGGGAAAAAAAGAAGGCCAAGCATTTAAAGACTGATCATAATTTAATTCCTGAGGCTAGAACAAAGTAATCAAATTATTTTTAAAAATTATTTTAAGAAAATCTGATTTTATCTGAATGTAAGGTAATATAAAATATAGAGATATGTTACCTTCATATGCAGATATTTTAATTAGTGATGAATCTATTCATGAATCTAATTAATATGTATAACAAATTATATCTGAGTACTATAGTAATAAAACAAATGAAATATAGTAATCTGACTTAAAGACTTGCACCTAGAGAAAGGTATATATTTTAAATAAATTTCCTTTTATAAAATAAAAGAAGTGGTACATATATACATTGGAATATTATTCAGCCATAAAAAATAATATCTTATAATTTATCTTGCCATTTGTGACAGCATGGATGGACCTAGAGCAGCCGTGGGCAAACTACGGCCCGCCGGCTGGATCCAGCCAGTTTGAAATGAATAAAACTATTGAAAAAAAAGACCGTACCCTTTTATGTAATGATGTTTACTTTGAATTTATATTAGCTCACACAAACACTCCATCCATGCTTTGGTTCCGGCCCTCTGGTCCAGTTTAAGAACCCATTGTGGCCCTCGAGTCAAAACGTTTGCCCACCCCTGACCTAGAGGCTATTATGCTAAATGAAATTAGTCAGACAGAGAAAGAAAAACAAACACCATATGATTTCACTTACATGTGGAATCTAAAAAATAAATGAACAAACGAAACAGAAACAAACTCATACATACAGAGAACAAATTGATGGCTGCCAGATGGGAGGGGGGTGGGTGGATGGGTGAAAAAGGTGAAGGAACTAAGAAGTACTAATTGGCGGTTATAAAATAGTCATGGGGATGTAAGTACAGCATAGAGGACATAGTGAATAATATTATAACTATGGTTAGTGTCAGATGGATACTAGACTGAGCAGGTTGATCACTTTGTAAGTTATATAAATACCTAGTCACTATGTTGTACACCAGAAATTAATATAATATTAAATGTCAACTGTAATTGAAAAATAAAATAAAATTACTTCCCCAGGCACCCAATAAGGATGAATTATTTCATACTAGTGCTTCTTGAGCACGTTCAATCCTTCAGGTCCAGTTCAATGGCACCTGAGAACAATGATATACTAAGCACTGTGCAAAATAACCAAAGACTTTGTCTCAGGCACATCCATACCCCATAATGGGCTTGAAAGTTTCAAGAGGAAAACAGACAATATATCACTATCATGTCCCTTATTTTATTGTATTTATGTTTGGGAAGATTGTTATGGGGACATAGAAAAGAGATGAACTAACTATCTGGAAAACTGGGGGGAAAATTCAAACAGAAGGTAAATTTAGTCTGATGTATATAGCAACCAACTTACAGGGTAGTTGGGAGGTTTCAATAAGATGTATAAAGTGAAATTAAAATCTTTAATTGCAATGCATTCAAAGGAGGTAGTAGCTTGTAGTAATTTCAACATAAGAGGAAAACATAATGCAAAGCACAACTCAGTAAAGTAATTGGGGTTCAGGGGGAATGGTGGAAAAGACAGTGGTTCCCTGGAATATTTCAGAAACAAAATCCGGAACATGTAAGAGATTTAACAGATATTTGTCCTTCAAAAACCTACCTGTTTTGTAGGGTTAAACAATATCTGAGAATCTTAATCACTGTTCTCTTTACCATTTGCTACTAACAATTTTAATAGTACAAAAGAATACTGTACTGTATTTTTGTACTAAATTTTTTGCAGGTACCTCCTAAGTGATAAGATCTATGCAAGCCTAAAAATGCAATTCAAAACTGATTAACAATTATATTTAACTAGAGGCCCGGTGCACAAAAATTTGTGCACTGGGGGGGGGCCTCAGCCCAGCCTGTGCCCTCTCGCAGTCTGGGACCCCTCGGGAGATAACGACCTGCTGGCTTAGGCCTGCTCCCGGGTGGCAGAGGGCAGGCCCAATCCCTAGGTGCAGCCCCTGGTCGGGCTCAGAGCAGGGCCAATTGGGGAGTTGGGGCACCGCCCCCTGTCATACACAGAGTAGGGCGGATCAGGAGGTTGCGATGCCACCCTCAGTCATGCTCAGGGTAGGGCCGATTGGGGGGTTGGGGCACCGCCCCCTGTCACACTCAAGGCAGGGTCGATAGGGAGGTTGCAGCTCCACCCCCTGTCACGCACAGAGCAGGGCCGATCAGGGGGTTGGGGCGCTGCCCCCTATCAGTCACAGAGCAGGGCCCATCAGGGGGTTGAGGAGCTCCCATCTGTCAGGAACAGAGCAGGGTCCATAGAGAGGTTGTGGCCACGCACCCTGTCACACACAGAGCTGCAGGGCGATCAGGGGTTTGGTCGCTGCCCCGTCACCCTGATTCTGGTGCTGGGAGGTCTCCTTGCTCCGCTAATCCCAGGGCCAGGACCCCTCTCGGCTCCGCTGATCCCTGGCCAGGAGGCCTCTCGGCTCTACTGATCCGGGGGTCCTGAGGCCTCGCGGCTCCGCTGATCCCGGGGTCTTGAGGCCTCTCGGCTCCTCTGATCCCGGGGTCCTGAGGCCTCGCGGCTCCTCTGATCCCGGGGCCGGGAGGCCTCGCGGCTCCGATGATCCCGGGCCGGGAGGCCTCTCGGCTCTGCTGATAACCGGGGCCGGGAGGCCTCTTGGGTCCGCTGGTCACGGGCCGGGACGCCTCTCGGCTCCGCTGATCCTGGGGTCCTGAGGCCTCGCGGCTCCGCTGATCCTGGGGTCCTGAGGCCTCTCGGCTCCGCTGATCCCGGGGCCGGAAGGCCTCTCGGCTCTGCTGATCCCGGGCCAGGAGGCCTGTCTGCTCCACTGTTCCCGGGGCCCTGAGGCCTCTCTGCCCTGCTGCTTCAGGGCTGTTTGGCTTCACTCCGCTTGGAGCCTGAGTATGCAAATTAACAGCCATCTTTTAGCTTCTATAATTGAAACATTGTATCTTTTGGAGTTGTTGCTTCAGGAGCTCAGAGCCCCCGTAGCTGTAGACGGGGAACCTTGGCTTCCTCATCGCTAGGGCAACCAAACCTCCTGTTCTCAGCTGCCTGGCTGCCCGTGGCCATCTTGGCTGACAGTTAATTTGCATATCGCCCTGATTAGCCAATGGGAAGGGTAGCGGTCGTACGCCAATTACCATGTTTCTCTTTTATTAGTGTAGATAGTACTTTCAAACACTAAATAGCTCTTCAGACATCAAACCACATTCATATAGAAGTAATTTTGCAAAAATCTCTCCATGGTTCTTCTAACACTAGTCTCCCCTCACACTCATGTCACCAATACCAAAGTTCCCAAAGAGGTTCTCACCTGACCAAGCTCTTCATTAAGGTTTGACGTCCTGGCCATAGCAGGAGTGTCATTTTCAATATAATACATATCTGTGTCCTGGAGAGAGAAGAGTGGCCTTTCAGAAAATGTATAACATTAATCCTTCATTTAGATTAAAAATAGATACTATAAGTGCTAATTTTTAATTTTGGGTTAAAAATACTGTGGCAATTATTATAGAGAAGCACTGTGATACCAGGAGAAAACATGGTATTTATATACAGATTATTTGGTTTCAAGATGAGCATTTCATGACCTAGACTAACTCATATTCTAAACTCAGCTAATACCCAATTTACAGGATTATTATGAGGATCAAATAAAAATGTACACGACCCCTTCTACTCTTTTCAAATATCTGGTGACAGGAGACTTGACTTTGAATGGTAGGCACACAATGTAATACACAGATGATGTGTTATAGAACTGTACACTTGAAACCTATATAATTTTATTAACCAATGTCACTCCAGTAAATTTAATAAAAATTTAAAAAATAATAATGAAAAAGTTTAAAATGTCCATGAAAGCACCTGAGCTGCATATACAGGCTACTGAAGTCAAGAGCTTAATGACAATGACAGCTCCTTAAAAATTCCGCTTCTGCCCTACCTGGTTTGGCTTAGTGGATAGAGAGTTGGCCCATGTCGGCCATGGACTGAAGGGTCCCAGGTTAGATTCTGGGCAACAGCAATGTATCTCAGTTGCAGGTTCAACCTCTGGCCCTGGTCAGGGTGCATGCAGGAGGCAACCAATTGATGTGTCTCTCTCACATCAATGTTTCGCCCTCTGTCTCTCCCCTCCTTTCCACTCTCTCTAAAAATCAATGGAAAAATATCCTCTGGTGAGGATTAACAACAACAAACAAACAAACAAATAAATAAATAAATAAATAATTCCACTTCCATTCTTAACAATGGAATCCAAGTTTACTGTCACCATGAGTTTTGATATTTAATAAACACTGATATAGAAACACCTAAGAGGCCTTTCCTTAGAACTAATGAAACTTCAAAACATAAACAGTTATAGCCACTTCATCCCTGCTCACCAGAGGACAAGCATCTGTTAAGCACTCTGCCTCCATTTTCTCACTTAATTCTTACAAGAACCCTTTGAATAGGTTCAAATGCCCCACCCCCATTTCATTGATCCGGGAGCTGAGATGTTAGGTACCTAGTAACTGCTATCACTGGTTCAGGGACACCTTTGCCAGAGATCCCTGGCCAAATCATATTCATAAATTAGTTATATTATTCTTTTCTGGAAGCTCAAGTGAATGGCTAAGGTTCTGAGAGGGTATTAGAAAATTGTGGTTGACATTTCTACAGTAGCTCAACTTTACAACTCTGCTGTGATACTCACCCAGTTTATAAAAAGGGCTTGGGTGTATTTCACAACCTCAAGAGTCACCAGCAGACTGATGGGGATAAGGTTGTTGTACAAGATGATGAATGTCAACAAGTTATATCCAAAATTATCTGAGTTTGTCTCTGTGGAAGAAAACCAGAATATCTGTATAGCTTTAGTTAGTCTCCACTAAGTTTCCTTTTATTTTATTATTTTGAAATTTCTCTAAAAGATACACAAAAAAATTATTGGATTATGTATACATTTAGACATTGGCATTAAAATAGTTATTGAGATTGGGGGGATGAGGGAACATTGGGGGGATAAGGACACATTTGTAATATCTTATTCAATAAAGGGGAAAAAATAGTTATTGAGCACCTGCTATATGGCACCAACTGTGAATACAAAGGCTACTAATATACAATCTTTTCCAATAAAGAACTGGCTTCTAATAGGAGGTTGTGGGTAGGAGAGTAAGCAGAGGGAGGCATGTCCCCCAGTGTGACTGGCATCAGGTTACATCTGTTAAAGAGGTGTTCATAGGACACTGCAGAAGTGAGGACAGTCGGAGAAGATAAACATCACATGATCTCACTCATATGTGGGATATAATGATCAACATAATTTGATGAACAAGAATAGATCCAGAGACAAATGGCAGGGGAGGGGGAGGAGAGTTAGAGAGCAACCAAAGGATTTGTATGCATGCATATTAACATAACCAATGGACACAAACACTGGGGCGGGGGGCTTGCCTGGGGTGGGAATGGCTGGGGGAGCGGGGTCAATTGGGGAAAAAGGAGACATATGTAAAACTTTAGACAATAATAAAAAAAAAGACTATAATTATATATTTTATCCTTTCTTTTGGATTTAAAAACATGATGGCAAAAAATCATTAAAATTACATTGGTGGACTTTTGTTATAAAGATGTAATATATATGAGAGCACAAAGGAGTGAGGAGAGAATGAAGCTACATGAAGCAAAGAAATGACATAAGCTGGTAACTCAAATCCATAGGAAGAAATGAAGTAAATAGGTTAATGTAAAATAACTGCAGAAGTTTATTTCTTTTTTTGCTTTTTGCTTCTTTAAAAGGCATAAGATTATATAAGTCAATAATTACAACACCGTAATTGGGTTGATAGGTAGATGCAATATATGACAAAAATAGCATAAAGTAGGGGAGGAGACACATCTATATTAAAGGAAATTTTCTGTATTATACTGGAATTATATTAGTACTAATCTGAAGTAGATGCTAATAAATTAAGGCATACATTATAATCCCTAGAACAGTGATGGCGAACCTATGACATGCGTGTCAGAGGTGACACACGAACTCATTTTGGGTGACAAGCATCGACAGAGACAAAAAATTGCATAATTCAAATATTTGTCTCTTGCAACGGCCAGAGTTGGGCATCACTTGAGTAATATTATTACTCACGTTACTCATGATCAATAATGCAATTCTAAAACCGGATGTAAACATGTACATCGGTGTTGCGTAGCAAAGATACATAGTGAAAACATCCAAGATACATTGTTCCAATATAGATATTAATATAAAAAGGTTAAGAATTGCACTATAGCCCTAACTGGCTTGGCTCAGTGGATAGAGCGTCAGCCTGAGGACTCAAGGGTCCCAGGTTCGATTCCGGTCAAGGGCATGTAACTTGGTTGCAGGCACATCCCCAGTAGGGAGTGTGCAGGAGGCTGCTGATCGATGTTTCTCTCTCATCGATGTCTCTAACTCTCTACCCCTCTCCCTTCCTTTCTGTAAAAAAATCAATAAAATATATTTTTTTAAAAAAAATTTTTAAAAAAAAGAATTGCACTATAAAGAGATTAATCTTTACTCATGACATTTTATTTTTACTCGAGTGACAAAATGCCCAATTCTGGAAACGGCCTCATTATTGTCAATATGTGCCTCTGGTAAGCTTCCCATGCGTTCAGGTGCATTTGGCAAACGGACGCACTTGATCACCATGTTCGTTAGGAAACAGGAGTGGGAGGGTTATAAGAAAAAGATATACAGTGCAACAGTGCTCGACAAGACATTCTGCGTGCTGGATAATTGATTACAGCACCATATATTTGTTGATTATACATACTATCTTTGCATTGTTTTGCACCAGGAGTCAGTGCAACAACACTGCAAAAAGTTAATAGGTAAGAAACCTATCAACCTTTTATAAAAAACGCCGTGATTTATATTTATTTATTTTTGCAGCCTTGTGGTAGAGAATCAAAAAATAAGAAAGCAAGATTGAATGATAAAGGAAGTGGAAGTAGCAGTAGCTGACCCTTTTAAGATATAGGGACCGAGATGTACGGGATTGTCGACAGAAACAACAGATCATTGTGCATACTGTGTAATGAAATGGTAGTAAGCAGAACGTGGAATGTAAAGAGACATTTTGAAACTAATCATTGTCAGCTCTTGAAAAAAAGTATCGATGAAAGGAAGGAATACATTTCTAGGCAGCTACACCTCTATAAAAGTCAATCAATTCCATCATTAAATTTGTAAGATGCTCTACAAATTTAACATCAGCAAGTTACTGTATTGCTCACTCCATACTCAGCATGGAAAAGCCCTCAGTGATGGAGAATTTATTAAGGAAACATTTCCAAGATGTGCACCAGCTCTATTTCATGATATGAAAAATAAAGATGATATTATTAAAAGAATTTCTGAGTTACCACTCAGTAGAAACTATCAAAGACAGAATAATAGATCTTAACAAAAACGTACAACATCAATTTTAAAAAGACTTAAATAGTTGTAAATGTTTTTGATTTCTCTTGATGAAACTACTGATGTCACATCAAATGCTCAGTTGGCCATTATTGCTAGATATTCAGATGGTCTCACAATGAGAGAAGAGTTGATAAAGTTAGAATCAGTGCCAATAAGTACATCAGGAAACGAAATATGTAAGGTTGTTATAAAAACATTCAGTGACCTAAACATTGATATCTCTAAAATTGTGTCAGTCACGACAGATGGGGCACCAAATATGGTGGGAAAAAATGTGGGATTCCTGAAATTGTTTATGGAAGCTAATAGACACCCACTTGTACCTTTTCATTGCATTATCCATCAGGAGGTGTTGTGTGCCAAATCGGGATTCTCAGAATTGAATGATTTAATGTCAGTTGTAACAAAAATTGTGAATTTTATAGCTTCTCGACCCCTTCACAAGCGAGAATTTTCTGCACTTTTACAGGAAGTTGATTCAATCTACATGGACTACTGATGTTCAATAATGTGAGATGGCTGAGTCGAGGTAAAGTACTTGAGCGATTTGTAGAGTGCTTTGAAGAAATTACGGTATTTATTGAAAAGAAGGATCTGGCAAACTTTCCTCAGATCAATGATCATAAGTGGGTCAGCAATTTGATGTTTTTCACAGATCTCTCTGTTCATATGAATGAACCGAACTTAAAATTACAAGGTGAAAATCTGGAACAAAATCGTTTGAATAATGAAGAAGAGTGCAACTACGAACAAGAAATTTTGAGAGCTTGGAACAGAGTACCTGACACTTTTAGCGACATAAAAAATCTAGCGATGGCTTTGCTAACAATTTTTTCATTAACATATTTTTGTGAGACTTTGTTCTCAGCATTAAATAATATTAAAACGAACAAAAGAAACCGGCTAACAGATGAAGTTAGTGGCGCTTGCTTGGCCTTGAAGTGCACCAAGTGTGAACCTGCAATCGAAGAATTAGCAGACAAACTTCAGCACCAAAAAAGTCACTAATTTCTAGTTTTTGTACCATTTGATTATCATTGTTTTTATTATTATTTTTTTCCTAAATGTACTTTGTTTTTCTGTTTTTGTTCATTTTATACATTTTTTGGTTGATTTTTCTTTATTAAATGGCATTTAAATATATAAAATAAATATCAAAAATATAAATCTTTTTTTACTATGGTTGCAAATATAAAAAAAAAAAATTATGAATATTTCTATATGTGACATGGCACCAGAGTTAAGTTTGGGTTTTTCAAAATTTTGACACGCCGAGCTCAAAAGGTTCGCCATCACTGCCCTAGAACAACCCTAAGAAAATAACTCAAAAATGTAGTTTAAAATAATCACTTGAATATAAAACAATCCCCAAATGCATCCCTCTTCACTTCATTACATGACTACTAATCTTTCAATTATCCTTGATAGGCTGGCATTATACAGAGTAGCCAAAGGGTAGAGAAAGATGGCATGGCCACCACACATGTGCTTAGAAAGATTTCCCAAAAATGTTTTGTTCTACTTCAACATGCAATCCATCCCAAGACTTACCCAACTTCTTGATGTACCAGTTTCTTCCACCTTGAGACCCATTCCAGTACAGGGCCCCTGCTGAGCTCACCAAGGCCATGACCAACAGGATGCCAAACAACACCAGAATCTGCACATTGGTCACTTTCTCAACATTCGATCTCTTGAGAGGAGCTTTGGTGGAATTCTGTACAATAGCATTTAAAGTCCGTGAGGATCACAGAACAGACTCGGGGGCAAGGAGTGGGGAGGAAAGAAGGTAAGTTACACAAATTCAACTCATAAAAAGTAAGACTGTATTTTTGCCAAATAATCAATGAAATTCTTAAAATGTACCATATTCCTGAATCAGCAGCTAGTTTTATTATTATTTTTTTTTTATTTTTTGCTTCTAGGTGGTGTTTGTTTTGGAAAGAAAAAATGATTTAAATTCTTTATTGTTGAAAGTATTACAATGTCTCCTTTTTCCCCAATGACCTCTCCCCACCCACTCTTGCCCCCCAGCACAGGCCCTCACCTCCCTACTGCCTGTTTCCATTGGTTTTGCTTATATGCATGCATACAAGTCTATTTTAAATAAAGATGACAGAAGACACATTCTATCATTTTCAAGAACACATTTCAACTCTACTTGTTTCAGTCAAATTTAAAGAAATCAGAATATTTCTAATTCAAGAGAAACTTAAATATTTGATATTGTAAAGCTTTGGAAAGAATTTTCAAAGTAATAACATAGCTCCATAATTAATAGACAAAGATAAAATGTGAAAGTACATATTTAATTGAGAAAAAGACATACAAACACATACACATCAATAACGTAAAATAGAACGTCAACAGGTGTCAAAATAAATGGATGGGCAAATAATTCATTTGGAAATTGAACAAGAGACAAGAAGGAAGAGTCAGGAAAGTTCTAGTAGCCAGAAGAAATTTGAATGAAGTCCTGAATCATAAACAGGATATAAACAGGAAGATAAAACAAAAGCAGAAAGTCAGCCCAACATATGTAAATGTGCAAAGTTGGATTTCTCACTGCTGCTAGAGAAACGAGCCCAGCTAGAACAGAGACCAGTGTTGGGTAGTGAGTTTAGACATATTCATTACAGCCAGACTCAAGGACCACTGCACATCAGGTGGAAAATTTGGGACTATACCTCTCAGCAGTGGAAAAGTCAATAGAACTATTTGCACTAGACAGTTATGCACCTAAAGTCATTTTATTAAAAATTTTCTGAAGGTAAGTATGGTAGGTAGAATAATGACCCCTACAATGATATCTATATCCTAACTAGAGGCCCAATGCACGACATTGGTGCAAGGGCCTTGGCCCTGGCCCCCGCCCACCGTGCCTGCGCCAGGGGCCTCTGCCTCTGCCCCCACCCGCTGCAGCTTTGTCCAGAAGGAAGGATGTCCAGAAGGACATCTGGTCTAATTAGCATATTACCCTTTCATTATTATAGATAACTGGACCCTATGAATGTTACCTTATATGATAAAAGGGACTTTGCAGTTGTGATTAAATGAAGGACTGTGACTTGGGGAGATAATTTTAGATTATCCAAGTGGACCCAATTTAATCACACAGGTCCTTGATCAGGAAATGTGACTACAGAAGAATGGTCACAGAAATGCAACATTGTTGGCTTTGAAGCTGAAGTGGGGAAGGAGGTCATGAGACAGGGAATTCAAACAGCCTCTAGAAAGTCAGAAAAGGCAGGGAATATTCCCCTCTAGAGCCTTCCCAGGTGCTCTATAGGAAGGAGTGCTGCCTGCAGACACCTGATATCAGACTTCTAACCTGCAGAACGGTAACATAACAACTTCAGATTGTTTTAAACTTAAATGTGTGTAAGTTGTTAGAGCAGCAATAGGAAACTAACATAGTAATACAATGGATGGTAATAAGCCACTCCTGGTGAGTGGTGAGCAGAGCCTAGATAAAATCAGAAAACCAGAAGTGGACAGGGAGATGTGCACAGGACCTACAGTCTGCAGGTCTCCCTCCATGAGTCATGAGTCCGTCTCTTTAGAGGCAACACTGATTTGCAAAGATCAGGTGGTTTGAAATCTTAAGACACTAATGGGCCATTAAAATGGTGCCTTGTGCCAAACTGAAGTCAGAACTCTCCACCTGGCTCAATTTATCTGAACATTAACAGAGCTAGGATGAAAAATGTCTCTGAAAAGAAGAATACAAATAAAGTCACAATGTGAAAATAAAATCAAGATGAAAATAAAAGGTAATTCCTCAGTTCCATAGAAAAACTCATACAACATCTCTGAAATTACCTGAATTCTATCACCAACCTCAGAAACACTACTCTTATGGCCATGGTTTTCTGTGGGGGTGGGGAGATGGGGAAGTGTCTTAGTGGCCATTTTGAAAAGCTAAGTCCATTAAGGTATCTTAACAGCGCAACAGCATTTTCCTTTCTATACTCTTTTCTCCCTTTCACTTTAGTTCTCTAAATTATTTTCCCTTAACACACTTTTAAAAATTCCTCTAAAATATAAATGAAAATCCATTAGTAAAAGCTGACCTAGCAGCAGTCAAATACCATCTAAAGGTCAATGGAGGACACATCACCTCTGGCCTCAGGTCAAGAGCCAAGAGACCAGTTGCAAGATTGCCTATCCCCATCTTTTATAACTAAAGATGATCTTTCTTATAATTTCTAATAAACATTCATTAGAGGCACAGGCAGAAAAAATTTACAATAAATGTCTTTTTCTATGACTCCATTCATTTATGAATTTCTGATCTTCTCCAGTGGTCAAATCCTGACCAGTTAACAGGGCTGAGAAAAGTTATCTTTCATGCAACACAAGAGGCTGAAACCTCAGGCTTCAACACATGCACCTTGTAGAAAGTCAAGCTGTGCCTACTCATCCCTATATGCTGACCATGTTGGCTGACAAGGATGAGCTTATAATGTGAAATTCTGACTAGCATTATAAGGTCTGTAAAATTCTTAGAAAGCACTGCTACTTCTGAGTAATGGAGTTCTTAATAGAAACAGGCCAAAGTGTTAGATTCTGTAAAAGCTTATATCTGACCTGAATTTTACACATTTCATTTCCTCCTAAGAAAGTGGTCACTAGAGTACTAGTTAGAACATGGACTCGAACCAGACTGCCAAATCCCAGCTCTCTCTCTCACTGGTGTGTAACTTTGGTAACCTACTTGGACACCGTGTGCCTCAGTGTCCTCATCTAAAAAATGGAAATAATAGTATCTTCCTCATAGAGCCATTGTGAGGAATGAATGAGTTAATACATGCAAATTTCTAGAACAGTACATGGGGCACTGTTTGCTGCAATTACTATAATATCTCTCTTTCCCATTCAATCAGCCAACAGAAACAACAGACATTGAAATATTTCTACATGTAACTACACTAAACATAAACAAGGGAACTGTGAAGAACAGAAGGCATTGAGGTGAGAGTTTGAAAAACAAGAACAAAGTAAAAGAGCCCTAAAGCAACCATGTTTCCTCTCTGTGGCCAAGTAGCACAAGTACAGACAAAAATGTTATTTCCCAAACAGGATGGCTTCCACTATGTCTGTTAATCCCCTGTGAAAGCGCGTCATTTTTACTACTCGTTTCAGCCTTATAGGCACAGAGACTGTAGCACAGACACTTCTGGGCCTTTCCATTATTCTGTACTTGAAGAATCAGCATGTAATAAAGCTTGCAAAGAGGTTTATCACATCTTGGTGCAAGGAAAAGTGCCCATCACACTCATGGGATGCAGATTTACAAGATAACAGGACACACCTTGCTTGCTGAAGAGATGATGGGATCATTTTAAGTGTAACTTAATTATCTCATAGAACTTAGCTACAAAGCTCTGTTACCAACATATGATCTAGAAAAACAGTATTCCCCCCTTTGGAAACAATCAGTGTACCAGGAATCTTGAAGAACAGCTAAATTTGTAACATGCACAATCTAAAAACTAGACTTGGGGCCCTGCCCAAATTTAAGCTAATCCCTGGATCTCTTTGTCACTACATTAAAAAAAGAAGTGGTCTGTGATTAGTGGAGTTTCAAAAGAGTTAGACAATGGAAGCTGGCACTGGACTGGGGAAATTAGAAAATACTAGTTAGGTAGCAGGGCACTATTTATCAAGATAGTCTTCATATACAGGCTGCTCAGAACCACCAAACTTAAAACTGTCTAACATGCCCTTGGGAGTGGGTGATGATCCAGCAGGAAGGACAGATCAGACACAGGTCAGATATACTGAATAATCTTAATCCAAGAGCTGCCTCTCAGCATTCACCAGTTATTCACTTTTTAGCTGAATAGTTTTAGATCCCCCACTCCCACATACACTCATTCTGTAATCTTTCCACCACACCACCTAGAGTCCTACCATTCCAGGTCCATCACATCTCTATGTCCTTGCCCTCCATCAGAAGCTGTTCTCCTGCCCCTTGCCTTCCCCAGCAGAGGACACGCCTTCCCTGAAGGCCCCTCAAGCAGACTCGCATCCCTCAGATTCTGGGCAATATTATGGAATGTATATGTGGGACTCAGCAGTACTTCAGATATTTCATTTTTCTAATGCCATGTGAAAAACCCACTTGTAAAATTCATGCCATTTGGCGACACTGCCTTTAGCCTCTTCCCTCAGCAAGTCCTCCGACCAACTGGCTTATGGCATCCATCTCTACCCCAGCCTTGCCATGATCCAATCTTTAAAGTCACAGCATCGACCCATCAAATGTCATAGTCTCTCAGTCCTTTACTCCTCAACATCAAATGGCCTCCAACAGCTCTACCTTTAGCTTTCTACTCCCATGAATCACTCCCAGGTCTCCTCACTCTATAAAACTTGCACCCTAGAAACTTGAAGGCAAGCACCCTACACACTGATCAACTGTCACTCAGAAACTCCAATAATCTTCAACTTCACCCTCTAATCCTCCCCATCTATTAGGGTCTATTAGTTCATCTGTTCTATCAATGGTTAACTCTCTCCTACATCATTTAACCTCAAAGAGTAGACCAACACAATAGCCTCCCTTCTCCAACTTTATTTCTAAAATGTGCTCCTTAGTATCATTCTTAGTAGCTAGTCAACTGACGTGCCTAAACCTGGGTTGGCTGACCCTTCGATATGCACCCATAGGGCTTTGTAATGACACATATACAACAATGAACTCTCTACTTCATAATTCCCTGTTACTTCTCAGCGCCCATGGCTCCAGAGAATAAGGCTGGGCCTTTCAGTATTGTATCCATACAGCTTGGCACAAGACATGGTACATAGTGGTCACTGAACATTTTTTAGTTAAGAAACATAGTCAAGTGCTTGCTTTGGAAGGTATATAAAAGGCCAGATAAGCTACAAAGCTAATTCTCATTAATAGTGACCATTAGTAAAATAAGATGCCAAGTGATATCAAAGAAATATAAGAAATTACACATAGGGACACTGATTTATGCAGAATTTCAAACTAGTCTAGCAAAATATGTCATAACCAGAGGCCCAGTGCATGAAATTCGTGCACTTATGGGGGGATCCCTCAGCCCAGCCTGCACCCTCTCGCAGTCCCAGAGCCCTTGGGGAATGTCCAACTGACAGCTTAGGCCCGCTCCCGCCCTGCACTCGCCAGCCATGAGCCTGGCTTCTGTCTGAGTGGCACTCCCCCTGTGGGAGCACACTGACCACCAGGGGGCACATCCTGCATCCTGCATTGAGTGGGATCGGGCTGAAACTGGCTCTCCGACATCCTCCAAGGGGTCCTGGATTGCAAGAGAGTGCAGGCCAGGCCGAGGGACCCCACTGGTGCATGATCAGGGCCGGGGAGGGACACAGGAGGTTGGCCAGCCAGGGAGGGACCATGGAAGGGCTCCAGGGCATGTCTGGCCTGTCTTACTCAGTCCCAATTGACTGGACCCCAGCAGCAAGCTAACCTACTGGTTGGAGCATCTGCCTCTTGGGGGTCAGTGCATGTCATATCAAGCAGTTGAGCAGCCTTAGCATATCATTAGCATATTACGCTTTGATTGGTTGAACAGATGAACGGACACTTAGAATATTAGGCTTTTATTATATAGGATGTAAATGTGATCTGCAAATTCGCAACTAATTTAAAAATATTAACAGGGAGAAAGAACAATATCATTTTCATTAATTTTTTTGCTATATGAAGAATAAACATTAGTTCAAAAATAACTGATTTTAAATTAACTAGAATTGAATTAAATAAGACAATTTACTATACAATCCTAATTAATGGGGGTGAGGCGTAGAAGTAGTGAGAGAAATAAGGAAGAACAAGTCCGCTCTTAGGTCCAGAACTGATTGTCCCCTAAATCCAGAAAACAAAACCACTGATATTTTAAGCAGGGGTAACAGATATATGATATAATAACAGAAATCTATGAGAGACTACCTAAAGAACCAAAGCAAAGGCACTTACTTACAAAAGTTAAGCTCACAAACTCGAGCTTCCTAAATACAACATCTGCATTTCTACTCTTTATTCCATAAAAACAGCAATTTTTTTTTAAAAAAAAAGACTAAAATAAGCATTGTTTTTCAGTATAGAAATGTTTTACCTGCATGAGTTTGGTGTCGTGTCCAGTGTAAACAACTATGCCAAAGACCCACTGAGTGTTTCGAAGCTGTGTGCCTCTTAATAAGATCTGGTCAGGCCCAAGGGAAACAGGACTAAAAATAGGAAACAATATTTGTATTCAATGGTAGTCTGACAAATGAGCATGAGCTTTTCCCCTTAAACATAAACCCACAATAAATCAAATGTTTCCTTTACTCAAATTTGAACTATTTCACTGAGACAATAAAGGTTACCCTTGGCTTAATCTATAAAAAAAAAAAGGGGGGGGGGGAGAAGAAGAAGACCCACAAGAAAGGTTTCTCTTATCCATTCATCACTACAAAAATATTTTTTTGTTTTTTCCTGTAAAATGTTAGAGGGAATTGTATTTCTTATAACCTTGTTATGAAACTCAACACCAAAAAAAAAGAAAAGAAAAGAAAAAAATTTGCTAAAATAACCAGAAATTTATTTTATAGTCTATTATAGAGGAGAAAAAAATGCTATAATATCAAATTTGTCAAGAACGACTTAATGATTAGATAAAAGGCTGAGCAGTAATTTAGAAATTCAAAATGGGAGCCTATGCAACAGCTCTGCACACCAAACAAAAACCAAGAAAGTAGGCACATGTGGTTGTTATGGTTATTCTGGGTTGATTACCGTGATCAGGTTCTTCTCTATGGGTCTCTTCAAAATATATAGGTGGGAAGCACTGATAAAAAGCATGCAGATTAAAGATGGGCAGAAGGCAGAAACTACTCCCCAACATAATGACAAAAATGATTCTCCACCAAGAAAACAATGCCAAGAGAACAAAGGCAACAGAATATAGACAGCAGTGAATATTTTAAAAGAAGCCTAATTGTTGTTCCTTTCATTTAACCTACTTTAAAGAATGCTAGCAAAAAGAAAAGAAAAAAAACAGGTTCTCTAATAAATATCAGATTTCATACAATCAGACACCTCCCTTCTGCTTTTCTGGATAATTTCATGCAGCCAAAACCACCTCTCCTCCCTGGCAGGTAGTACACACAGAACAGGATGGTGCCCTGAACATCATTTCAGACCCTCTGGCTGTTTTTTCTTAAGAAAAATCAGTTCTTTCCTTAAATTTAGGCAATGGTTTAAATTGATTAAAACAGTGTTTCAAAAGAAGGTCAGTCTCACATATCTACGCTAGACATGAAGAAATCTCACTGTTTTTGAGATATTATGAAGCCAGAAAACAAACTAATATTTTCCAAAGCTTCAGCAGTTCTTAGTCCCATAAATAAATAAAATAAACACCAAGAAAAGGGAAAGTGATACCTTTTTCCATCTAAATTCAAGTTTCCAGTGAAGTCATAGAGATGCCGGTTGGGCCCTTCACATTCTACAGTTCCAGATAATTTCATCAATATTTCCCTTGTTTGCATATCAGCAGTGCAATTCAAACCCTAAAATGTTCAATCAAAAGAGGAAATTGATTACAGTCTTCCAAATTTAGGGGTAGCATTCCACATCCCACTGTTAATCTAAAGAAATTGATGAATATTATAAAATGTATTTTAAAAAAAAGAAATCAAGCTATCAGCCCATGAGATCAGTGTTACAGGTAGCTTTTTTCTTTTTCTTTTTCTTTTTTTTTACAGACAGCAGCCTAATGCAAAAGTTACAAAAGAATCAATGAAGCACAAAGTTAAGATTCCACCACTGTGCTGGAAACATCCATGTTTGGCAGCAATTCATATGCTCGAACAACTTCCAGAAAAGCATATTTATTAGCAGTACTCTAATACCGGTCATAAACATAGAATAAAGCACCCCTTTAATACAGTATGATACTAGACCCAGTAACTCTTCCTTAAACAGGAAAAAAGTCTAAATCAAATATTCAAGGTAGAAAAGAAAGATATGTGAACAGAATTATCAAATTCAACTTTATGCAGCATAAAATTTAAGTGTCAAATGTTTCAAATGCTTATTATGTTAGAAACTATTCTTCATTCTAGAATTTTAAAATACAGTAAGAATATACTTATTTAAAGGATGAAATTTTGTATCTAATAACTTACTCTCTGTAATTAGAACCTCAATTAAAACAATGGAAAGGAAGGTACCATTGTTTGTCTAACTTCATCTCTCTCATCCACCATGCAGCTCAACCCAGCAGAGGCTCTCTCTTCCCACAGACACTGTCAGGCAGAGAGTGCAGTGAAATCTAAGTTAACACATGATACCCTTCCTGACCCAAACTTGGGTGAAGCCCACTTTTTTAGCTCTGCCATCACTTATAAGGAGTTCCCTTTATATTAAAAGGCATCTTCTCCCCATAGTTTCCATTAGGGTTAAGGCATAACCTTTTGTGGTAGAACACATTTTTCCTCTAGAGAACGCACTGACTGTTACCTGTGCGGGTCAGATTTGCTATATGGGCCTCCATAACAACACCAGCCATAAAAGGTAACTTTACCTGACGTATTTTAAGGTTCGTCTCCCCATCTAGATTCGCTGTTTCAACATAACACATTGCCTGAGGTTCACTAAGAAAAGAGAGAAAAGAAGCCAAAGTTTATTAAGGTCCCCTCCACAAAGCCACAGCTCAAAAAGAGTCTACTGTGGAAACTATGTCTGCTGACCAGCCCTTCAAAACAGTGTTATAAATAACCCTTGAACAATCCTAGAAGTTAGGGCACCAACACCTACTCTTCTGCACAGTAAAAAATGCAAGCTTAACTTTTGAGTCCCCCAAAATTTAACTACTCCCAGTTGTTCCCTGGTATCTGCAGACAATTGGTTCCAGGTCCCCTATACCAAAACCGGGGATGTTCTGTCCCCTATATAAAATGGACATAGATCACTGCATACAGTTGACTCTGTGTATCTTCACACTCCCAACCCCAGATAGAAAACAAAACAGGTATCTAATGAAAAAAATTTCAATAAGTGAATGGGCCCACACACTTCAAACCTGTGTTGTTCAAGGGTCACCTGCATAAACAACCACTTTAGTAGTAGTAATTGAGTAGAAAGACAAACACTTATCTTTGGAGCTCAACACCAATACAAGTGATGTGCCCTTATGGGCCCCACAAAAACTGCTTGACTTCAAGTAACAGAAATAGCCGACGGTAAATGAGAAGGGGAGGGGGAGGTTAGAGCAAACATGATGTTCCATGGCCCTTGCAGTCTGAGACCTGGTCTGCTCCTCCTGACCAAAAGTGCCCCCCCGACGCAGCCAGTACAAACCCACCTTTTAAAGAAAATCATAGCCCAAAGGGTTCACGAACCAAGGCACAGGCTTGGCACGCCTTTACTGCCCTGCACCTTCTACTCTGCCCACAGGTAACTTTTCAACCAAAGCACCTAATTTGAAGGACAGAAAACTCAAAGAATAAAACTAAGCAGAGCAGCTAACACTTCCAACCTTCGGGTTTAGGTGGCATAGTTAGTAGCTAAGAGAATAGACTCTGCCACCCACCAGCTAAGTTAAAATCTGTTGGCACTACCTTTATTGGCTACATGGTTCTAACCAGTTGTTCAATTTCTCTGCTTCTCTGCTTTTTCTGTATAAAGTAAGGATATCAAGGGTTGCTGGGAAGATTAAATGGAAACAATGTGCTCAGCAGGCTGCTTGACAACAGTACAGACCCAAACACTAATGACCACCTGAAAACATGACGTCAGCTCAGAGAAACAATCTCATACTCCAACCAGGCTTCCTGAGGGCCATAACCAAAACATTTTATGGAGAGTTTCTTTGTAACCAATCAGTAGGATCAAACATGAATGCTGCCTCATGTACACGGTGCTTTAACCCTCTGTGGCAGAGGGTCTAGTTTTAAACCTTTGATCTCAACCAGAAAATTCATGTTAAAACTTAAAATCTCACGTGTGATCAAATCCAATAAAAAGAAAC
This sequence comes from Myotis daubentonii, assembly GCF_963259705.1. Lineage (NCBI taxonomy): Eukaryota > Metazoa > Chordata > Mammalia > Chiroptera > Vespertilionidae > Myotis > Myotis daubentonii. The sequence goes on along the minus strand of NC_081841.1, from coordinate 100,481,694 downwards.
ACTGTCTACAACCAAAGAAAACGCAAACTATGTGAGCATCTATGATTTCCAACAGGAATATAGGAACTTTCAGTTTTCACATCATATCCTGTAATCTTGATTTCAAGAGTAAAAGTCTATACTTATTCAAATTTTGGCATTCCTTCTTTGATATATAATTGTATGTGTCAAGCCAAAGAAAAGTCAAAGACTGTGTTGCTCACTATTTACACCACTTAGTTATAACTTTCTAGTACAGAAATGCCTAGAAAACATGGCAATGATACTTGGGCAGAAAGGGAACAAAATGTGGACAAATGAGGAGGAAGCACCACCTGCAGGTCATGTCTACGCTGAGAAAATGCCTGCAGTTCTCTGAATAGCTACTAAAGGGAGGCATTGGGTTCTGCAGGAGAGGTTGTGGGCTGGACCCATCAGGAGAGGGGATGTGAAGTCTCAGACAGGCTGCCACCTGGAGGTTACTGGAGGGATCACTCCACTGTCTTGAATGTCTTCCAACAATGAGGAATATAGCCCAGAATAGCCATGAGAGTAAAATGAATTGATAAATAGGAGAAAGAAAATTTAGGATTAAGGCAGGAAAGAGTGAATGACAGGCAATGGAAGAATAGGCCAGAAAGAGAAGGTTGGTGACTCAGAGTGGAAGGGAAAGGGTGGCTGGAGATGTCAGCAGTCACCATTTTATATTTTATTGTTCTTGACATTTATTTCAAAAATTGTGCTCACTATAGCACACCTGACCTGGAGGATAGCAGGATCATGTCTGCTGGCAGATACTGCCCATTGACGATCTTCACAATGTCTCCCACTGTCACCTAGAAAACCAGGGACAAGGACAGAGAAGCATGAAAGAAAAGAAAGCACAAATGGTGATAAGGTGGTTAAATATTTGAAGAAAAAAATACTGTATAACTATGCCATGAAGTTTAAGATGAAGAAGCCCAGATTATTTTTCTTAAGAACAATAGGAAAATCTTTCAATACAGACAAATGATACTATTGCCTCTTTGTGATGATGCTGAATGGAAAGAAAATAAAAGAAAGAGACGGGGGACAAAGATGAGTCAGAACTATCAAGGTCTCATTTTCTTACAATTATTCATCCACTTATAAATTCCACAGCTGGATGCAGTCGGGGAGAATGGTTACGTGCACAGCCCTGAATTCAAATCCCCCACCTGTTAGTACTCCTTACCAGCTATGTGTAACCTTGAACTAGTCCTGTAAAGTTTGTGTGCTTTAGTTTTCTCAGCTATGTAATGAAATCAACAGCACTTATTTCATGGGGTTATGGTGAGGATCAATTGAGTTAACACGTGTAAATTTCTCCATTTTACAAATGGAAAAACTAAGGCTCAAAGTGAAATAATTTGATCAAGGTCAGACAACCAAGATCCAAAACTGAATAATCTGGCCAGTGGTATGATTAAAAGACAATACTAAACTCACTACTGAACAGTCCATCTAAAAGGTCCCCTGGAAACATGCCACATAAAACAGAGGAGATTTGTAGAGCTCAAGAAATTGCCAGAAAAATCATCATGGCCAAAGTCAGAGGCCACCTTGGGAAACAGAACCCACTGGACAGAAGACCCCAAGCCACAGAAACAGGCCCCAGTCTGTAGAAAATGAGCACCATAGCCAAGCACCTATAAATCCTTTAAATCACATCATATACGCAGCTGGCTGGATAGAATGTAGGCTCTCGAGTCAGGCAGGCCTAGGCTCCAATCCCAGCTCACAGATACACTGGCGCTGGGATCTTGACAAGCTCTTCACCTCTCTGAACCCCCTGGCCTGACTTACAGACTAGGGAAAACCAGCACTGGCTTCGCAGGGTTGGTGCAGTGCTTGAGGACGTTACTGGGAGCACACGGCACAGAGTAGGCACATGGTCAGTGCTAGTCTCCACCAGCAGGGATGTGAGTGAGTGGCTCTGAGTGTGAACGTGAAGGATAGCAGAATTCTCTGATGGCACAAGAAGAAAGGCCATTCCTACTATACTAGCAATTCACAACTCAAAATGGGCACTATGTTTTCTGTTTCTTATTCTAAGCCATGTTACTATTCTCATAGAAATCATGAATTTCACAAAACACAATACTTGTGAAAAACTACTGAATCTTGCAAGCTGGGAGAATGGCCCTAGCAGGGGCCTACATTTAATTTCCGATACTACAAAGGAGGGTTTACTGAAAGGTGTCCTAGGAGTGCTGTGAACTGCTTATCACAGTGTGCGGGGAAACCTGAGGAATCAGGCTCCAGGGTGGTAGAACTCAAATCCCAGAGCCACTGTAAATTTGAGGTTAGTACCCATTTTTAAGGCAAAAGGAAGTGAAGTATCTTCCACAATAAAGAAAAGTCAAAGGATAAATGCTACAGAGCTCTTTTAACGGCATCAATACAAAAGCAAGAAATACCTATGGAAATTGAAAATGTTTTTAAGTGTAAAAATATTTTAAGTGAACAGTTTAATTACATAGAAAAAATCAGAAGAAGCAATTAGTTTTAAAAACTAGAAAGAAAAATTATTCATGTTTTCAACAAAGGCTGTGGATTTTTTTTTTTTAATTCAAAGTGGGAGGACAAGGGAAATTATGGCTTTCTCCGATCGTTATTACTGAAATAGACACAATTATCTCTCAGTAGCAAAGTACTAAGAAGTTGCACACACACTAGATACTACTTACTTGGAACTTTGTTTGAAATGCTTTTCTATTTGGTGCGCTTATGCCTGATTATCCCGTCAGGGTATTAAACTACCTAAATCAAGAAGTCTTAAGGTGAAAAGAGACACACACACACCCCAGGTCCCTGAATTCACTCCAGCCTCAGGGGATTTCTCAACTTGAAAAATAAGCCCAAAAGTCTTCTCAAAATCAACCAAAGTTGTCAAGATCCACCCCAGAGCTACCTCTCAGCATTTACCAATGATTCAGCTACAGCCTGGGGATCGCTGGGCCCACAATTCAGAGATCATTACTCCATTTTCTGCAGTTGCAAATAGTGTCAACATCCCAAATCGTTCTCCACTCCAGCCAGTGTTTAGTGCCTCTTTGGGGAGGGGCTGGCAAAAGGCGCCTTAGAGAAACAGGCCAGTCCTAAGTGCTGTGGGAACCTTGCGTTCTATAGCACTGGTAGCATTTCCACCCTCTGTGACATCAAGAGTTTCCAACCACTTGACCAAGAGCCACCACTCTTCCAAATGAGAGTGGTGTCAATTAATACTTGCAGCACAGGACCTTGCATTGCTACCAAGGTTACGGTGTATCACCAAACACTCTAAAGGGGCTCCTATAACAAACTAAAAACAAAACAAAAACTAAAATGAAGGCTGCAGTTACCATATAGGCATTTCTGGAGATTAAAAGATCATAGAGGTATTTAAAACATTGCTTATTAAACGTTTAGCAAGAGAAACTATTGTAAGTTACCCTTCTAAAAAGTAATCTTTTGAAATCTTTTAATCAGCTTCAACTCCTGTAGTAGTAAGAGTCACCCCCCAAAACATCTGTGACTTTTGAGAAGGCTCAGCTGAAACAGAGACTCACCTAAAAAGCTAATTTTATCAGATACAAGAAACCCAGAGGGCACAGCATATTTCTTCTAAATTTTCTATTCATTGGTATAAACAACCAAACACACACACACACACACACACACTCACAATCCCCAAACCCTGCAGGCCTCATACCTCCAGGGACACAGCAGCAAGCCCTTCTGACCTCTGTAACATTAAGAGCAGCAACTACTGGCTGAAATGGGATGGTTTCCCACCTCTATCCCACCGCTAATTGAATCTCAAAACTCAAAAAAAAAATATTTAAAACATAGAATTGAGGTTAGGAGAACAGAAGATTGTTTCTTGAACTGGATCTAGGAGCCAGAAAATGTTTTGAGATTTCAGAAATATCCACAGCTCTGAACTGATGCAGTGAGCATTTGGTCAGTCCTAAGTAATCTCATGGGGAAACGCCATATCTTAAAACTGACATTAAGTAGAGATGACCTATGTCTTAAAATAAACTTTATAATGTAATCAATATCAGCAATTAATTACAAGTCTCCAAACCAATACTTTTTGGCATATCTTTAAAAACAGTTTTTACCTCTTTCCACATAATGGTATGCCACATACCATTTCTTAACACTGAAAAAGAAAAAAAACACACAAGTGTATAAGTTAATATTGATCATAAAAATTTTTCCAAAATCCAAAGGGCCCTTTTAAAATTTCATTTATTAATCCCAACATACCATCTCCTTAGACATATAAGTATAATACCAACACTCCCCCAATCTATGTACCATATGTAATACATTCATGCATGCACATAAATATAGATGTATGTAAGTTAAATCTATTCATATTTAGCCCAGAAGAAGAAAAAAATCACCCTGCTGTTATAAGACTTACCAAAAACAAAACAATAACAGAGCTAATGTCCTACAAGTCAATACAATAAAAAGTAGACAGAGAGAGGCATGGAGCAATTAAAACCAAGGACATGAATGCTTAGATGTTTTTTTCTATAAAATATGCCTAGCTCCTGAAAATTACTACCTTTTCTAAAATTCTAAAAATACACAAGTCCTATTCAAATATTAATTAACAGGGCTCACATTTTATTGCACTTGTTTATCATTTTGCTATTTCTTTAAAGTATTTATAGATAATTTCCCCCAATTTATATCAATACCACTAACTACTTATCTCAAATTCCTTAAATCTGGGCCTTTTCTCAGGTTTCCCAGTGGAAAAAGTGATCGGCCTGGTATCTTACCTATGGTTTTCTTTTTGTTAACTGCATTGTCTGCCTTATGTCGCTTCTGTTACAGAAAGAAAAAAGAAAAAAGGTCTTAGATTTAAAAGTTCCAAATGGATAACTGAAACAGCAAACAATAAGGGTCAAGGGGAATGGGAGGGAAGGAAATCAACTACCTACAAAACTAATGCTCAACTGTTCGGCTCAATGGTTAGTGACCAGCCCCGCTCGCTGAATTAGTAGATATGTTGTCATGTACTCTGGTTTAAATTACCATATTTAGATTCTAACAATGAACAAGCACCTTGAAGTATGAAACTTCTCACTCCTCCTTTGTTTCACATCAGACTGAAGAAATTATTCAGTATTATAAACACAACATTACTTGAAAACATTTTATTGATTAAAAAACTTCTGGGGCAAAGTACCTTTGCTTTGATTTGGGTTACATTTGATCATTTACTTATTCCCAGAAAAAAAAAATGTGCATACGATGTGTGTTAGAAATTGCAAGTATGTGGGGTGAAAGGGTGGGGAGGGGGAGTAGGAGAAGGGAAGAAAAAGCATGGAGTTAGAAAAGAGGATGACAGAATACCAATATGGCTGTAGCCAATGAACTTGGAGATGCACTGAGATTAGTATGAGGAGGGAGAACATTCTTGCAAAATCACCTCAGGCATAGCCAGCACAATGCTGCTATTCTAGACGCAATACATTTGCCACCAACTTAGCAAACTCTACAGGAAGATGTAGGAACATCAGTGATAAAAACCAAAGGGGGTCCAGTGAACTAATATTAGAAAACATAGTTTGAACTACTTCTATGTCATTGTACAGACATTAAGGACACTGTATGTACATGTTTCCTCTCAAAAAATATGCTACCATGACCTTGAGAGGGTAATTAAGCTGTAGACCAATGTCCTGTCTTAAACAGAAAACCCAAAGCAACAAGTGAGTTATGTTAAAGTCAATGCAAGGTTTTTATTATCTGAAAACAAAAACTTACAAAGTCTTCTACAATCTCTTTGATGCCTGCAATTGTTAAAATAATTATCAATGGCACCAGGGTGGTATATCTTCCTGTTGGAGATACATCTGGGATTTGCTGCAAGACAAGAGACCAACACAGAGAAGCTGACAAATTAAAATCCTCTACGAAAAAAGAAAAAAAAATGACACTCAGCACTCACTCTTCTGTGGTTCTTTCCATTTCTGCTACACCACAATAATTACTTTATTTTAAAAACTAGCTTAGTGTGTTACATATTTTTAAAATTTTATCCAACATTGCTAGATGTAGAATAGAAAAAGAGTTAAAATTAAGACCCTCAGGCCATTTCTCAATGTCCATTTTAGTAATTGCAATGTAAGGCATACTTAAAGAAGTCTGCCTTTCAGCAAGATCATGTTAGTTCAACAATAACTGGACAAAGAAAGCAAATTACATTGAAGTATTATGATACTTTTTTAGGTAAGTGACCTTTCAGCAAAATCTCATTTTGGTTATGAACCTCATCAAGGTTATGAATTTTAAATAGATTTTAAAGAAACATTACCTGTAATAAGGCAATGAAGAGGAAGAAGGCATTAGCAGCTCTTCTAATCTGCTCATATAAGAATCGAGGTAGAAATGTCAACACGCTGTACTTGGCCGTACTATAAATACAAAGAAAAATACTACTATCAATTGCAAATATAAATTCTAAAAGACAAGAAAACACAGTTTCAAAATTTTTACAAAGGATTTTAAAAACAAAATATTTCAAAATTCAGGACAAGTAAATTCTTTGCTGGCCCTTGTGTACGCAGCTCCTTTTTATAAAAGGACGTACCTGTTAAGAGAAAATTCCAATGTGATCTTTGTCTTCAAATTTTAACATATGTGTTCATT